>NC_045426.1:309833112-310141481 GCF_902635505.1 Sarcophilus harrisii | reverse complement strand
AATAGGCTTTGAAGTTATAGGGTACTATTATTCTGAAATTCTTTACAGAATCTAAAAGCTTATAAATAGTTGTTCCTTGCTTTCTCTTCCCTTTTTCTCTCACTTTTCCCCTTCTGTCTCTTTTATTCTGAATCTTCCTTTTCCTGCCTCCCCTCCCCTATTTTCTCCTTCCTCCTACTTCTTTCTCACCTTTATCTTTTCAGATTTTTTCCCCCTTGCTTTCTTTTCCTGGTTTTCTTTTCTTTTTTTTTTTCCTTGACATTGATTAAAATTTACTAAGTGCCTATTTCTTTTATGAAACATTCAGTGTTAGCTGCTGAATAATAAGATATGATTCTTAGGCTCAAAACACAACTTGGGGGGGAATGAAATAGATCTATGTATAATTATACTAGAGTGAAGAGTATAATCTCTGTTACCCTCAAAAGGCCATGTAAGATATAAATAATATGTTATGGGAATACATGGGTAGGAAGAATCACGTTCAACTCTAATAATCAAGAAAATTTTCATATATGGAGTGACATTTTTTGGTGATCTTTGAGGAGAAGGATTTTAACAATAAGAAAGAATTGGGGGGAAGTGGGTTGTTCCAGCAAAAGAAATAGTCTAGCGACAAGAATCAGTAAGAGGGAAACTTGGAGAATCTAGAATTTATATTGACTGGATGATAGAATATACAAAACAAACAGTGTAGGGTAAGTTTAGATTAGAAACTGAAGCCAGAGTGTAGAGTCTTTAATTCTCGGTTGTAGAGTGTAATTCAAGACTATAAGCATTCTGTCAGTCTACCACACATGTATCTAGAATTGTTCTGCAACATTCTGTTTATCAGCTTTCTTGATACTGTCATCCCAGTGTAGAAATCAGACCGTATTAAGAAAAAGTTCAAAGGAAGCTAGCTCCTTTACTGAAATGCTGCCTCAAGTGAATGATTGCTAGAACCTAAGACATCACATTATTTTATCAAATCAAAGAATGCACCCCTAACACAAATGGGAGGGGAATAAACACTCCTTCTACAGACAGAAAGAGTTAAGCCATTTTTCTATTTACATGGTTTATTTCACAAGTGTCTGACTCATTGGGCATAACCAGCACAGTTAAATTACAAAATTACTATTTGGTCCTTTTTTTATTGACTACAATTCAAGGCTGCTTCAAGCCTCCCAAATTTAATCCCCCTAGCTCTTTGCCAAGAACATTACCTTTTATTTTCAGTGTTAAACTGTGTAAGATACCCCTAAGGCTACATAGGAGCTCACTCTCCATGATAGGAGCTAACCGAGTGTATCAATTGTTCATGATTTCCTATTCTCCTGTAAATTGGGAGAGGCAGGGGGAGCAGTGGCATGCGAATTCTGTTCTGTCAGCACTTTCTCCAGTCTGAGCTCAGGCAGTGCGTGTTTTGGTAATTAATTATAGAATGTTTGCAGCTCTTCATTCTGAGTTACCATTTAGCAACCTGTCAAATTGGGGACTAATGAGCCTATCGCTTGTATTTTGATGCATTTATTTTATTTTAAGCATCAAGATCTTACTCCCCTCACTGCTCTTTGGGTCAGATGAAGTTAAGAGAGGGAACTATTAGCCTTTCCTAGGAAAGAAAAGACCCCTTCTCCTCTCTTCACATGAAAGCATACCCTGCTCTGCCTGGATCCCCTTAGAGTCCTCCATTGGCGTTTTACTTATAAGACACAAATGGAAGTCCATAAGTTAATTGTATTTTTCAGATTTGAAGTGGGAAATGAATCACTGCTAATTGCCCTTGCCAAGGTGGCAGTGCCCAGGATATTTGGAATATGATTTTTCTGTTCATAAACAGTAAAAGTCAGCTGCTTTAGATTTACTGCAGAACAACATTAAAAAGGGGGAAGGGGAATCAGAATATAGTGCTGTGAAAGGTTTGATGTCTATGCTGTCTGAATATGATCCACTTCAGCTTCACTATTCAGAGTGGGGTTCTTGTTGACTTTTGCCATCCTGGTACAGTGGAAAGAACAATGGAATTTTAGATGGAAGAATAGAGGCAGGTAGACAGATTACACCTTTTTTGATTACTTCCTGTATTATCTTGGACATCAATCCACTAAAAACATTTTCAATAAGTATTAGGTATCAGTCACTATGCTAAGAGCAAGGGATGGGTACAAAGGCAAAACTCAAGCAGTCCTTGCCCTTGATGAGCCTACAATGGCAGTTTACTTGCCTTCTTTGGGACTGTTTCCTCAACTGTAAAATGAAGGGTTGGACTGGGTGATCTCAAAGATCCTTCCCATTTCTAAATTTATGATCTTATATTCTTTCCAGTCATCTATTTTCATAAACTCATAGGTTTTTTTTTTTATTGTCTTCAACTTCTCTCAATCATTTACAAGGTGATAGATTTTGGTTTGATGCATCTTGCAAATGGCGAATATAATCTAGAAGTAGTATAGGCTTCCCACTGAAGGTCTTTAGAAAAAATATTGGGTGACCACTTTTTGAATATGTAATAGAAGAGATTCTTATTTGTTGAAAAAATATCCTTTGAGTTTCTATTATTTTACCTCTCTATTTCCCTCTTATCTATTCAATCCTTTCTATTTTCTTTACCATCACCTTGATACAATTTTTTATTATCCTTGTACTGACTTAGACTCCCATAAAGGTTTTCTTTTCTCCATTCTCTCTATCTCTCCTAATCCATTTTACACATCACTGTCAAATCATTGTTCCTAATTTACAGTCCAAATCATATCTTTCATTTTTCTCAAATGTTTCATCTACCAATTAAATCCAAACTTCTCTGCCTAAAATTCAGGATCCTTCACAATTTGATACAAATCTGCCTTTCCAATTGTATGTAACACAATTGTGCATAATTTTCTTGATGCCTAAACTGAAGCATATGATTTATTTACTCTACCTATCCTATCACTTCCTATTCCTATGCCTTTGCTCATCTCTCTTCCTGGAACACCCCCATTCCCAATTTTGTTCTTGACTGCCTATTCTCAAAATAGTATTATACATCATATCCAAACAAAAAATTTAAACAAAGACCAAATAAAGTCACTGTTTCTAAGAACTTGCAATCCATGATTATGAATTAATCCATCCTTAAAGACCTAATGCAAATGATACCTCCTCTAGAAAGCCTTTTCTCTTCCTTCCCAAATTAAAGCAATTTTTTTTCTTCTCTAACTGGGCAGAAAATTTTGTTTGCACATTTTTTCAGGTATCACATTCTGCTTTGAAAAATAATTATATGTTTCCTTGACAGATTATATGTTTCTTGAAAGTAAATACTAAGTTTTATTTGTGTTTATATTACTCCCAAATAATTAGCACTGTTTTACACATGGTAGGAACTTAATATCAGTTGAAAAAGCATTAAATTTAATTGAGAATGAATTTTTAAAACTAATCTCAATCCCATCCTTAGGAAATTATTTTTTTTCTATTAATGTAGAGGTCATTGAGCTTGAACTTGCCCCAGAGGCCAGTCTTAAGATCACTAGTTATAAGTTTCAAAAGGATAGTAGGGCTGATGTGTTAAAAAAAAAAAAAAACCCTTCATGAAATTTGTAGCTATTTCAAAGTGGAAAGGGCTCCACCACCCCCCCACCCCAGTGTCTTCAGACAAATACTAGATGACCACTTATGTAGACTGTCAAACAATAGTTAGACTAGATGACTTCTAAGGTCATTTCCTTAGAAATGATTCTATAGTCCTATGTCTATATTACCTTATAAGTATTTGCTTTCCATTTCTCAACGAACAAAGGGGGGAAATCCTTATTTATTGTTGAAGTATAATACTCAGAGATTGCTTTTCCTTTATATAAAAATGCTAAGGGAGACATTATTATTGGTGAAATATAATAAAGCAAATTAATAGATTTTTTACGATAATCATTATACCAAAAGAACTTTACAACTGATTGTTCATGGTAGATTTTAGTGCTTCCATTTGTTTTGTTTTTTTGTTTTTTAACATTCTTGTCATTTTTTGAAAAAAGAAATCCCAGCCCCTGAAGACTGGGATACTAATACTTTGTTGGTAGAGTTGGGAACTGAGCCAATCATTCTGGAGAACAATTTGGAACTACGCCCAAAGGGCTATCACATTGTGATTCAACAGTGGAGTTGTATTTAAAGACATTATTAAAAAGGGAAAGAGACCATGTGCAAAAATGTTTGTAGCACCTTTTTTTGTGGTGGCAAGGAACTGGAAACTGAATGGATGCCTATAAATTGGGGAATGGTTGAATGAGTTATTGTATTTGAATATTATTGCTCTATAAGAAACAATCAACAGGATGATGTCAGGAGAGCCTGGAGAAACTTACATGAACTGATGCTGAGTGAAGTGAGTAGAACCAAGAGAATATTGTATATAGCAGCAATAAAATTATGTGATGATTGACTGTGATGGACATGGCTCTTTTCAACAATGAAGTGATTCAGGCCATTCCCAATAGATTTGTGATGGAGAGAGCCATCTGCACCTAAAAAAGAGGATATGGAAGACTAAATGTAGATCACAACATAGTATTTTTACCTTTGTTATTGTTTGCTTGCTTTCTTTTCTTTTTTCATATTTTTCCTTTTTGATCTGATTTTTCTTGTGCAGCATGATAAATGTGAAAATATGTATGTACTGTCATAGGTTTTATACTTAGTGTTTGTTTTCTTCACAGTGATTTTTCTCCATGGTTATAATCACAGGGGTTTTATATTTCCTATATTTCACTCTACCTCCAGTCAGAAATCTTCCCTTGTTTCTCTCATTTCACCAAATCCATCCTTTCTAAACACATTAATATTTGATTGGTTTTACCCACAGCTTTTTGTCCAATTCACTGTTGATGGGTACTCACTTTGTTTCCAGGTTTTTAGGGAGTTTTGCTACCACAAACTGTTTTACTAAGAAAATATGGATAAATCTTTCTTATACATTGGTTTGTATCTTTGATTAAAGAATGTGAATTGTTTAGTTCCTTTTCTTGCATAATTCTAGATTGATACCCAGAATCATTGGATCAATTCACAGTTTTTCTGACAACATATTAGTGTGCATTAACCTAAATCTAATGGTTCTTGTTTTTTCATCTTTTCAATTTTTTGGGGTGAAGCCTCAGCTATTTTAATTTGAATTTCATTTACTAGTAGTGATTTTTAGCCTGTTTTCATATGGCCCTTTAAAGTTTTCAAAGAAAGAATAGAAATTTTTATCATTTGACCATATCTCTTGGGGAATCACTTTTATTGGTATATATTTACACCAGTTCCCTATGGATATTCGGTATGAGAATTTTAACAGTGATAAAATTGAGTTTTGATTCTTGACCAAAATGTAAATGTCTTCCTTTATACATTGTCTTCCCTTATTAGAATAAAAACTTCTTGATTGCAGAACATGTATGACTTATTTGTTTAGATTCAGACTTAATCACAGTATCTGGCACATTGTATGTATTCAACAAATGCTTTCTCTCCCTCCCTCCCTCTCTTCCTTCCTTCCTTCCTTCCTTCCTTCCTTCCTTCCTTCCTTCCTTCCTTCCTTTTTTCCTTCCATTTATTCCCCCCTCAAAATCTTTTTTCTCTCTTTATTAAGTAGGCATTAAACAGATATTTGTTGATTGAATTGACTTGACAAATTGAATGATGGTCAAGTCATGATTTCCCTTTGATATATGTGGACTGGTTCAGTGTTGAGAAATCACATTACAATATTACAGACTACACACACCATTCTGTAATCTACAATGCCACTAATCTGGACAAACTCGATTTGGAAACCTCTAGTTTCTTCAAGATTTACAGCTAAAGAAACCCATTAGAAAATCCCACTGATACTTGTATACCTTTAACATTGATAACTATTCCCCTTGGCATCGGGAAGGTGTGTGTGTGTGGGGGGGTGAATCTGAAAGAGGAACTATACACACACACACACACACACACACACACACACACACACACACATATATATATATATATATATATACATACAGAGAGAGAGAGAGAGAGAGAGAGAGAGAGAGAGAGAGAATATACAATTGGGAACCTTGAATCAATTGAGAGCTTCAGTGCAGATTAGAAAATGTCTTCTGCAAACTCAGTAAAATCCAGTTAATAGTTTCTGCAGTTTTTATACAGGCAAAACTTAAGCTAAACTTACTTTGTGAATTTTAAATCTATGAGTTCCTGCCAGGGTAAAAGTAGTAGCATTCTGAGTAAGGACTTTTTATTGATTTAATTCCCAGGCTATAAATTCATTAGTATTAGGAATTCCTGGTATGGAAATTCCCTGTACAATGAAGATCTCTGCAACTAGTAAAATGGTCTGGGGGTGGTCTGGGGGAGGGAATCACACAGCTAGTATAAGACCAAAAAAGGACTTGCAGCAAGGTATGCCTGGTTCTAAAGCTGATTCTAGTACATAGAAGGGTAACGGGGAAGAAGTGCATCATTTGAAATCATAAAGTTACAAGGGATCATAGATCCCTTAATTCAACCCCTTAATTTTACAAATAAAGAAATTGATAATACTAAAGGTTGGTGATGTGGCCAAAGTTGTTACATTTAAAATGTATATTGCATGAGCATAAGAATTTTCTTTGCCTTTCTTTGTATCCCCATTACTTATCACAGTGCTTGTAAGAGCTTGGTCTTTTACTATTCATTTAGTTAATGACAGGTCCATGTATTCTGGTTCTTAGTTAAATAACAAAAAAATCCCATCATAAAGAATTATATCATATTATGTACAAATGTTCAAATCTGACTATGTAATGTTTCATTTCAAAAATCTTCCATTGCTTTTTACTGTATCTTAGATTGCAAAATACTTAACTATAGAATTTAAGACTCTTTGCAATGTGGCTTTCATCTACTTTTTCAAGACATATTTTTTTATTTTTTATCTTCAAATGCTCTCTGTTTCTCCCAAACTGAACTGCTAGCCATTCCCCATACAAAATAGTTCATCTCCCACCACCTCATCTTTTTACAGGCTGTCCCTATTTCTGAAATGTGCTACCACATTTCTAGACTCTTAAAATCTGTAACTTCTTGGAATGTCCAGCATAGGTAGCATTTTATACACTAGACCTTTCTTTATCATTTCTTGTTGTCAATATTCTCGCCCTCTTTAAATTACTTTGTATGTACATTATATTGATTTATTCACAAACATGTTATTGCTCCACCTTATTCCCAGTAGAGAAAAAGAAAAAAGGAGTACTTAGTAATGGAGAGTTATTTTTCAGCTCTGGTTCTGGTTTCGTTTTTCTTTTTTCTTTATATTACTACCACTTAGCATAGTGATGTCTACACAATACACACTTAATAATATCTTTATTGAATCGGGTTGACTTAAATTGGATAGGATTATTCATTGAAGAGCTTGACTTGAATTTGATAAAGGAAATATATATATAAGGAAAAAAATTAGAGAGCATTGCCCTCCATAAATTTTTAATTCACCATGGTTTATTACATGTAATAGGATTCCTCTTCCTTCTCCTCACAAAATACTTATTACTTGTTTAAATGAATAATTCATTTTTTGCTTGTGTTGTCCTATTATATTTATAATTATCATTACATTTACTGTTTTTCAAAGGCTTCTTGCTTTTATGACTTAGATGTTTTTGGTGAGATTGTGGGAGTTTGGTTAATAAATAGAACATTAAACTTGAAAGAGATTTCTTTTTTTAGGCTAGCGTGGTTAAGTGACTTGCCCAGGGTCACACAGCTAATAAATATCTAAGGGTAAATTTGAACTCCGGTTCGTCTCACTCCAGGGCCAGTGTTTTACCTACTGTACCACCTAACTGTCCTTAAAAGAGTGTGTGTGAATGTGTGTGTGTGTGTGTTCACTAGTGAGTTGTTAAAATCTCTTATCCTAACTAGATTATCTATGAAGTTGTATTACCATGCCGTTGGGTCTTCTTCAAACTAAATTTCTTTCTATGTCCTTTCAAAAAGGTAAAATGAGGTCAGGAGGACTTGGATTCAAATCTTCTTTTCTGATACATACTGTTTGATGGGTACAAACTACTTCACCTTTTAATGTTAGAAACTAATTCCCAAGATTTCAAATTTTTAAAAAAGTTTTGAAAAAACGTGGGAGAAATGAGGACTTAATAAATACTTTTTCAGTCATTTTATTTTAGTTGTAGATCTGTACCAATATCAGTGGGAATATTGTGTTTCAATGGAATCAAATGTCTTTTATTAAAAAAAATGTTTTCTTTCAAATTACGGAATTTGAAATTATTTTTTATACTTTGGTAATTTACCAAAATGCTTTATCAGATCATCAGGGATAATAATAGCTAATGCTTTTGTAACTGCTTTAATATGTGCAAATATTTCAAAAAAAGAGAAATTTGTGGCATGGATAGTACAGGTATTATATCCAATTCATACATGGAAAAACTGGGATTCAGACTAAATTATTTACTTATGGTCAAAGGAATATCATAAGTGGGATGCACCTCCAAGTTGTGTATGTGACCCATAGTGACATGATGGAAAGTCCATATATTTAAATTGTTTTATTGATATATCACTTTTTCTTTTTATTTATTAGTTAGGTCAAAAAATCTCAGCCTCAGTACATTCTTATTTTAAAAATCTAATATAGCAATTATAAATAACAGTACAAATAACTTGTTTTTATAGTTTATTGTTCATTCTTTGAATATTTTGTTATATATGGAATCTTTCTGTCTTTGATTTGCTTGGTTTATAGTCTCAGCAGTGGGATGTCTGGGTCAAAGGGCATGAACCATTTATTGATTTTTCTCACAGAATTCAAATTATTTTTCAGAATGATTGGACCAATTCAAATTTTACCAATACTGCATTCATATTCCTGTTTTCTCACAACCCCTCCAAAATTGACTGTTTCTGTCTTTTGTCATCTGTGTCAATTTTCTGAGAGTGAGGTGAAAGCTCAGCATAGTTTTAATTTGCATTTGCTTTATTCTTAGTGATTTGGAGTAATCATTCATATCTTATTTATATTTTGTAATTCTTCTTGGACATTCTTTAACAGAAAGGAAAAGATGTGTGTTTTGACTTCAGTAAATTGAAAAGAAATTTGATTATTTCATTTGATCTTAATAATGTTACCTTTTGCTGTTAGATTCATTTATTTTTAAAGTCATATCTATGTACTATATTCTTAATTAGTTTATACAAATTATTGAAAATTTCTCTGAATTCTTCATTATTCTTTATTCTTTATGGTACAATAATAAGTCATTACACTCATATATCTATCCCTCAGTCTATGAATTTCTTCTATCCCTCATTTATTGTTGTTATTTTTACCTTCCAAAAGTACTAACATATCTTTTCATTTGTAAGGAACCATTTTATCAGTGACCTTTTAAATGTATAAACCTAGTAGTGATCAAAGGATACAAAGTTTAGTAGCTTTTCTCCCTTAATTCTACATTTCCCCCACCAGAATTATTGGACTAATTCATAGCACTAATAGCAATGAATAAATTAGGTTGTCTCTTTTCCTGTTGTACCTCCTGCATTGTACAGTGATACCTCTGGGATGTTTTGATCTATATATTTTTTCTCACTCTCAGTTATTTGTCGTATTTTTAATCAAATTTGTTCATGGAACAAATGAAATTTGTTTATGGAATGAACTCAAGGTTAAGAATCTTATTCTAAACCTATTTTTGCTGTACTGTTTTCTAGTTTCCTTAGAATTACAATAGAAATAAAATCTTGCCACCTCAGTATGTTCTCACGTTCATTAAACATTAAGCTGTTTTGTTCTTTTCCTTCTTTGTCTTCCTTATGGTGTCTGTGATATTAGTCTCCTTTCTTTTTTTAATCAGTATCAGTTTAGATAATTACTTCTTTGTAATATTTCTTAGAATCCAGTAATGCTATACTATCTTCATTCCTACTTGTTCCTCATCATTTGCCTTGAGATGTTCGATCCTCTGTTAGCTCCATTTGTGGATTTTTGTTATTTTTGTCTAATTCTATAAAGTAAATCCTTAGTAATTGGATTAGCATAGTAATAAATTTGTAATTTCATGTAGGTTGCATCATGTTTTATTATCTCATACTGGTCCATTTCCAGCCATTTACTATCTCTCAAATTCAAGCTTCTTTTATATTTCTACATTTTCTTTTGTAGTTAAATTTATAAAAGTTTTGTTTGTATCCTTGTAAGTTGACCCCCAGATATTCTATGCATTTTCTCACTATTGTATATGAAATTTCTCTATTTTTCTTCTGAATTTTGTTGAGAAAATACAGAAATACTGATGTATTTTGTGAATTTATTTTGTATCCTGCTTCTTTGCTGAATTTATCATTTATTCCTTTATTGATTCTCAAGGGTTTTCTAAGTAAGCAATCCTATAGAATACAAACAGAGATTATTTTGCTTTTTTGCTAATGTCCATTACATTTGTTCTTTTTACCTTATCAGTAGAGAAGAGGAACAACCTAGCATAGTAGATAAACCTGATTTCAAGTTCAGCTCTTGACACACAGTGGTCTTATGATTTTAATCTTTCAGTGTTCAGGATACTCACTAAGACAATAAGATGTACAAAATGTTCCTTAACAGGTTCTATTAATATCACTAAAATTACATATCTTCTTTTTAAAAAAAAGTAACACCATTGTGTTAAAAAAAAAAAAAAGAGAAAGTGCATCAAGGCTATGTTTTTGATTTTTTGGGCATTAGTAAGATCACTGTATTTCTCCATTACCAATAAAGCTAACCAAAATGGACTTTTTTCAAGTTCTAATTTTCCCCCCATTTTATTATTTTCCTGTGTATTTTGCTGTATTTTGAAGATCATAGCAATAAACTTTAATACTTAATAATGTTCTTAAAAGGAAATATTTTATAAATCATAATGGGCTTTCTAAATGTGATTATTATTACATAAATCATATCACATGATATTAATATCAAGTATAATATAAGATCCTAGAGAGAAGTTTTTTTATCTTTTACAGATAGCTTAGCTTAATAACTAGAGGATTAGGATTGATGTTAAGAAACCTAAATTCAAATGCTGCTTCTAACAGAGGAGTTCTTAACCTTTCTGATATCATGGGCCCAAGGTATCCTGAGTGCGTGTCCCCACAGTGACTGGGATGATCCCACAAACACTGAGTTGCTGCCTCCCAGATGAAATTTCCTTTAAAATTGCTTTTAAAATGCTGCTGATTCTAAATCACTATTTACATGGTTATTTATTCTATTTATATTTATTTATTATCATATATATATATTTATAACTGTTTACATAGTTACTTTTATATATTCAAAATGGTGCATCATCCACTGTTGTCTTGGTCCAGTTAGATCATGTTATCTTTTTACAGTACTTCTCTGGCTTCAGGTCAGTGTAGAATTTTTTTTTTTTTTTGCACAGATCAATAGTAGGTATGCATGAACCCTTGTCAAAAATCAACATATTTTTCAATTTTATTTTATTTTTTAATTTATAGAGTAAAGCATTTCTGCAACATAGTATTATTTTTAAAAAGACTGTTCATAAAGCTGCAAATCAAATATTTACAGCTTGCAATTCCTTTTAGCTATATAACAAAATTATAAAAATTTCTTTTATTTCTTTTTTTCTTCCCTTCCCTAATCCACTCCCTAGAGATAGCTATAATTAGTCACAAAGAGGCATATATACACATGTATATACATGTGTATAATACATGTGTTTATACACACATATTCACATATACATACATACCTATGTATAGATAGATAGGTATATATATGTATGTGAAATTCTTCTATACGTTCTATTTATCAGTTCTTTCTCTAGATGCACATGAATGAAATAAACTATACAAGTTTACAAAGGAAATAAAAGGTTAGTGAAAATTAAGATTTTTTTTTCATTTAACTTCACAGACCCCCCCCCCCACTCCCGATCTAACATTTAATAACTCTGTGACCTTTGGACAAATAATTTATCTGTGTAGCCCTGAAACTTCCTTAGGGGGGGAAAAATGCCATCACAAACCTTTTACATCTATATTGAATCAAGCATTTATTAAACACTTTTCCACATGCAAATTGTTAGAAATATAAATGTTTGGTCCCTATTCTTGTGTAAATCTTCTGTGCTCTTATTTCTATAATGAAATCACAGACTTTGCTGTATTTTTAGAGTATCTCCAGTGCCCAGTCCAGAGTTTTCGCATAGTAAGTCCTTTAAAAATGCAACCTGAATTGGACCTAATACCTTCTGGCATAGTCTGTTTTTCTAAATGCTTTATACCAACAGGTTCTTTTGCTTTTTGACTGATTATGTCCTTGAAGTTTACCTAAACAAACTCAAACTCTCCACTTTATTTTTTATGATCCTCTGTTGTAATAATAATAATAATAAAAATTAGAAAAGGAGAAAGGAAGAGAAGAGAAAAAAAACCATTTATATAGTAGCCAACTGTGTGCCAGATGTTGTTTTAGGCTCTTTTTTATTACAAATATGATTTCATTTGAGACTCAACAACCTGAAAAATAGATGCTATTATTATCCTCATTTTACAACTGAGGAAATTGAGGCAAACTGAGATTAGGTGATTTATATTAAGGATCACACAGGAGATGTTTGAGATTGAATTTAAAGTTGATCTTCCTAATTTCTACTCTATCTACTATGTACCAGCTGCTTCATTAAATAAAATTACTTCGGAAGAATAAGAGATAAAATAAAAAAGTATTAGTTATCACAATCTTTGAGATGTGTGGGAAGAAAAAGCAATGCTTCCCAAACCCTAGTTTTGTTTTAAATATTTTTAAAATATTTAAATATTTCATCTCTTCTGTTTAGTCTTTCTGTGTATATGCATTTCTCTTTTCATGAAAAATGTCTTTTTTTTTAACCTTTTCTCCGTGTAATTCTTTATACTTTCAATTTCTTCTCATTACACTATAATGTTAGAGGTATAGAAACTATCTCTCTGAAGCATTTCATTTTGTTGATGGGGCAAATGATGGAATTTAAGTTGGGAGCTATTGCATAACAATATGGAAGTGCATCTGTTCTAGTTATGTGATAATAGAAAGCTTTTAATGGACCTACAAATGGAGGAAAGAGCTCCAATCGCTGTCTATCATCCATGTCTATCTTTCATCCACATTCTTCAGTTAAATAAAAACATGGCCAGAAGATATAAAGCAGAGCTAGCTTTGTTAACAGAACAGAAATTTTTAGATGATGACCTTTGGGACACACGATGATTTTCATGCAAAATGATAGGAAAAAAGAAAGAGACCCTTAGGAATAATTACATTTGTAAAAATATGTAAAGGTCAGTTTTCCAAAACTTACAAAAGCCTTCTTTTAAGAGTCTGTATTATATTTATCTCTTTAATTCAACAGCTGTTTTTCTCTGAGATTTTATTTAATGATTCTATCCTAACCAGGAGGAATACTTCCATAGGGAATTCCCCATAAAGCTGTCCAATTTTAGCCTACAGAAGGTTCTAAATGTAAGTAATGTGGGCTAATTCCCATCTTAAATGTGCAGGGCAGACACTAAGCCCGACTATAACAACAGGCGAAAACATCTCTTCTCCTCACAGCAGACTGAAGAGCCCTGCTCCCAGCTGATGGTGAGGGCCCAGTCCACTGGCAGTTACCACCTATTGCAAGTCAGTCAACAAGCATTTATTAAGTAGTTATTATGAGCCAGGCACTGTGCTGAGCCCTGGGCATATAAAGATACACTAATTCCTATCCAATGCCTTTCCTGACACTTCCCAGTTCCTAGTTCTCCTGTTGAAATCACTTTACATTGATTTCTCTGCATTTTTGTGGATTCCTCCCAGTTGAATGTCAGCTTCCTGATAAGCAGTATTGTTCCCTTCTTGATTTTTTTTTCTAGCACCTTGCCTTATTCCTTGCATCTAGTAGGCACTTAATATATGTTTGTTGATCCTTGTTATCTAGTAGGTACTTAATACATGTTTGTGGATCCTTGTATCTAGTAGGCACTTAATGCATGTTTGTTGAATTGAATTAAGTTGAAAAGGACTTCACCAGTCTGTGAATTATGCCCTGAAATGGCTCATCAGGCATTTGACAGCAGAATTTCAATGGAGGGCATATTTGGGACCTGGCTTCAGATTAGGCAGAACAGGAAGTCTTAGTAGAATAGTATTTAAATCTTTGGAAATAGGAGGTGGTATTAGCAATGAAGAACATAATTTAACACCAGAAAATTCTGCTCTTCTTAGCATGTAGTTATAAATATAAATATTTATTTATTAATTTTAGCATATAATTTATATGTAAAAACCATTTAGATCCAAAGCTTGGTTTAAAAACAATACAGAATGAGTGCCACTTTCAAATCTTTACTGTATTGAAAAGATGTCTTTGCTTCATTTTTGGGGGACCAAAATCAATCTGCTTTTGCTCATGCACCATATCAGATAAACAAAAATCCAAAATTATAAAACTTTTTTTGAAGGTACAAAGTCAATGTTTACTTTTTGAAAACTTCAAAACAGTCTGCCTTTAAAATAGTGGTTCTTATAACTATATCTTAAATGTGACTTGTTTTGTAGGAATTTAGATTATTCGTACATTAAAAACCATGGGTACTCACTCAGGTCTTCCTTTATTGTGGGCTTGTAAAAACTGTACCCAAGATCAAAAAAATCTTTGATCTGCTTTGGGTTTATTCAAAACTATAGTTCTAGTCACTATAAAGTATTTCATTTTATGTTACCAGACCAGAGCATACAATTCAAAGTCAAAGCATTTAATTCAAGAGAATTTTCAGATAAAAAACAGGATGAATCTCTCCTAATCCCATACCCATGGCAAGGGTGAAAGAGTAGGTGAAGAAACAGGACACTCTCCCATGGTACCTATGGAAGAGAGAACACATGTAATCCAGGCTATTCATGAACCCATGACTATATCCCATTTAGAACTCTTTCTGCTTCTAAAACTGATATTCTTCCTATATCCCTGAGATGCCAGTTATTTCTTGATGTATTTCTCCACTAAGCTGTGATAACTAATCTGTTTTATTATTTTCTCACCTATTCTACTATTGGCTGGTTCTCTGCTGAACTGTTACTATCATCTGGTTGGTTTCCACTCAAAATTAACAGCTATGTAGCCTCTTATTCAAAAAAGGAGTTGTAGGTGCTTTTTTTTTTTTTTTTTAGAAGATATCTTATAACCTAAGGTTTGTTTATTTCAGCTTTTTTGTGAGTCAGGCTTATAACTACATCCATCTGATTTAGAAAGAGCCTTAAATTAAATCTGCATTTTAAATTCCCTCTGCTTTTCCCTAGGAAGCAACTCTCTTTTACCAAACTGAATTCTAAATTCAGTACAAATAAATTCTTTTTAATCCTGTCATTTCCCAAGTTTCTATTCTACTTCCATGAAGATTATAGAGCAAAAATCCTTACACTTTTTGTTTTTGAACCCCTTTATATGCATAAAAAGTGTCAAAAGAGCTTTTGTTTTTGTGGGTTATGCTTATTGATATGTACTATATATGAAATAAAAATGTAAATATATATACTTATAAACAATATATATGTTCATGTAAAATAACATTAATTTGTTACATTTTTATGAACAATAATTATATTCTAAAACAAAAAATAAGAAAATGGCATTGTTTTAGATGTTTTTGCAAATCTAATGTCTTATAAAGAACAGCTAGGTTCTCAAAGCTTCATCTGTATATATTTTGTTGAAGTAAATTGTTTTTGTTGTGATACATGAAAGAAATCTGACATCACATTGATACGTAATTGGACAAGACTGAAGCATTTTAGTAGGTGAATGTCTTAATTCCACTCTAAAAATAGTTTTGACTTTAGGGACTCCCTTGAAAAGGTCTCATGATTCCCAGTGGTCTGTGAAGAACACTTTTGAGAACCACTTTCCTAGAGCTACATTTAGTAAAATTTCAGGGAAATCAGAGGAGTTGCTAACTGTCATCCATTATTAAACCATTTGTACTCAAATCTCTTCCTTCTGCATAACTTTATTTCTCAGATAGGGCATATATATGGATGAATTAGAGGTCACTTGCCTCTAAACTGTCTCTGACCATTCTACTTCCTGTGAATCCCTTTTTCAAGGTTTCATGAATAATGTAGTCAGACTTGTATTTCGATTGTTTTGTTGGTTATATGAAGTTAACTTGGGGAATAAGAAGGTAAAAAGGAGAGGATCCTTTACTGACTCTTGAAGAAAGCTAAAGATTTTAAAATGCAGGGGAAATAAGGAGTTGCATTTCAAGCACAGAATAGTCTGTCAAGACATAAAGATGGGAAATGAACCTCTGAGTTCAGGGATTAATAATAATCCAGTTTGGCTTCTAAGGAAAATCCCCAGGACCACATGGATTTACAAGTAAATTCTACCAAACAGTTAATCCCAAAACTATACAAACTATTTGGGGGGAAATTGGTAAAGGAAGAGTCCTACCAAATTCCTTTTATGATGCAAAGTTTTGATACCTACCTAAACCAGGCAAGCAAAAACAGAAAGGAAAACAAAACAAAACTATAGACCAATTTGCTTAATGAATATCAATGTTAATGTTTTAAATAAAACACTAGCAAGCAAATTACAGCCATACATCAGGAAGATCATATAATGTGACCTGGTAGGATTTATTCCAGGAATGTAGGGCTAGTTCAATATTAGAAAAATTATCATGACTATATTAATATATGCAGAAAAAACATTTGACAAAATATAATACTGATTCTCATTTAAAACACTAGAAGGCATAGTAATCAATGAAGTCTATCTTAAAATTAGTACTATCAATCTAAAGTGAAGAGCAAGCTTTATTGATAATAAGGATAAACTTAAAGGCTCTTCAATAAGATCAGAAATGAAACAAGAATGTTCATTATTACTACTATTATCCAATATTTTTACTGGAAACACTAGCTATAGCATTAAGATAAGAAAAAGAAATTGAAGTAATATAATTAGAAAATGAGGAAACAAAACTATTATTCTTTGCAGGGTATAGTTAGAGAACCCTAAAGAATCAACTAAAAACTAGTTGAAACAGTCAACAACTTCAGAAAAGTTACAAGATAGAAAATAAATCCACATATATATTAGCATTTCTATATATTATCAATAATAACTAGCAGCAAGAGATAGAAAAAGAAATTCAATTTAAAATAATGATAGATAATATGTAATACTTGGGAGTTTACCTGGCAAGAGAAAACTAGATACTATATGAACCCAATTATCAGATGCTTTTCATTTAAATAAAGACAGGTCCAAACAGTAAGTGAAATATTAATTGCTCATAGAAAGATCAAGCTAATATACTAAAAATAATCAATGTACCTAAATTAATTTTCTTATGCAATACCATACTAATAAAACTATCAAAGTATTATTTTACAGAGCCAGAAAAAATAGTAATAAAATGCATCTAGAAGAACAAAAGGTCAAGAATATCAAATGAATTACTTTTAAAAAATGTGAAAGAAGATGACCTAGCAATTACAAATTTCAAATTATATTCTAAAGAAGTGTCCACCAAAATAATCTGGTACTAGCAAAGAAATAGAATGGTGGATCAGTGGAATAGATTAAGTATACGATAGCTACTAATAAACATAGTATTCTAGTATTTAACAAATGCAGACAAACTTTTGGGATAAATACTCAACGTTTGACATAAATTATTAGGGAAACCAGAAAGTAATTTGGCAGAAAATAGTCATAGATCAATACCTCACAGTATATCAAGATAAGGTCAAAATAGATAAATGATTTAGACATAAATGATGAAATAAATTAATTATGATAGCATGTAACATATAGATCTATGGAAAAAAGAAGAGTTTATGATCAAATAAGAGTTAGAGGGGACTATGGGAACTGAAATAAAACATTTTGATTTCATGAAATTTAAAAAGGTTTAGCATAAACAAAACTAATGTAGCTAAAATTATAAAGAAAAAATGGAAAAAATTTTATTGAACAAGTTTCTTTTTGTAAAGGCCTCATTTTTTCAAATATATAGGGAACTGAATCAAAATTATAAAACAACATGTCATACCTCAGTTGATAAATGGTGGGAACAGGCAATAAATCAAAACTGTTAATAGTCACATAAATGCCCTAAAGTACTAATGATTAGAGAAATGAAAATTAAAGCAACTGAGACACTGTGGAGGTTTTCTTGGGGGCCAGCCTTAGTCTTAGTTGAAATAAATAATTACTTCGAAATCGCAGCCAGCTGGTAAAAATTGCAAACGTTTATTTCTCCTTACAAAATTAGCCCGGTTAGTTGAGGCCTATCTCACTGCCAGGCTCCAAGAGATCTTGTAGTTTTGTCCTTGGCTCTTGCCTCTGCTTTCTTCAGTCTCCAGTCAGCTCTGACTTGTGGCTTCTCAATCTCCACTCTGTGGCGAGTAGTCTTTTCTTCCAGAGTGTTCTTTCTCAGAGCCCTGTTGATGTTCCGGAGAAATTCCTCTTTCGCTCCAAGAGCTTCCTTCATTTATCTGATCTCCCAAAGGTTAACTCCACCTTCTGGAGGGAGAGGGATTCTGGGTTATCTCCCAGAGTGCTGTCTGGTCCTAAGGAAGGTGTGAATTCAGCTCTCATACTAGCCCTGAACTCTCGTGTGAACTCCATTGAGTACTTAGATACTTGAGCTCTCTAGAGGTGTGAACACAAGCATTGTTCAATCAGTTCCACTTAGTATCTTGTTTCAAGTTCTGGCCCAAAATAATTCTTTCTAAGATTAAATTAACTCCAATGTCTTTAACACTTTGTAAAGAAATGTCTTAACACTTTAGTAAAGATTCCAACAAGACACCATGTGTATTAGAATGACTAACAGGACAGCAAAGGAAAATAACAATTGTTGAAGTTGATATTGAAAAATTGGGATACTAATGCACTATTGGTAGAGTTTTGAACTAGTCATTTTAGAGAATAATTTGGAACTTTGTCCAAAGGGCTATCACATTGTGGAAATGCTTTGATCCAGAAGTACTACTACTAAGTTTGTATCCCAAAGAGATAAATGAAAAGGAGAAAAGGGATTATTTGTACAAAAATATTTAGTGTAGCACTTATTGCAGTAACAAAGATTTGGAAATTAAGAGCATCTCTATTAATTGGGGAATGGGTAATTATATACCACAAGTTGTGATATATGATTATGATGGAATACTATTGTGCTTTAAAAAATAATGAACAGGATGGTCTCCGAAAAAACTGGAAAGACTTATGTGAACTCAGAAAAAGGGAAGTGAATAGATTCAGGAGAACATTGTACAAAGTTAACAGCAATGTATGTAACTGTATGATCAAATGTGAAAGACCTAGTTCCTTTGATCAAAACAATGACCCAAGACAATTCCAGATAACTCATGATGAAAAAATTGAGGGGGAAGTACCCCCTCTTCTAGATGGCAGGCAGTCCCAAACATGTTAAACATGTTAAAGTATATGTTAAATACAATATATGAATACACGTTTATACAGTTATCTTATTGAACAAGAAAAATTAGATTTAGAAAGAAGGTAAAAATAACCTGGGAAGAAAAACAAAAATGCAAGCAAACAATAACAGAAAGAGTGTAAATGCTATGTTGTGGTCCACACTCATTTCCCAGTGTTCTTTCACTGAGTGTAGCTGGTTCTGTTCATCACTGATCAATTGGAACCAAATTGGATCCTTTCATTGCTGAAGATAGCCACTTCCATCAGAATTGATCCTCATACAGTATTGTTGTTGAAATGTATAATGATCTCCTGGTTCTGCTCATTTCATTTAGCATTAGTTCATGTAAATCTCTCCAAGCCTCTCTGTATTCATCTTGCTGGTCATTTCTTACAGAATAATATTTCATAATATACCACATACCGCTCATAACATACCACAACTTATTCAGCCATTATCCAATTGATGGGCATCCATTCAATTTCCAGTTTCTGGCCACTACAAAGAGGGCTGCCACAAATATTTTTGCACATACAGGTCTCCTTCTCTTCTTTAATATCTCTTTGGGAAAACTAACTTTTAAAAAACCGATAGTTGTCATTATTTATTTCATTGGGAAATATTTAATGAAATAAAATATACGTATTTATATATGATATATGCATACATACATACATATATACATACAAACAAAAGCTTTATTTTGACTGGAGCTAGTAATAGGAAATAAGGATATAGAAGTAGTTTGGAAATAGATGGTAATGGTTTGAAACATATTGCTGAATGGTTTATATTTTATTTTAAAAGGCAATGAGGAGACATTGAAGACTTTTGAGCAGTGGAGTGACATGGTCACATCTGAGTTTTGGGAAGATTAACCCATCTTCCATACAAATGATGGCTTGGTGAAAGAAGGATTCAAGCAGAGTAGTAAAAAGGCCATTATTATAGTTTCATTGAGATATGATAAAAATACAATTCAGATTTATTCTTATGTGATTGATGAAAATGAGGATAAATTCAAGGAGATTCATAGAGATAGAGTGGATTTAGTAGCAAAGGCTAAGAAAGAGTTCATGAGTCAAAGGAAAGGGTCAAGGTTGAGTAAATGGAAGGATCAAAGATCTAGAAATAGAAAGGATCTGAACAGTCATCTAGTTTAACCCATTCATTTTAGAGAACAAAAAAATGAAGTCCACTGTGACTACATGAACTGCTCAAAATTAAAGAGACAGAAAGCATCAGAAGCAAAATTTGAACTCAGGTCCTTCCTCTGATTCCAGAGACTTTGTGTTTTTTCTTTTCTTTTGTTTTGCTACACAAGATGATGGTATTATTAACTCTCTTTTTTTGTCTCTCTCTTTTGTCTCTCTCTCTCTCTCTCTCTCTCTCTCTCTCTCTCTCTCTCTCACACACACACACACACACACATATGAATATATAAATAAAATTTGCTTTGTGCAGACATTCCTACTCCATCAGTCACTTCCTTACCCTTTAAAAAATATGGAGGAGGGCAGCTAGATGAAGCAGTGGATAGAGCACTGGCCCCAAAGTCAGAAAGACTTGAGTTCAAATCCAGCCTCAGACACTTAAGACTTCCTAGCTGTGTGACCTTGGGCAAATCACTTAACCCCATTACTTCAAAAAAAAAAAGTTTCAGGAAAGAGAGTGATAATAGGCATTGTCTCTATAGTTCTGAATGAAGCTAGAGAGAATCTAAACAAGTATATTTCAGAGGGAAGCTTTGATTTGGCAGAAACTTAGCCATGCTAGTATCTCATCTATCATATTTTTAATACAGAATTTCTGGCCCTTAGAGAATTTTGTTGTTTTTGAGTTATCATCTCAATAGAAGTCTTTCTCTGATATCATATCATACTGTAAATGTGATCTGAGTTTTTGAAGTCTGTGCCACAGAGCCTAAGGTCTGGCACGTTTGACCAACCTGGGAAGGTTTTGAGTATGAGACTGGTGATGGATTGTAATGACTGTTATATATACTAGCTAACTTAAGAGTGGAAAGATTGAAGTAGGGTGGCTAATTTGGGCTATTAAAACAAAAGGGCCAGAGAATAGGTTGCCAAAGATAGAGACAGATATTTTATGATAAAATCGACGGGATTCTGTTTACAGCAATAAGAGGCTTTTGGTGTAAGAATATCTTCACTGACTTTCATCAGATGACCTTGCCCCATTCTTTACTGAAAAATTGAGGCCATCCATCATGAATTTCCTATTTTCCCTAGTTCCACTCTAAGCTCTATAGTAGCGATTTCTATTGTATCATTTTCTCTAGTCTCAGAGTAAGAATTGGTTCTTTTTGTCAAAGCTAACCTCTCTACTGTACCCCTGATCCCATTTTCTCATATCTTTTGCCCAAGCTACCTTCTTCTCTCTCTCTCTCTCTCTCTCTCTCTCTCTCTCTCTCTCTCTCTCTCTCTCTCTCTCTCTTTCATTTTAACTCCTTATCCATTTGTTTCTTCATCCCAGCTTCCTAAACATACCCACCACACTTTGAAAAATGTAAATACTTTACCTCAGTCCTTTCCTTCAGTTTTTGTTGTCTATTTCTTCCCATTTTCATAGTTCAAGTCCTAGAAAAAAACGTTGTCTTCACTAATTTCCTTTATTTTCTTATTCTATTTTTCTCCATCTTCATCTTTTTTCCCCCTTCTCTGCAATATTTGACCTTGTTAACTATTCTTTCCTTCTTCTCCCTGAATTTTTCTGACTTTGTTCTCTCCTGGTTCTTTTCTTACTTGTCACACTGATCCTACTCAATCTTATTTGTAAGATCAACACCTAGGCCACATCCCACTAGTCCATTATGTGTGATTATACTCTGGTGCTCTGTCTCAGCCCTTTTTCCTTCTCTTCAAAATGTCAACAATTGCAATAGTTTTCATGGGTTTGATTATCATCATCAAATTTGGGCTGTCCAAAACTGAGTCCTAAATCACCCTTTTTCCTGTCTCATTTCTGTTAAGTTTAATAAATTTATTGCAGTCACCTACCTTTACCAAGTAGGTGTCCCCTTGTAGTTTTCATTGTCACTCAAATCCCTTTCCCAACTCCCATATCCAATCAGTTGGCAAAGTCTTTCCCCATAACACCTTACATAATAACCTTCTCTTCATTTTCTTCAGAACTACATTAATTTCATCTCTCTTCACCTCTCATTTGGACTATTGCAAAAGCTTTATAATCAGTCTCCCCCGAACCCACTCTCATTCCTCTCTAATTGCCCTCTACATAGCTAAGCTACCCCATTTAGCTTTCTAAGGTCATATCATGTCACTTCCCTGTTTAAAAAGCCTCTGTGGCTCACTCTTGCTTCTAGGATTAAATGACAAACTCCCCTTTTACATTTAAAGCCCTTTACCATCTGGCTCCCATCGATCTTTCCAAGCTCATGATACATTATTCCATTTCACACAAGCTGTATTCCAATCAAACTGAGTAAGTCCTTGAAGGGAGCTAGCAGAAGGGAGGAGGTTGGCAGGTATGGAACAGAAGATCCGGATCAAAACACAGAATCAGATGAGGAAATACCGTGTATGAGGAACAATCTTAGCTTCACACACACACACACACACAGAGAGAGAGAGAGAGAGAGAGAGAGAGAGAGAGAGAGAGAGAGAGAGAGAGAGATTACTTTGATATAATAATGAAAATATAATCTAGGCATCTGAATGAAACAGTAAGGATAGAGTACAAGTGATGTTGGGGAGATGGAATGGACTTAGTAACAATGAATCAGGAAGAGTTTGTAAATCAAAGGAAAGGATCAAAGATTGATAATTGAAAGGAGCATGGGCTCATAGATCTAGAGACAGAAAGTATTTATTTTATATTTATTAATTTATGTCAGCTGTTCTTCCAGGGCAAGGTAAGCTTTTTGAAGACAGGAAAATTGGATTTTTTTTACATCACCCTTAATTTTAATGTCCTTTATTCATTTCGTTTGCTATTTTGTGTTTATTTACATATCCCTTTCCCCACTTCATCTACATCCCCAGTAGAATATGGTTAAGCTCTTTGAAGTCAGGGACTATTTTATTTGTTTAGTTTTATTATAGAAGGAGAGGAGAGGAAACAAGCACTTATTAATCACCTACTATGTGGCAGGCATGATACTGAGAGTCTTACAAATATTATTTCATTCAATGCTTATAATAACCTGGAATTAGATGTCATTCTTGTAATTATCCCTAATTTACAATAGTGGAAACTATATCCTTCTTAAAATGTTCAGGACAGAACTGATCAGAATACTCCACTGCACTATCTAAATTTTTTCTGTTTAGGAGATAAAACATGACATAATATTGAAGACTCTGCATCATGTCCTCCCTCCAGCACGTGAAGCTAGATAGCCCTGGACTGTTCACAGGTAACCTAGGCAAATCTATAAGACTGTAAATTACAGGTAAATTGCTGATCTGGATTGATGCCATGTAGGAAATGTTCTATCCCATTAAAAATATTGCTTCAGAGAGGGGTAAAAAAATCTCAGAAATTAGTAGATGCATGCCCAGCTAACTTAAAAATGGGAATTTAAGAGCTTAGTGATAATATCCGCAGTAAGTAATTGCTAGTGGATCATATTCTCCTTCCTTTGTATAACTTTGACACATAGGTTTTAATTTCAGTTTTGACTGTTATACTGTAGCTCCACAAAGCAATAACAAAAATCATAATTTAGATTAGGGGAAACAAAACAAATGATGATGTGAATATTACCATAACTGCAATTTTACAGCACAGTTTAATTATTTGGTTCAGTAATGTTCAATAATTATTTCAACACCAAAATCCCTCCCAATCCCAGCCCCTCAACAAACTAAACAACTGTTTCATTACCAGTAACTAATTTACAAGGTAATTTCAGAATCTCATGACTTCTTGCCTGTCTGAGATTTACAGTCACTAATAAAAGGCCCTAACTGTGAGAGGCGTGAATTAAAACTCATTAAAAAGAGAGTCCAAATTCAGAGTATTGGTTTCCATTTGTGCTTGAAGCCTTCCTGTACTATTGCTTGCATGACTTCAGGGTGTGGAAGAAAAAAGAAAATAAGGAGGCCAGGCCCACAGAGGAGGATCCTGGAGAAAAGTTTGTATGGAGGAAACTTGTTTGTTTGTTTGTTTGTTTTTAAAAGAACCAACTATTATCTCATGCTATGTCTGCATAGGAAAATAGCTTAGCAAAACTAAGTCCTTTCTTTAAGTTTATTATTCACATCCTAGCTTTGTTTTCATTCTGGCTAGTTCTCCTTTGCTTCTTTTTATTCCCTTTGGACATTTTGGTAGCATTCTAACCAATTTCTCCAGTGCCATTCTCACTGTATGTTGTAAACCACTTTACTTTGATTAATCTCCTGAAACACCAGATAGGTAATATAGTGAGTGCATAGAATTCCGGGCTTTGAATCAGAAAGATCCACCTTCAGTTCAAAATTCAGGCTCAGAGATTTACTGGATGTATAACTCTGGGCAAGTCTTTTTCCTGTTTACCTTAATTCCTCATCTGGGATTTGAATCCAGAGTCTCTCGTTCAGAGTCTGCTTTCTTTGTATTATCTCACAATGTCTTGCTCAAAACTCTCTAGTGTCTATAATTCCCAGCCTAACATCTAAGGTCTTTTCATAATATGTTCCCCACCTGTTTTAATCCCTTTCATAGACTTCATGTTCTAGTCAACTTTGAATATACAGTCTTGTCAAACATGTCCCAAGTTTTACTAAATATAACTTTTTTTTTTAATTAAGCTTTTTAGTTTCAAGAAATAGGCATGGATAATTTTTTAACAAACCTTGTGTTCCAATGTTGTCCTCTTCCCCTCATCCCCTCCCCTAGATGGCAAGTAGTCCAATATATGTTAAACATAATAAATATATGTGTTAAATCCAATATATGTAAACATATTTATACAATTATCTTGCTGCACAAGAAAAATCAAATAAAAAAAAATTAAATGAGAAAAAAAAGAAAATATAAGCAAACAACAACAAAAGAATTGAGAATGCTATGTTATGCTCCACATTCAGTCCCCACAGTCCTCTCTCTGAGTATAGATGGCTCTCTTTATCACAAGATTATTGGAACAGGCCTGAATCATCTCATTATTGTAAAGAACCACATCCATCAGAGTTGATCATTGCATAATCTTGTTGTATATCTTAAAATCTAAAAATAGATAAAGTCAAGTGAAATTAGTGTGGAATATAAGCTGATATGCATGCACATGTATGTATGCTGTGTTCCACATATATCATAAAGTCACGTATATGTAACATCTATTATATATATATATATATATATATATATATATATATATATATATAGTATGTCATATTGTATTATATGTGGGCAGCTAGATGGTACAGTAAATAGTGTGCCAGACCTGAAGTCAGAAAGATTCATCTCCTTGAGTTCAAATCCAGCCTCAGATATTTACTACTAGCTGTGTCATTTGCCTCAGTTTCCTCATCTGCAAATGAAGTAGAGAAGAAAATGGCAAACCATTCCATTATCTTTGCAAAGAAAACCTCAAATGGGGTCATGAAGAACTGGATAGGACTAAAATGACTTAACAGCAAAATAAAAATTATATGCATGTTTATGTTTTATACATGTATATATTTATACATATTTATACATGAAATTATCCCTGCCTATTTCTTGAAACTAAAAAGTTTTAATTTTAAAAAAAGACAAAATTAGTACAAATTTGTACATTTGTATTTTTCCATACAAAGAAAAATATTGAAAGAATGTATAGATCTCAATATGATTTTGAAACATCTTCTAGCATCATCTGTCATAATGAAAGAAGATAAAAATTGATGAAGGGCTTGGTCAGTAGTTTGGATAGAGAGGGTCAGAAGATACTTTTAAAATTATATCCTTATAATTGTAACCTTTACTCTCAATTGTTTAAAGATGTGATACCCTGGGATTTTTGGTTTCCACAAGAGGCTTTGCCAAGTTGAATAGAGAGTATCTCCCATTGAGATAGCATATGTCAAAGATACATAATTAATGCCCACCAGTTGGACAATGGCTGAATAAGTTATGATATATGAATGTCATGGAATATTATTGTTCTATAGGAAATGATCAGCAGGATGATTTCAGAAGGCCTAGAGAGATTTATGTGAACTGATGCTAAGTGAAATGAACAGAGCCAGGAGATCATTTAATAAAGATTACTTTGTCCTACTAAGCTTTCCTGTTGTACATAATCTTGATTTTTCTCAGACTTTACATTTTGTTGTAAAAATTTTTAAAATGTGAGAATTTAATTCTTTGAGAAATATTTGCCTTCTATGGGTTATTGTTGTTCACTCATTCATTCATTTAACAATTATTAAGTGCCTACTACATGCAACATACTCTGTTTACCTTTGCACTATTAATATGTATATTTTTCTACTATATTAATATTAGAATAGGATGCTGAGACAAACCTGGATTTAGCCTCTTCTATTTATGTAAATAAATGCACAAAATGCAGGTTTAATTTATACATTAATTATCTAGGTCCCAAAGCTTAAGCATTTTAACACCTTTAACTGCCCATTAGGAACATCCTTATGTTTGAAAAATAGTGCAAAATCATTAGAAGCATGATTATGCTCTAATTTAGGCCTTTTAGTTATGTAAGTAGAATGCAATTAAAAATGAAGTGTTCACTAGAACTACATATTTCAAATATACTTTCAATTTATCATAGTTTTTATGTGTAACTTGTTCAATTATGGAAGACTTCCTGAAGGCCACTGCAGTTAATTGGATCTATATTGTTTCTGAATTTAAAAAATAATACTTCATGTATACATATAAATATAAGTGAGTGAATGTGTGTCTGTATAGGGTTCCTCCCTCTGGAGTCCATGAGTTCTGACTGCATGGTACAGGGATAGTCTCACTCATTTATGTAATAAGGTTTAGCATTTTATACCAAATAATGAGACACATTATTTGGACCATGAATTGAGTCCAGAACTAAATAGAAGAGGGAGACCAGGCTTGATAAAACTAAAAGAAAGATTCATCTTTTTTTTTTTTTTGACAATGATGGCATAGAGCTTTATAGTACAGTCTTCAAAGAATTAATTAAATACAAGCCACCCAAAAGATAATATAGTTAAGAGCAAGCTTTAACTGATGTTGGAGATTAGCCAGGCATTCATTAGGAGCAAAAGAAAACCAGTCAACATTCTACATACATGTTCCATTAGCGTCCACTCATGTCCAATTTCCTATTAGTCCACTTGAATGGAATATCCCATTCATCTTAAACTAACACCTTAAACTCAAAATATCCAAAACTGGACTCATTCTCTTTTTTTCCAAACCCTCTACCACTTCTAACTTTCTGATGAATCTGCAGGGTAACAACCCGCTCCCAGTTAGCCATGATCATTCTGGACTCTTCACTCTTTCACTCTCCATATCTACTCAGTTGATAAATCCTATTTTTTCTCTCTATATATGCCCTGTGCTCTCCTCTGATATTGCAACCACTCTAGTGCAAGGCCCTCATCATTTCACTACTGAACTATTGTAATAACCTTTTCATTCTTCTTCCCAATTCAAATCTTTCCCCATTCTAATCCATCCTAAATTCAGCAAATTGATCTTCCTAAAATGCGAGTCTGATCAAATTATCCACCTAGTCAATAAATTCCAGAGGCTCCTTGTTAATGCCATCATAAAATGGAAATCCTCAATTCATTTTTCCATAGCTTCTCCACCTCATAATTTTTCCCCTTCTATCTTTCCATTTTTATGACACCTTATTCCCCTCCATGTACTCTGCTCTCCAGTGATACTGAAGTTTTTACTGCTTTTCCTCACACAAAACACTGAATCTCCTAACGCCATGCATTTTCACTGGCTGTCCACCATACCTAGAATATTGTTCACCCCTGTCACTGCCTCCTGGCTTCCCTGGGTTAAGCTTTAGTTAAAGTCAAGCCTCCTTCAAGAAGCCTTTCCCAATTCTCCTTAGTCTTTGTGGCTTCCCTCTGATATTATTCCTCATTTATCCTATCTTATTTTTATAAAGTTGCTTGCTTCTTGTCTCTCCCATTAAACCATAAGCTCCTTGAGAACATGGAGTGGTTTTTGTTTGTTTATTCATTTGTTCTTTGCCTTTCCTTGTATCCTCAGTGTTTATTACAGTGCCTTTCACATAGTAGGCATTTAATAAAAGCTTGCTGACTGTCACAGTGTCAAGTGTAATGGAGAATAAGTGTTAGACCCAAGACCGACAGGCCACAGAACTCCAAAATGCCTCTGAACCAGATTAACGAAATAAATAAAAATATATCAAGCAGAGATAGTGTTAATTTTTGGTTTTCTAAGTCAATATGCAGCTGCAGGGAATCTCTTTATATTTAAATATGACTTCACTGGTTTTAAGGACTTTTGCTAGCCTGTTGTGTTTGTGTGTTTGGGGAAGTGTAGTTGACATTTGTGAAGAAATTATTAGAGAACCTGAAGAAGAGATTTAGTTGGGTCATGATTAATGTAGTTGAGACAGGGTACCTACAACAAGGAAGTCAAAATTCTTTCAAGTAATAAGATACAGTTTGGGTCCCCTGAAATACTTCTATCTACCTTCATTTCAACCTATTTTGAGATCTAGGTACATGCTGCTACTTAAATTTTTCCCAAGGAAAATTGTGGATTCCAGAAACTATGATGTAAATATCTACTTGAATACTGTGCTCTCCCATAATATCCCTTCACCTTGGTGGTATGTGGCATTTATATCAAAAAGAATACAGAATAAAAGGGAAACTCATTATCACACATGACTCCTCACTTCTCTCCCAGTCCCAACTGCATTACTTTCTTTTCCAAGCTACCTTGTATTTGACTAGTTAGTGGTTTACATGCATTTATTAAATTTATATTTATTCTAGCTATATTTTTGTATGTTGTTATTCTTCTTATATTTTTCATTAGAATATGAGCTTAGTGTGAAATAGGGATTGTTTCATTCTTTATACTTGCATTCCCAGCATCTAGCACAGTGTCTGGCACATAATAAGTGATTAATTAATGCTATATTGATTGAAATCCAATTAGTGAATACATCTTGGTGTTTCCCTATCTCCCTTATTCACTACTTCTGCCCACCCAACTATTCCAGTAGACCACCCTGTCCCCTTTCTCCTGGTTAATAATGGCCTCTCGATTGGTCTCCTTGATTCAAGCTTCTCTCTACCCAAAATCATCCTCAACACTGCTGCCAAAGCATAGACCTGATCTTGTCACTCTTGTACCCAATAAACAACCTTTTTTTTGGTAGCTTTGAAAACCAAATACAAACTCCTTTGTTTATCATTTTTAGCTTTTCCCAATTTGTCCCCAACCTCCCTTTCCAGCCTCCTCTCTTCCTTCTACATTCAAATCTAACTGCTCATATTACACATGATGCACAATCTCATTTTAACGCTTTTGCTATGCATGCTCTCTGGGCTGGGAATGTACCGACTTCTAACGTCCTCCCTTTGGAATCCCTGCTTCATGAATCGGCTCAAGTGACACTTTCCAGTGGAGCTTTACTAGTGCCTTCATCCTTCACCCCTGATTATTGATATATATTTTGTTTGGATTTATCTATATACACAAAGATAAGGATTGTCCTTTAATTTCCAATATGTATAGTGTCTGGGACCTAGAAGTGCTTACTAAATGCTCGGTAATTGGTTATATTTCACTCTCAGGAGGCACATCAAGGTAATCAGCAAGAGGAAAAGGCTCAAATCTTTACTATCTAACAGGGAATTGGGTTAAATGTAACAAAAAAGACATGAGATCATTTTCCATAAATACTCCAAAGAAGAGCCAGACAGCTCCATCTGAAGTCTTGGGGGTTTAACTCTCCTGGGGGAATAGACAAGATTCTTTGTACCACATCTCTTAATTTAGCCTTCTGGGATTTAAGAGTGACCACATTTGCATAAATGCAGCACTTACGCAGCTGAAGAAAAAAATAAATATTATTAGAAAGTCAAATACTGATAAATACTGCAAAAACTTACTCATAAAATGGAAATAATAAGTTATAATTTAGGGATAAATAATTTAGGAATGGTGACAGGTACTGGATAAAGAGTCATAGAATGCAGCTGTGATCTTAAGCATGCCACTTATCCTTATAGAGCCTCAGGTTTCTTAATTTATAAAAATAAGACGATCTCTAAGATTGCTTCTTGCTCTAAATTTAAATACTATAATAAAAGGGGGGAAAAAGGACTTGTTTCAAAAAAAAAAAGGCTTAACTCTGATAAATTGGGAGAGGGAAAGAAATGTAAACAGCTGGGCTTTTATTTTTCCTTTGTTTCCTCTTAGATTAACTTTGACAGTAAGCTTCCCAGTTTCCTAATACTACCATATTTCCCATTAAGTTGTAAGTTTGTGATATTATCAAAGAAAGAAGGTATGCTACATCCCATACATACAAATCAGCATTTGTACATTTTGACAAAACATAAAAGAACTCCATCTCTTAAAAGTGACCAAAAGATGAATTTCAGACCCATAATGGTATTAAAAAACACCCCAGAAATGAAAACAGTATGGAAATTCATCATAGTTTGAATATAAAAGTGCTTTCAAACCACTAAGCATTGGGTATTATATTCTAACCTTTTTCAAGTTTCTGAAATATTTATTGGAGAATAATTTGTAGAATAATGAATATAGCTTTCCAGTAGAGTGCCAAATGCATGCTATATTTTCCTATTAAATATTCATATGTATTTTTTCTATCTGCTTTGTAACTGGCCACTTACTGCCTCTTAGCAAAGATAGTCCTGTTGGGGGTGGGGGAGAGAGGGAGAAACAAGACAGCATGTTTCTCGGGTGGTTATGCTTAAGACAAAACCTCTGCTCCTTTAAAAGCTCAGAAATGTGGCAAAGTTATTAGATAAAACCAGTTAAAGTTTTTAATATGGTCTATATTTCAGAAATTTCACATGTTGACATGTCCTAGAGGAAGATGGATGGAGTGACTTGGAACTATGCCTCTGTATCTAGTTTTGTATGTGCATCTGGCAGAGTTAATCTGTGCTTTCCTTTAGCAGAACAGAAAATGTAATTCCCTAATAACTGCCATAACTGCATCATCTTCCAGTATGGACTGAATTATTAAATCAGAGATAGAGAGAAAACTAGGGTGGATATGCAGGCTTCGCTTTCAACTGATGTTAGAACATAAAGGCTGACTGACAGCAAGAAGGGTGGCCAGGTGGTTTAAATTGTTTGATGCAAGGACATTCATCTGCTTGAGTTCAAAAATGGTTGGGGCTTGTTCAGTCTAAAAAACTGAACTTATGAGATGAGGAGAGAACAATAGCTATTTTTAAGTATTTCATATTGAAGAGAGATTCAACCCAGATGGCAAAGTGGAGAATGTGCCTGAAGTCATGAATTTTTGAGTTAAAATCCTATCTCAGATACTAGTTATGTAATCTTGAGCAAGTCTCTTAGCCTCTGTCTGCCTCAGTTTTCTCATCTGCAAAACGGGGATAATGGTGGTACTTACCTCTCAGGGTTACTGTGACAATAAAATAAGAAAACTTAAAAAAAACACTTTGCAAATCCCATAAAGAAGAAATATAAATGCTTAGTATTATTATTGTTATCATTATATTTGGACTTAGAAAATGGAATTAAGAGCAAGAGGTAAAATACAACTCAATTAAGCAAATATTTAGTCAGCGCCAATGATATGCTAGACATTGAAAATTACATAGGAAGTTAACTAATATTGTAAGAGCCATCTGTAAATGGACAAGTGTGTCATGGGAAGAGGTAAATTCTCCTTCACTAGACATCATCAAGTAAGATAGAAGGATCGTTTCTTGCAGCCTTGTAAATGGGACTTTTATTCCAGTACATGTTAGGTCCCTTCCAAACCTGAATTACCATCAGTAAGGCATATGATAATCCAAGTGGAGTTATCAAAATATGCAAATGTGTTTATCTCAAACAAACAATTCTGGTCTCTCTTCAAACTCTTGCCTGTTCATAGTATTGCACTTGTAGGCTTTAAAAATAATGTACAAAGATTTATTGATCTTCCTTATTTAAAAAGTCTTAATTAAAGACTTAGCTACAAAATAGAAAAAGAAATTAAAAAAAAAGAACATTGCCATGCGCAAAGTACAACACAACAGAGGATTCAAAATATAAAGCAATAAATGCCCATTTCAGGAAATCCTATATAATAAAAATACACATTAGTTTCATAGTTGTCCATCTTTTCTTTGCTTCCTTATAGGTTTTCTTTTCATTGTTGTGCACTTTTAATTTTATTCTTTTTTCTTCTTCCCCCTCACCCAAGAAGGGTATAATTAAGTGCAGATATATGCATAGACACACACATGCATACACACATATACACATATGTATATATACACACATGTTATTGTGTGCACATAAATATATATATATATATATATATATATGCATTATATATGTGTGTGTATATATATATATATATACAGTTTAAGGACCTCAAACTAAGGCCCATGGCCAGATGCGGCAGCTGAGGATGATTATCCCCCTCACCCATGGGTATGAAGTTTCTTTATTTAAAGGCTCACAAAACAAAGTTTTTGTTTTTCTTATAGTCCGGCTCTCCAACAGTCTGAGGGACAGTGAACCGGCCCCCTATTTAAAAAGTTTGAGGACCCCTATATAGAATTATACATTTAATAAATCTATGTAAGAGCTTACTGTGCTTATCTCCTGGTTCTCTGAAGGTAGATAACATCTCCCTTCATAAGTCCAAATCTTTCTACATTTTTCTAAATTTACCAATTTATCATTTCCGGCACCACAGCAATATTCCAATCTTATACTGTCTAGATATTTTAATACAAAACAATATTGATTAATATGGTTGACATATAGTATAGTTTTCCTATTTTTTTCTTTTGATTAAATCAATTTTAGCTTTAACTTTATCTGAAATCATGATTACTACCCCTTCTTTTTCACTTAATAAATTCTAATCCTGATCTTTAACGTTATGTCTTGTGTGTCTCTTGTTTACTATCTCTTCTGACTCTTTTGGTTTACGCCTAACCCACTACCTTGCCCTCCTATTACTTTACCTAACTTTCCTTCAAGGATCCTTCCCTTACCCTTTCCTACCACTATTGTCCCATTCCCATTAATTTACACAATCTTCTATACTTCTCCTTACTCTATTCCTTTACCTTCTTATCTCTTTATAAATTTAGAAGACTTCTATACCTTCCTAAATGGATATGTTGTTCTCTCTTTAGTCCTGAGTGATGTGAAGAGGGTTTCCTCTAAAAATATCCCTCCCTTATCCTTTCCCCCTTCCCTATTTCCTAAACCTCTTATTTCTTTCTGAATTTAGAAGACTTCAATACTCTTCTAGATATACATGTATTGTTCCTCCTTTAAACCATTCCCAATGACAGTAGGGTTCTATAAGGATCAGTCCTCCTCCCCTATCTATTTCTTCTGTGTTTCCTACAGTTTTATTTTTAAGAAACACATCACACTCAGTTCTATCTCAATCTTTCTTTCAAACTACCCAATTACTAATGACCATCTTAGACATTAGACAGTTTACATTCCCACGTATAAGACATAAATTGTTGTCATTGATCTCTTTCACTCAACCTCTCAAGAATTAAAATGGACTGATTGGAAACTTCCCTTCTGAAGTTCAATAGTATAAGTAAGGTAGGCTTGAAAGTAGGTACTTTCCAGCATTCTTTGAGCAAACAAAGCATAATTACTATTACCTGTATGCCACATGGAACTGTGCTGATCCTATTGGAAGTCCTAATCTTTCTCAGACTCTACTCGATTAATTGGTCACACTGTTCTTGGCCCGAGATTACTGGTGGGCACTTTAAATCAATCAAACAATCATTTATTAAGCAATTACCATGTCCTAAGTCCCATGCTAAGAGCTGCAGTGACAAACCAGCTTTTACTGACTTAGATTCTCGTGGGCAAAAAAAAACAAAAACAAAAACAAAAACACTATATGTCATACACAAAAAAAAAACCTGGAGTCAGGAAGACCTGCATTCAAGTGTGCCGTCCAGATAATAGCTATGTGGGACACTGGATTAGTCACTTAACCTCTGTGTGCCTCAGTTTCCTAGTCTGTAAAAATGGGGATAACAATAGCATCTATCTCCCAGCGTCAAATTAGAAAATATTTATAAATCATTTAGCACAATATCAGGCATACTATATAAATGGTGTTTTATGCACATAAGCACACATATTTTATGGAATCTATTGAGTGGGTATAAGGAGGGTATGGTTCTTGCATGGTAAACCTTGTGCTAGCAAAAACATAGAAAAGAAAAATCACTTTAGAAGTTATATAAAGGTTGGAATAGAATAGGGAAAGACCCGAGGCAGACAAAGTAGAACTGAGGCTATGTAATAGTTTAGCCAATAGAGTTGTTAAGTTCTATCTGACTCTTCATGATCCTATTTGGAGTTTTTTTGGCAAAGTGGTTTGCCATTTCCTTCTTCAGCTTATTGTAGAAATGGGGAAACTGAGGTAAATAGTGATAAGTGACTAGGCTAGGGTGGCATAAGTAGTAAATGTCCTGTATTTGAACTCAGGAAGATTTCTTCCTTATTCCAAGCCCCTGTGTTCAATTCACTGCACCCCTTAGCTGCCTCAGGTAAGGGATGGTGAGGGCTTAAGCTAAGTTGGTGACTAAACAGAGATGAGACGATATATGTCATAACTGTTGTAGAGGTAGGAACAAAAAAACTTTAGAAACTATTTAGTTTTGGGAGCTGAGTTCTACTTGTGGATACAATGTGAGACTGAGGTTGTAAACCTAAGTAATTGGGAATCCTCTTGGTGCCCTCTTCAGTAATATGGAAGTTCAGAAGCGCTAAGAACTGAGTTGGATTCAGAGAAAGAGATAAAGGTTCTTTGTTGGACATGTTTACAAGGTATAGAATGATTAATAGCATCTTAGATTTTAGAGATTAAGGGGACCTTGAAAATCATCTGGTTCAACCCTCAGTTTTGGGGATGAGAAAAATAATGTCCAGAGAGGTTGAAGAACTCAACCAGAGTCATACAGATAGTAAGAAGTACAGGATTTGAGCCTAAGACAAATCATGTCACATCCAGTGCTCTCTGCACCATGCTTTGAAAAAGAGGCTGTCTCTGACTTAAATGTGGTGAATGCATTTTCCTTTGATTAGATGAATGTACCTGCTTTACTCTTTTTATCAGTTCTTCTCATCTGTTTTTCCCTCTTCACCATTTCAAGTAGTTAGAATGCCCAGACAGATGGTGACTTGGGCTCTGAAAGTCCTACCTTCTTCCTTGTTGGCAAGAACCCATTCATAGTGTTAAACTCTGAGATTCTCATTTTCTATGTCTCTCTCACAGTCTGTCTGTGTATGTTTCTGTCTGTCAATCTCTGTCTCTGTCTCTGTTTCTATCTGTCTCTGTTTATCTGTCTCTTTTATCTCCCCCTTCCTCCTTCTCCTCTCCTTTTCTCCTTCCTTCCCTCACCCCCATCTTTCTCTCTTCTTGAATCCTAGCGGCCTCAGGTAAGAAATGGGAAGGGCTCTCTCTCTCTTTCCCCCCAAAATCCTGGGATAAAAGAAACATGAAATTGTTCCATTAAAAAAGAGATCATGCAAATGTTGGAGGAAATGTGGGAAAACTGGGGCACTGATACATTGTTGGTAGAGTTGTGAATGGATCCAACCATTCTGGAGAGCAGTTTGGAACAATGTTCAAAAAGTTATCAAACTGTTTATACCCTTTAATTCAGCAGTGTTTCTACTATATCCCAAAGAGATCTTAAAGGAGGGAAAGGGACCCACATGTGCAAAAATGTTTGTGGCATCCCTTTTTGTAGTGGCAAGAAACTGGAAACTGAGTGGATGCCCATCAATGGGAGAATGGCTGAATAAATTATGGTATATGAATGTTATTGTTCTGTAACAAAAAAAAAAAAAAACGACCAGCAGGATGATTTCAGAGAAGCCTGGAGAGACTTACATGAACTGATGCTAAGTGAAATGAGCAGAACCAGGAGATCATTATACACGGCAACAACAAGATTATACGATAATCAATTCTGATGGACGTGGCTCTCTTCAACAATGAAATGATTCAAACGCGTTTCAATTGTTCAGTGATGAAGAGAGCCATCTCCACCCAGAGAGAGGACTGTGAGAAGTGAGTGTGGTTCACAACATAGCATTTTCACTCTTTTTGTTGTTGTTTGTTTACATTTTATTTTGCTTCTCTTTTTTTCTGGTTTGATTTGATTTTTCTTGCGCAGCAAGATAACTGTATAAATATGTATGCATATTTTGGATTTAATATATATTTCTACCATGTTTAATATAAAAATATTGTGCTAGAAAAAAATAATAAAAGCACAATAAACATCACAAAAAAGAGATCATGAAGTCAAAAGTGTGAGGGATCAACCACCTTGAACCTCTAGCTGCTGTACCAAACTTTTGAAATAAACTTCTTTCTTATTCCTCCAATATCATTGTATTCATGTAGAGAAGCACCAGACCTTAATCAACAAGAATTTATTAAACATCTAGTTCATTATAAGAAGGACTTTGTTTTTTTTTAATCTAAATCATATATATTTGTTTCTCAGGTAGGATGGATTTTTAATAATAACTAACTTTTTATTTTTAAAATATATGCAAATATAGTTTTCAACATTCACCCTTGCAAAACTTTGTGTTGCAAATTTTTCTCCCTCCCTTTGCTCCACCCCCTCCCCTGCACAGCAAGTCCAATATATGTTAAACATGTGCAATTCTTCTATATGTATTTCTACATTTATCATTCTGCAAAAGAGAAATCAAATCAGAAAGGGAAAAAATGAGAAAGAAAACAAAAAGCAAGCAAACAACAACAAAAAGATGAAAATATTATGCTTCAATCCACAATCAGTCTCCATAGTTCTCTCTCTGGATGCAAATGGCATTTTCCATCCCAAGTCTATTGGAATTGACCTGAATCACCTTATGTTGAAAAGAATCAAGTCCATCAGAACCAATCTTCTCATAATCTTGTTGCTGTGTACAATGTTCTCTTGGTTCTGCTCACTTCACTCAGCATTAGTTTATGTAAGTTTCCCAAGGTCTTTCTGAAATCATTTTCCTGATCATTTGTTATAGAACAATCATATTTCATAACATTCATATACCATGACTTATTCAGTCATTCTCTAAACATCCACTCAGTTTCCATTTCCTTGCCACTACAAAAAGGGCTGCTGCAAACATTTTTGCACCTGTGGGTTCTTGTGAGGAACTTGATTATAAATAGAACCACAGATCCATTTACCCTGTCTTTTATGTGACTGGGGATGCAAAGACATACCTTCCTTTAAAGAGTTTATGTGCTTTGGGGCTGCATATAAATAAATACTATATGTGGGAATACATATCAACAATAAATACAAAGTCATTTCAGGAGTTGGCATTAGCTGCTACTGCTGTTGTTTATCCTTGATTCTCAAAAAGAACCAATGGCATGAAGAAGGTGATGTCCTGATTTGAAAGTGAATTGGATTTAAGCTTAACGGGGCTGTGCAAAGTCACCAGCTCACCCTCTCTTCCAGATCCATCTGTATCCAGTGGCAAAATATAGATCAGGATGAGTGGAGATGGCTCAGGATACAATGAAAGACTTTGCCTTTTTTAAGCTAAGATCTTCCCTAGGTCTCAGCGTTAACAGATCACAAGGTAGGAAAGAGATTAGGAGTAGAGTGGAAGTAGAGCTGGACAGTGAAGTACCTTGAAAGTCAGATTGAGTAATTTGACTTTGAGGTAATAGAGAATAGAGAACAATTATAGGTCCTCAAGGAAAAGGGAATCACAAAAGTTTTGTTGTATGAAGATAAATGCAAGATCAGTATTTGCAAAATGGATTTGGAGAGTGAGAAGAGGATTGAAATGGACTAGAGATAAAGAAGTCAAGTAGGGACCCTGTTGAAGTAATCCAGGTTCAAGATGATAAGGGCCTGAATTACCATCCTTCACTCTGAGAATGAAATGGAAGAGATAAATCCAAGTCACTTTGAAGGACAGTACTTGGTGGCATTAGATGGAATGAATGGAAAAGCAAAAAGTTAAAAGTGACTTCAAGGTTTATAGCCTGGGAGACTAGAAGAATGAATGTATTACAAACATAAGGAAATATGATCATTGATGAATGGAATCAATGAAGAGAAGGTATAAAAAGGGGATGGCATGTTCAATTTCAGAATATTAAATTTGGTGCACATCTTAGTGAAGAGACGGCCTCTAGGAAGTAGATATACATGTGGGGTAACGAGGTTATATTCACTTCTTCTTTTGCACTTTCTTCTATTATTCCCATATCATTGTAGAACTTTTCACATATTAAAAGAAAAGAAAAAAAAAAACTTAAACTCTGAAGACCATCCATAGTCTTTGAGTCCCCCTATCACAGTGGGGAGACTAAAAACTTTAGGAAAGCATCTTCCTTTCTTTGTCATGAAGATATGCTCATTGATAGGAGAAGAATCCATTTTCTAAAATGTCATCTGTTGATAATCTGGATCTGCAGTGCATCTCCAGATATGTATTAATAGATGACTTCTCAAAGAAATCATTATTAATGATACAATTAATATGAATAGATTCAAGATATATCACACAGGTCATTACTGTAGAGGTGGAGATGCAACCATTTATATCTACAATACATTTTGTACTTGATATCAAAGTTAGAAGAAGTGCTTAGGTCAGAAAATTTTCTTTGCTAGATTGTAAAAATATGTTTTTTGAGTTGTTACAGACCCCCTTCTGGCTTGCCAAATGCTGCCAGCCTCTCCTGCTTACTTGCAGAAAGTTGAATTAATTGATATGAGTGATTTTAAATGGAAGCATGTAATAAAATAAAACACAACATTTTAAATCCTCCTGTAATTTCTAAAACCAATATATTTAATTAATTATTTCTCTCATAGCCATGCCAAAAAAACACTTCATTTAATCTCATTATTTCTGATATCCTGCTTCCATAGGTACCATCTGTAAGAATATTTACTTTAGTTCTGTTGTGGAAAATCAGCTTTCTGAAAGTTAAACCATATGTAATTGATCTACTTAGCTTTAAAGAAAAATATCTGATACCTCTAAGCTTTACTATATGGTTTCTGTAACAGATAGATTTCTCTCTTCATCATGATTTTTGAAACCTTGTCTCTTATCAACATGCTGTTCAGAAATGAGAATAGCTGATTTCTCAAGACAATTTGGTTCCAGATGTTATGATCATTCCAGTCCCTGATAAAAATTTTCTGCTATAAAAGCATTTTTAAATGAACAATTTCCTTTCTTTAAAAAAAATCTTGTTTTGACATTCCCTTCATTTCTAAATATATCCTTTCTACTCCCTTTCCTATAGATCCATCCTCTGTATAAAAAATTAAAATAAAGGAAGAGAGAAAAATTAAAATTGTTTAGTAAAACTAACCAATAAATCAATCAAATCTGACATTATGAATAATGCTCTACCTTAATGGAAAAAGAAGAGAAAGGCACATTTTCTCCCTGTGATTTTTGGAGCCAAGCTTGGTCACTGGACATACACAATGTTCCTTGTCTTAAACTTTGTAGAAGTTTATGTTTTGTTTCCCTTCACTTTGCCTCCATTCCCAAAGCTTCCTAGACTTCTTTTAAATATGTTTCATTATTATTATTTTTTAAAATACAGAAGAATTATTTTATATTCATGTATCACTTTTTAGGGGTCTTTGTATCTCACACAGGTGGCAAATTCACAGGCCACACAGAGACCCCTTACCACTGCCAATCCACTTAAAAGCTTTTTGGCCTATTTCATATTCAACCTGGTCCTGTTTTCCCTCTTTAGGACAGTCTGGTCACTCACAAGATCAATGTCCGGCATATTTTAGACACTCACAGGCTTTAGACAACCTGAAACCCAGAACTCTAAAAGTCAAGCAAACTACCATTCTCAGTTTCCTTCAGAATTAGACATAAGCCACCACTCCTGAACAAGTACCACCTTTTAAAAAATAACTTTTGAGCTATTTTTACAGGTATTGAGTGAAATAATCAAACTCTTCTTTTCAACATTAGAAATAATATTTTTAAAGTCCAGCTTATATATATAAGATAATATTTATCTGAACTGTAAGATCCCAGTTGTACAAATATCAGGAAGAGTGTGTAAATGGGACATTGACATCCACAGAAGTCTTGTTTAGTTATGAGCAGTGCATTTGCTTTGGATGGGTGTGGGGATTTGAGGGGAAGCTAGAGAGTTTCAAAGATCCCAGGTGCTTTAGAGACTGGTGAAGGTGTGTTATATAAGTACTTGTAATGAGCTGCAATGGCAGAAAAGGGTTTTTTTGTGCTGAGCCTGCCACAGAGAAAAGTTGCTGTTCATACTCCCAATGCCTACGGGGCATAATACTTGGCCAGCTTACAATCAGTCATGCTCCAGATGCCCAGTACCCAAAGGCAGTGAAATATGGATGTGTCCAGCATTCAAAACTCCAGGTAATATGACCTAACTGAATCTGTGATTCTTGATTAACCAGAGCTAGGGAACATGAAGTTATTCTGAATTATGTTTCTGACAGTTGTTTCCTACATACTATAACTACAAAACCCACAGTATTCTACAAGAAAAATAATGGTTGTCATTTTTCTCATTACTAGAAGAGGTTTGACCAGATGGCCTTCAAGGTAACTTCCAGTTCCTAATCTATGATTCTATGTGGTACTGGTTCAGCCAGGACATTCTTAATTAGCATTTCTTCTCACTGACAACACCATAATAGGGACATCTAGATGGTGCACTGGACAGAATACCAGTCCTGGAGTCAGGAGGACCCGAGTTCAAAATTCGACCTCAAACACTTAACATTTCCTAGCTGTGTGACCCTGAACAAGTCACTTAACCCCAATTGCCTCTCAAAAGAAAAAGAAAAAATCTATGGGGGAAGCAAGATGTCCAAGTAAAAACAATAACATAACAAATGATTTCCATAATGCTGTCTCTGCAGATCCCAAGGTACCTTCTGAATCATTAAAGAAAGCTTGAATCAGGTTCAGTATAGTTCAAACTTCAGTGGGTTATTATTAATTCTTTTCAAATGGGTTATTTAAAAAGGCAGAGTGATAGAGTAGATAGTGAGTCAGACCAGGTAAACTATACCTAGATTAAAGTCCTGCTTGTATATTATCTTTGGCAAGTCACTTAACCTCTCAATTCAATGCACCAAGTAAAGCACTAGGATTATAAGTTTCAGGGTAGCTGACACTTTCACTAAGAGTTTCCTATGTCAATAAAATCACAATAAAATAAAAAAAAATACTTTTTCATAAAAAAGTAATTTTATAGGGTTAATATGATTGAAACAAGTGTCTGGGTATGTTATGTATGTTCACAAGAATATTTGATTCTGCCTACAAACTGAACTTTGTGTTGGTGCAAAATGGGTATACTTGTATAGAGAGATTGTCCCTTTTGTACATGCCTTTTTACAAATATCATTTGTTTAGCCTAATAGTTCCCTGCCAGATTGCCTATTCCTTGACTTTAAGGACAGTGTCTGTCTATATTCCATCCTTGACACATACTCATACTTCAGTCCTACTCATAGTCCTGTGATTTCATCAGTATTGGGTACTCCAACCATTAACACATATTACAATCCTCCACTTCTCAAACAGAGAGCATGGTGAATAATTCTACCCCTCCAAAAATGTCTTCTTCTTTTTGCCAAAATGCTGAGATTGAGGCTGACTTTAGTTTAGATGCTAAATGACACACAGTCCCTGGGATAGAATTCCTAGAATCATCGCTTTGGAGCTGAAAAAGTCCTCCAAGCTCATCCAGGTGGCTCAGAGTCTGAGACTCAGAAAGTTTTATTGATGTGGCACAGTCAGGATTTGAACCCACTTCTTTCAATTTTCTTTCCATTGTACCACACCATTTCCCATTTTAATAAGTCTTAATGCCTTTCTAACTTATTCATTTATTGTCAATCAGAACTCAGTCTGGACTGTGTTGTTCCAGCCTTTAAGAACCCAGGGTCTCTTCTGTGTCAAAACAAGATATCAGAATAGAACTTTAGAAATGCACACTCAATAAATATTTGTTAAATTAAATTGCAAAGGGACATTCTGTCCTCTTCAAAGGCATGTGGCTTATTACTCTCTTGTTTCCATTGCATTGATCTCTTGGGAGAAAGTGGTTATTATCAAGGATAAAAATGAATGAGCACCAGAAAAATAATGGCTTTATGCTGATGACTGTCTATGATTCTCTGTCGCAGTCCAAAAACAGTTCTTGCTTTGACTAAGGTTGTAGGTCACTGTGGCAGTTCTAATTAAAGGTCAGTCCATGGAACTTTATTTACTGAAGCAGCAAGATGAAGCTTTGGGCTGTAAATTGTTATTATAGTACCTCTAAAATGCACTCGATTTCAAAGTCCTGAGCTGGTGATGTAACTCTTGCCAAAATTTGCCCCATCTGGCTGACACTTTGATGTCTAATGACAAAATAACTAGGGAAGAGTTAATTTAGGTCTTATAACTGACTCTGAGTGATTTGTGCTTTGTCACAAAGCTGTTATTGTAACCTGGAAAAGTCAATTGGATACAGAAGTTGGTATTTGTTATGCTAATGTTTTCTTGTAAAGTTCAGCCCAAACATTCTACAATTCTTGTCTGAAGTTAGAAAAATTGGATTTGAAAACCATTTTCCTGGAGTCCAACCTTTCCCCCTCAGAATTTTTGGAAATTATTTTAATAGAGACAATTTTGTTGATCAGTCATTCCGGCCATGTTATACTCTTCATGATTTTATTTGAGGTTTTCTTGGCAAAGATACTGGAGTGTTTTGCTATTTCCTTCTTCAGCCCATTTTACAAATAAGGAAATGGAGGCAAGAGGGTTATATCCCCTGCCTAGGGGCATACAGTTAGTACATGTCTGAGGCCTGATTTAGACTTCTGTGTTCCTGAGTCCAGACCCAAGGACTCTATTCACTGCACCATCTAGCTTCCTGAGAGACATTGTAATATAGTCCAAATTGTGCCCAATTCCAGACTCTTTCTTATATTTATTCTTTTTTGTGACCAAAAGCAAATTTCTTCATTTTTCTGATATGTAGTTTCTCTACCTATGGAATGGGAATAATAACTCTTGTACTACCTATATCAGTAAGGGTGCTAGGGAGGAAAATGCTTTTGACAGCAACAATAAGATTATACGATGATCAATTCTGATGGATATGAGTCTCTTCAACAATGAGATGATTCAGGTCAGTTCCAATGATTTTGGGATGAAGAGAACCATTTACACCCAGAGGGAGGACAGTAGGAACTGAGTGGACCACAACATAGCCTTCATTCTTTTTGCTGTTGTTTGCTTACGTTTTACTTTCTCTCTCATTTTTTCTGGTTTGATATGATTTTTCTTATGCAGCAAGATAATTGTATAAATCTGTATGCATGTTTTGGATTTAACATATATTTCTACCATGTTTAACATATATTGGTCTACTTGCCATCTAAGGGAAGGGGTGAGAAAAGGGGAGAAAATTGGAATACAAGGTTTTGCAAGGGTTAATGTCCAAAAATTATCCATCATATGTTTTGAAATATAAAAAGCTTTGATTTAAAAAAAGAAAATGCTTTATGGACATTAGAACACAACAGAAATGTTCCTGTTAGGATAGAGTAGGGATACATATTTATAAAGTTTTCAAGTAGTTCCTTTAAGATTATATTGACTATCTGGGGATTTTAAGCAAAACCTATACCATTATAAAAATTTTATTCCTTCGGTAAATTGTATTCACTTTATTAAAGAGTCATTCTCAACAATAAAAAGAAAATAAGGGTTAAAATGATCTTTTAAAAATAGATGAAGCTCTGCTTGGCCTAAGTTTCATACTTTCAGCATCATTCACCTAATGGACAACATAAACAATCATAGGAAGGCTTTTTGAAAAGTTTCTCATTTTTTCATAAATTCCCAACTCTTAGTGGAAAAAGCTTACTGATGTCAACATTTAGAAAGCAATGTTCCCTTTATATAGTTGCCTATTGCCTAGGGTTTCATTTTCAGTTCTGGGGGAAATTAAATTTTCCTTCAATTGCACTATCTATCTACCAAAGAAATTTTATCTTCACATAGTTTTTATTTGTTATTTGTCCTTTGGGTGGAATGTTGTGGAAGTAGAGAGTTGGTTGCAAGTTTTAGAGGTCGTTCAGTCCATCCCCCTGCTTCATGCAAGTCCATACTTAAAACATCCTAGACAAATGGAAATTTATCCCAGGTCATATATGCTCCAGAGATTTTTGAAGGTTAAAAAAAGATAAAAAGGAAAAACAAGACTTGTTGGCTTGGTCTCTAAGCTTATAAAATGACTGGAAAGATCATTGTGGGACTCAAAGTCCTTTCTTCTTTAAGGATAATGATATATAAGTAGCTAATCCTAGGTATATATTTGGGTTTTAAGCTTTTCTTTTTAACCATATTTTTTCTGTGCCCTTTGAAAACACCAAAACATTGTATTTTAATCCATTTTGCCTCCAAGATGGAATAGTATAGTGGAAAGAATACAAGATTAGGGGTCAAGACTTATCTGATGCAAGGACTCAACTTGGAGCCCCAGGTTTACCATTAACCAACTCAAAGATCTGGGATAGCCTGCTATACTTTCCTTGTCTTTATTTTTCTCATTTAAAAAATTCTAAGTCTCCTTTTACCTCAGAGGTTCCTCGAATTCTTTTTGGTTGGTTTTCAAGAATTTTTTACTGTATTTCAGCATAATTTTTTTTTTTTACTTTGTAATCCTAGGTATTTTATTTTACACATTTAAAATGTCATTGAGATAGAGTGGGTCTCTGGACTTCATTTTTTTTTTACTTAGATCTAATTCAAGAGAAAGATACACTTCCATCAATATTTTCCATCAATGCATTTCCATCCGTATAGATTACTCCTTCTACTTATGCAAATTTTAGTCCCATTTGGTAGACTATCTGCATGAGTTATTGTGGGAAAAAAATCATAAAAATGTAAGTTCGTTGAGAATTGAGACTGTTTCACTTTTCAAATAACACAATCCTTGGCACAGAGTCAGTGCTTGATAAATGTTTGTGGGTTGATTGATGACCTAGAGATATCTTTGACATTAACCAGGCCAGACCTCGAATGATAGACACAGTTCACTGCCCACCCTGTCCTTAAAGCCATAACCTATTACAAAGTTTTGGAAATGATTGTGCCTACATGGTAAAACCCTGTATGCTACAATCAAGTATCAGAGTTATGCTTCAATGGAGAATAATCATTAAATAAATGGGAAGGAAGGAAAGGAAGGAAGGAAGGAAGGAAGGAAGGAAGGAAGGAAGGAAGGAAGGAAGGAATAGAGAGAGGGAGGGAGGGAGGAAAGAAAGAAGAAAAGAAGTGAGAAAGGAAAGAAGGAAGGAAGAAGGAAAGAAAGTGAGGGAGGAAAGAGGAAAGAAGGAAGAAAAGAGAGAAATGAAAAAAAAGGAAGGGAGGGAGAAAGTGAAAGAAAGAAAAAAAAAGAAATTGTGTTTTCTTAAGAAAAAATGCTATCATATTTTAAATAAAATTTTGGTTTTGGTCCAGATCTTTGTTTCATTAACATGAGCGAAACTTCTTCCACTAACACAGAGTGTCAATTCATCTGTGACTAGAGCTTTAAAGAGCCTCCTGGTCACTCAGAAGTTAAATGACTTCACACAAATATTTCAAAATCAGAACTTGAACATAGGTGTTCCTGATATCAAGGGCAGTCCACTCTTGACTATATCACATTGCCTCACTCCTTATAACTTTCAAATCAAATCCATCAGCGATATGGATAAAGAATATTTTCTCCATGCTATTTGGATAGGGAATACAATAGGTTGTTCAATAAATGTCGTTATGGAAGAGACTTTAGAAACTAAGTTAGCATATCTGTGGAAAAGTTCAGCTGAATCTTTCCCCACACTTAGTCTTTGGCCATCTTGCTGAGGTAGCTATCCATATTATTAGCCCTTGCTGAATGAGAGGCAAGGGAGACACAGCCTTTCTCTGTCAGCAGCTAATTTACAGATTTTAAAGTTTCTACTTCCACTTCACCCTTCTTGCTTAAGAAGTCATTGGAAGGGTGTGCACATGTGAATATCACAATAGCCTGCTCAGCAATGAATGTGCATGCATGAATTTAGAAGTTCAGTTGGCTTTCCTATTAAAGCAGTTTGAGGCTTCAGACATTCCTAACTTTGTCTTTTTGTCCTTCACTTGTTTCCCTGAATACTTTTATCTCATTACTCAGATGCCTTAATCTGAGTTAAGCCCAGTGACATAGTGATCTATTGATATCTATCATTCCATTTTATAAATATTAAGATTTATTTAAATATTATCAATGTTTACAGCACATCCCTATTTGGGAGGGAATATCATTACAATCTTAGAATCTTTTCATTTACATATTAGTCATTCATTTCTATAAATATATATAGAGATGAATATATATAGATATGTAGAAAAATATATACATAGACCGATATACATATGTGAGTATGGTTGTTCAATTGTTTCAGCCATGTCTGATTCTTCAACAACATTCATTTCTGTAAATATATATGCACATACATATATACACATAGATATAGTTGCATATCTCTATATAAACATGTATGTATATGCACACATGTATATATAAATATTTGTGTGTCTGTATACAAAAAGAGAGATAGAGACAGAGACATATATATTTTTCAAGACTTCTAGCATGCTTATTCCCACTACCATTTCTTCTTAACAGCTGAGGTCATTGCTATCTTTCTTGCTTTGTCTCTGCAACTTTTTCCCACAAACATAAAATTGTTAATGTAATCTTTTTCTTTAACATACTTAATGTTTACTTTTATTCATCTGAACGGGAAAGGCAACACTCCATGAAAAAGCAATCTGTCTTTAATCTAGTGTTTCAGCAAGTTTCTGCCACCAAAAATAGAGTGGAAGCTATGCCAGTCAGAAGATAGTCCTGTTGCTGCCTGTCATTGATGGCACCGCTGGAGTGATGATTAATACAGGATGTGATTTCTGCCCCCCCTTCCCAACAAGCTGATTTTCTGGGGAAGTCTTCAGTGGTCATAGTTACCATTTGCATGTTGATATTTTTTTTCTGATACATTGCAACAGTAACTCTTCCTTGGGAAAGCATGTTGAATTTATTCCATTTGCCTATGTTTTATATACTTGTCAAGATATTCTCTTCAGTTGTGAAAAAGAGATCATGGAAATTATTTTCCTTATGCAATCCAAATCTCCTTCTTTTATTCTGTACTTTTTGTTGGTAGCTGCTTTAGATGTACAGTGGTTCCTTGATTCTCTCAGAAAATGTTATCATTGGAGTGTTTCACTCTTGCAGGAGTAGACAAATGCTTAAAGTAGAAGGCCATTGATGCTCGCTACTGCTGGAGAAAAGGGAAGGAATTTTATCATTTATGCTCTTATTTATGTTTTCCATGCTTTTTTTCCTCTCTATGTGTCTAAGTCTAGTTTATAAATTAAATTTGCCACTCTAACTGTGTATCTTTGGTTGAATCATATTGACTTTGAAACAGACATGGTATTTTTTTAAAATGGGAATTTTTTTTTAGTAAAAGTGGTATTTTAGTGCCCATCATATTAATGAGAAAATATTCTGTTCTACATGTTATATATTCTACAGGCAAGAGAAGAAATAGCAGATGCAAACCCACTATGTCACCATCATAGTAATTTGCTGGATAAGTGTGGTTTGTTGTGGAGCTGACATGATCTAGTGAAAAGAGCTGAATTTGCAGTCAGAAAATTTCGAGTTTAAATTCTCAAGTTCTCATTTTGACACTTATTAGCTATATGCTGGAACATTTTAATTTTCTCTGCCTTATTACATCATCAGTAAAAAAGAGACAATAATAATCATACTGCCTCACAAGGTTGATCTGAGGCAGTTAGCTTTATAAGCCTTAAAATGCATTATAAATGAGTTACTGTCACCAGCAATATTATTATTCTTATTCCTTTCCCTATTGCTTTAGGATCCAGTACTTAGAGTTAAAGTCCTGATACCTTAAAACTCAAATCATTTAAGGATAATAAGAATCTGGGAAAAACCTGCTTCATTTTCCAAATCCAATGATCTCATGGACTTTCCATATCATTCAGTGCAACATACTATATGATATGGGAATTTTCAATAATACTCTTCCCTCCTAATCATCTATCTTCTGCCTGAATGTTTTCATTAGTGAGGAACCTACTATCTCACAAGATAACTGAAATATGTGGTATATATGACAGTTATTCAATAAATTATTGTTTAAGGAATAAATGGCTGAATATCAATCCATTCCATTTTGGAATATCTCCGGTTGTTAGGAAATCTTTGTTTTTTATATTGACTCAAATACAATACTAGCCAGTTCAACCAAAGTTCACAAAAGATTAGTCTATAATGGTGGGATATACTTTCCACAAAGCCCAAAAGGCTTCTTTTAGAAAACAATGGATAATTTTGGTAAAGTTATAAAGCCATAGCAAAAAATTAGATGTCTTTATGGGATATTTTAACAAAGTGAGTGGCCTAATTTTTAGCTATCCAGTATGGATCTAGATAGTGGAATCACAATGAATATTTTTATATTGATTAAAATAACTGGACCCATACCAAAAACATAAGTAAAGGGATCTGGATAATTCAAATTCCTTAAGGGTATAAGCTATTTGTTTTTGTCTTTGTATCTTTAGCACTAGCACTATTTCTGGCATATAATAGATACTTAATGAGTGCTGATTTGTTGATTAATCATAATGTAGTTCCTTTAGAAAATCATAATGTAGTTGAAAACAAGGTGATCCAGTGGATGGTCTTTACCTCAGTCAAACTGAGACCTGTTAATAATGGTAGCTTAAAAAGGCTAAAGTTTTCTTCTGCATCCTGGACTATCTCCAGTCATCCTGATATCTTGTCATTATACCCAGATGCTCCAAAGGAGAAAGTGAAACAGGTGACTTTGCATAGCCCTCTCACATTTAAATCCAATTTACTTGCATGTCATGGATATTCCTAGAAGTAGTGATGGGAGGTGAGACCCTTTAGCAAAATTCTCCTTTTATGCTCCTAACTTTAATCAGTACTTTACCCACCCATATGTTTAAGACTTAAACAATGTGGTATGGTTGAAGAGGGATGGACTAAATCAGAAGTGTGGGATTCTGGTCTCAGTATTGCCACTAATTCATTCAGATGGCCTTTTGCCCATTACTTTTTATGTCTGGTTTTCATTTTAGCCTTCTTCTGAAGGGGTCAGACAAGGTTATGGCTAACTTTCCTTTATAATTCAGTGATTCCAAGAAATTGATGAAAGTTTATCTTTGAATTTAATTCCTAAATTCCTTGTTTACTTCTCTTTTTTTTCCATAAGAGCTATCTCCACCACCACTGTACCATGTTTCTGTAATACTATTTTGTTTATCATGAAGGTAGTAGACCATAATAAGAAGTGTCAGGTTTAATTCTTTGCCGCAGTTCTTGAAATAGACATTTCATAAGTAACATGTGGCTCACTCAGCTAAAATTAAATGTCTCAGTGTTTCCAAATGTTTTCTATCCCAAATTTGCAATGCATCCTTTGAGCAGAGAGAAAAAGCTGGGATATGTTTTGGTTTTTTTTTTTTAAGTGAATCATTTAGAAATTTGCCACCTCATTTCATACTCTTCTTCACTTATAGGGACTTTTGGTTCATCTGTTTTCATTTAAATGCTCTTTGCAAGCAAAATATGGAAGGAATGCTATTTTGAACTGATGTTTACTACTGTAAAAATGCATTCCTAGGAAGATTCTGTTAGAAAAATACCATTCCCCAAAAGATAGACTGTACTAACATCATCTCCCAATAATTATTCTGGGCTTATTTTTTAAAAAATAGATCATAGATCCTAGAAATCACATCTCAGAGAATGTTACAGTAAGAAAAGGACTTAGAAACCATATTCTCTCATTCCTTTATTGTACAAATAATGAAAACAGGCCAGAGGGTAAATGCTTTGCCCTGTTATGCCACAGTTCTCTTTAACTGTTCTGACTTGGTTTCCCTGAACTAGTTTCCTTTGTCTCAGTTTCCTTAACTGTTCTGTCAAATCCCTTTAGTCGTAAAAACCCACTCTGGTCCATTAAGATTGGGAACCGTTTACTCTAAGATTATAAATTGCTAGCAAGATAAACAAAAGAGCAGAACTCCTGACCCTCCCCTGTCCTCAAGAATTTACAATATCCCTCTAAAATATTCCAAGATACCTCACTGACATCTTTATCTCTGGGTATTCAGACATTCTGTCTCTGGGCTTTTAGGAGTTATGGTCTCCCCCCAACCTGACAGAAGCTTTCCCGCCTTTTTGGGCCTTTGTTTCTAGAGTTATTTAAAGAAGGGGGCAGCTCCTATTCTTTGCTGGATTCTTTGAGATGACAGTCTCCCCAGCCCTGGGACCAATATGGATTCCTTGGTCCCAGTATATCTTTATCTCTATCTGACTGGATAATTTGAGACGAGAGTCCTGTGCAGTCAATTATACTCCCCAATTAATAAACTATTGAAAACTCTCTAATCTCTCTCTTGCCTCAGTTTCTCTGGCATTACAGCCCCAGATCACATAGGTCTCTTGTGGCAAGGTCAATACTAGAACCTGCATCTAGAGGCTTGAAGATAAAAGTATAATATCCACAATCCACAATCCTAAGATGCCTCTCAAGTAGTGCCAGAATTAAATTTTAGAGGACATTCTGATTCTTCTATCCTTGTCATCAAATGAATTGAGCAGGGTTCATCATCAGGGTCTATTTTTGGACCAAAGATTTGCATTATAAGTCTATAAACTGTAAAGACAACATGTACAATGACTTAAAGTCAACATGGGACAGTGAGAAGTAACCAAATTTCCATTCTTGGTACTGCTATCGATTAACTGTGTGACCTAGTTCAAGTCTTGGTTTTCTTATTTTTACAAAAAAAGGAGGTTGGATTGGATGACTTTCCAGTTTTAAATTATAATCCTAAACTTAATTTACAGTATATTTATCTTAATATTAAGCTGTGCTTAATGTAGATGGGTGTAATAGAATAGAATGAAGCCTGGAGCTGCAGTCAAAGAGCTAGGTTTTTTAATTAAAGTTTTTTCTATTTTCAAAACATATGCAAGGATAACTTTTCAAAATTGACCCTTGAAAAACTTTGTATTCCATTTTTTCCCTCCTTCACCCCCTCCCTTAGATGGCAAGTAATCCAATATATGTTAAACCCAATATAGGCATACATATTCATATAATTATCTTGCTGCACAAGAAAATCCAGGTCAAAAGGGAAAAAAAATGAGTAAGAAAATAAAATTCAAGCAAACCACAATAGAAAGAGTGAAAATACTATGTTATGATCTACCCAAAGAGCTTGGTTTTAATTGTATCTCTGCTTCCTATTCTGAGTGATTTGGGAGATTCATTTTTCCATGTCTCAATTTCCATATCTTTAAAAATTTGGTGGTTACAATAGATTATCTCCTGCTTGTTTTTCAACACTAAATTAATTGATCTGAAGAGGGTATGAAACAGAATATATGTTGTTTGTTCATTTCCTACCTGATTGTCCTGATTAATCCATACTTTCCCACTTGGTTCCCTTTGTGACTAGCAACATTCACTTGTAAAATGTCTGGACAAACTTAAATTTTGGGAGTGGAAAAGAGTAGATCCTTAAGGAGGACTGAAGCTGAAATTTAAACCTTCTGAACATGGTGGTTTTACCATTAGGCTTCAACAATATATCCTCTTGGCATTAATATATTAAGTTACAGTAAACATTCAGTAATGATATTAGTGATAGAAGGTGAGAGTGGGAAGCATAGCCTGTCTTTCAAGTGTAGTTCTGACACATCATTCATAAGAGCAATTATTTAAAACTCATAATTCATTCCATATTAAATATTTATTTTTTTACAAATGAAAACAAAGTATAAATGCAAAAAAACCCAACAGGACAAGAACTCTTACATCTAAGTTACATAATACAGTTGTGATGTTGTTGACCTTTTTTAACAATGAGGTGTTCAAAACAATTCCACTAGACTTCTGATGGAAAGTGCCATCCACCAATTCTCAGATGAAGAAATTGAAACTATTTCTAGTCATATGAAAAGATGCTCCAAGTCATTATTAATCAGAGAAATGCAAATTAAGACAACTCTAAGATACCACTACACACCCGTCAGATTGGCTAAGATGACAGGAAAAAATAATGATGATTGTTGGAGGGGATGCGGGAAAACTGGGACATTGATGCATTGTTGTTGGAGTTGTGAATGAATCCAACCATCCTGGAGAGTAGTTTGGAACAATGCTCAAAAAGTTATCAAACTGTGCATACCCTTTGATCCAGCAGTGTTACTATTGGGCTTATATCCCAAAGAGATCATAAAGAAGGGAAAGGGACCTGTATGTGCACGAATGTTTGTAGCAGCCCTCTTTGTAGTGGCTAGAAACTGGAAACTGAATGGATGTCCATCAGTTGGAGAATGGCTGAATAAATTGTGGTATATGAATATTATGGAATATTATTGTTCTGTAAGAAATGACCAACAGGATGATTTCAGAAAGGCCTGGAGAGACTTACACGAACTGATGCTGAGTGAAATGAGCAGGACCAGGAGATCATTATATACTTCAACAACAATACTATATGATGACCAGTTCTGATGGACCTGGCCATCCTCAGCAACGAGATCAACCAAATCATTTCTAATGGAGCAGTAATGAACTGAACTAGCTATACCCAGAAAAAGAACTCTGGGAGATGACTAAAAACCATTACATTGAATTCCCAATCCCTATATTTATGCCCATCTGCATTTTTGATTTCCTTCACAAGCTAATTGTACAATATTTCAGAGTCTGATTCTTTTTGTACAACAAAATAACGGTTTGGTCATATATACTTATTGTGTATCTAATTTATATTTTAATATATTTAACATCTACTGGTCATCCTGCCATCTGGGGGAGGGGATGGGAGGTAAGAGGTGAAAAATTGGAACAAGAGGTTGGGCAATTGTTAATGCTATAAAGTTATCCATGCATATAACCTGTAAATAAAAGGCTATTAAATTAAAAAAAAAAGAAAGTTCCATCCACATCTAGAGAGAGAACCATGAAGACTGAATGTGGATCAAAATATAGTGTTTTCACCTTTTGTTTGTTTTGGGATACAGTTAAAAAGAAATAGTGTGTTTTTTAACTGATGGATTTCTGAGAGATTTTCTCAGCTTTGTTTTGTGTGTGTGTCTGTCTGTCTGTATGTGTGTGTGTATGTATGATTTCTTGTATTTCATTTTCTCTTTGGCAGTATTCAATTTTTTCTGCCCTAGGCAACTCTGCATTAATACTCTCTGACTATGACTCCTGTGTAAGATTGAATTCTCAACAAATTTTTAATTCTAGTGACCATTATTAGACTGGTCTATAATGATTGTTGACTTCAATATGATCAGTTTTAATGCACTCATCCTCCTATTCCCATAGAATACATCCTATGATCCACATGTAAGTGCTATATAGGTATTCCTCAATTGGCAGGAAAAGTTAAAGACCCAGTAAGTATCCAGAGAATTGGCAGTAATGTTTTTATAAGTGAATTCAAAATGAATTTAACTCTTCTGCCCTTCTTTCCTGGAACTTGATCCATTTCTCTACGGTCCACCCTTAACATCAAAATTAATTAAGAAATCTCTTGATTATAAAGATATACAAAGCCAAACCAAGACTTCTGGGAATAGGTTGATTAGAATAAGTTAAGTGTGGACAAGACCCTAGTTCCAATGTGAATATACTCAGAACTCTCTGGGCACTTTCATATTTCTGTCAAGGTGGTTAACCAAATCACATGGGAAGTTACCTGAAATTTCATGCATGGAAGACAGTATATAATGAAGGCAGAAAGATGGAGCATCCTATTTGATACTGACATCATAGTTTTGAATTAATAGGTGGAGGATTAAGAGCAGTGGCATGAAATGTTCATTGACATGTTAGAATACCTTACAATTCAGATTAATCTAACAAACATTAGAAAGTGTCTACTGTTAGTAAAAGAGAGCATTCTTTCCCAGGAAATTATGGTTAACACAGGACAGCAGCGTGGTTGAAAAGAGACAATCAAATAGAACACATACATATAATTGTCAGTGCAATGTCTTAATTATACTCTGGAAGAGTGGGGAGAAGAGAGGAAACATTTTTTGCAAAATCTGTTTTCAGCAATCTTCAATAAAACAAAAACAGTTGAGCACACAGAATTTCTTGTTGTTTCTGCAAAGAGATAATTTGTTATATGAAAACTCATTTGTTTATTTGGAGTAATTACTGCCTCAGATACAGTAGAGATTAACATTCGAGGACGAGACAGAGGAAGAAAAAATGATATAGTTCACTTTTGTATTTATTGTATTAAATATAAAGTGGAAATTGATGAAAAATATGTTGGATTATATTGTGTGAATCTAAGTGATGAACTGTGGTTTATTTGCCATCTGGCTTTTAAGTACTTTTGTTTCATATCAGGAAAATGACACCTTCGGAACCATTATAGTACAGACATCTGTTTATCAGACCTTTGCTTAAGTTTGTATTTTACCTAGTGCAGAGAAATATAAAATCGTATGGATGATGTCTGTGCATATTGGCACAAATTCCTATGCCATATACAAAACCATGTGAGCTGCAGTTCAGTTAGTTGCTCCTTTGATATGTAAAAAACTAATTGCTTGATTCAGCTTATTTAAAAATTGTTTTTAGCACCTAGAAAAGGAAGTAGCAATCACCAAGCAACCTGCTTGAATTGTTCTAACATTTAGCTAACCTGCAAGTCATGGCATCACCTTCCTGTTGTCATGTTTTTTTTTGTTGTTGTTGTTTTGTTTTTTGAGAAAAAAAAGGACAAACAACAGTTGGCTAATCATTTTGACCAAGGATGTGAAAATCTCCAGACAGTTCCAAGTACCTTCAAATTGGAACTGAGGTCTTGGTCACTCTTAGCTTATTCTAAGTAGCCTACTCTTGGAAGTCCTGGTTTGGCTTTGTGTATCTTTATAACCAAATGAATTCTTAATTAAGAACAGTCTTGACAAGCCATCTTCATTTTTGTTAACTGTTTTATTATCCTCTAGTCAAATTGCATTTGTATTTCAACAAAGCATAGGGAAAAAAATGGATAAATGTGTTCTGGGTGTTCCTAGAGTTTGGGAAATTTGTAGTTGATTAATTTTGCCCATGGTGTTAATTAACAGAATCATGTCCATTTAAAGGACGATCTCCATGGCATATGCTGCAGAGTTTTAATTATTCTCTCTTCTTTTTGATATTTTTCTTGATGATTTGAAGAATTTGATACATTTATGATGCTTTTGGATAATGTGAAATGAGTAGGGATCATTAATCCACTGGAGTTCAGATTGGGAAGACTTGATCAGTCTACAACATTGTGCTAATGTTATCGATGTCAATCATAGGGTCTTAAAGCTAGAATTGAAAGGATCCTTGAAAACCTCAAACATTTACATTTTACACATAAGAAGGAAATGAAGTTCAGAGTTATAGTGACTTATTCAGAGTTACAAGGTTAGTAAAGTATCACAGGGGAAGGGGGAATTGGAATCAACGTCCTCTAACTATAGAGCCAAGATAGAGCCATATACCATGATGACAGAGAGATAATTTTCAAGTCTTTCACTTAAGTGCAACTCAGCAATATACCTATAATATTCAGGATACCTGTGGCAATTCCTGGAGTTTGGAATAAAGATTTTTTTTTGTTTGGCTTTTTTGGGGGAGGATAAAGAAAGGGAATAGAGCAGTTACCATTTCAAGAGCTAAATTGCAAACAGTTAAATTATTTTAAATATTATAATAATTTAAATAATAAATGTAGTAATAATAAATATGCAGCAAATAATCATTTGGTTTATTATGTTATCTTAATTATTGCATATTACTGTATGCATACTATGCATATAATAATGAATTTATAATGGCATATCATTATTCTATATTACATTAATTATTATATGTTATAGTATCTTGTGCTATATAAATATAATAATAGATTATAATGATAAATTTAAATTACTTGATGCCAAACCAAGTTGAGTTGCCATTATAATAAAACTTCCAAAAGAGCTGATGAAAACTTGAGTTGAATTTTGTTTTAAATGTCTAAAAAGCAATGTGATACTTCCCTTGGTCAGACCAAATGTGTAGTTTTGGCTTCATTATCTGGAATGGATTCCATCCCTCACCTCTACCTCCTAGACTCCTCATTTTCCTTCAAGGCTCAGCTCTATTACCAACTTCTACATTAAGCTTTTCTTGATCTCCCAGATGCTAGTGTCCCTTCCCCTCTCCCCACCCCAACAAAAATAACCTTTTGACTATTTTGTAAATAAATGCCTACAAAGATACCTGTTAGTTTGTGCCATTAGAATGTAAATTCCTTGAAAGCAAGGATTGTTTGACATTTGTCTTTGTGGCTACAGTGCATAGCATATGGATTTAAGGCTAGCAATTGGACCAAATAATTTATTGACCTATGGAATTAATAGACCCTTTTCATGACATACAGTCTTAGAGAGTTGCCCAGAATGGAGCACTGAGAGAGGTGAAGTAATGTGCCCAGGAGCATGGCCAGAGTGAGGACTTAAATCCAGGGTTTCCCGGGTTTGTGGCCAGCTTTCTATTTCTTACGCCACATCACTGTCTCTCATATGACTTAACAAGTACTTACTGATTTATTGATAAATTGTGCCACTTAGAGTCTTAGAGACTTGCAGATAAGTAACTTGCCCAGAGTCTTATAGCCAGTCTCTCAGGATTATAACTTGATTTTGAATCTGGTCTTCTATTACTCCATACTCCCTAATGACATTCATTATTATTAAATAAATTTTTTAAACTCCATTTGGAAGCTGTTTCTGTACTCTAGACTTTTTTTGATGAACCATCATAGGTATATTCTTTCTCACATTAGCAAAATTGAGTAAGTTTCTGAAAGTCATAAGTCTTGATCTTCACTGTTATGAAAATAGGAAGGCATCTTGCTTCCTTCATTCTCTCATTCATGAACAGTTCTATTAACAGAGACCCTTGTATTCCATTCCTGCTGAGAAGGTCATGTTCCATGGGGAAACTGCTTGTTCTGTGCTGAGCTTGAGGTAGGGAGAGGGATAATAAAAAGATAGAGCAGATAATTTTATGGGGGGGGGGAAGTTTCTTTCAATTAAGCTTTTCTACAAATCCTTCAGACAACAAAACAACAATTTGTTATATAAACATTAACAGTGGGGATCAAATCTCTCTGGCTGCCCGTCTGTCAGAAAGCTCTCCTTGTTAGCATAGCAGAAGACTTGGAGGATTCCTCCGATTTATATAGGTTGAAATTACCTAATAAACTTAGTGCAGTTTTCTTTCCTGGGAGCTAGTGACAGTAAAAATTTTGCCAGTTGGGCTCTTTGCTGCATTAGCATATTGCATTATGGGCATGGTTTTCGGAGCATATTTATCCATGTTTTGCTAAATAGGGATTGTTTCCTACTCATCACATCCGAGCAAAATTCATTTAACTGCAGTCAAGAAAAGGTCTCTCAGATAGATGTTCAATCATTCAACTAGCAGGGTTATTCACTTCAGATATCCAAATCATTTTGCCATGATCGCCTTGCCCCCCCCCCAAAAAAAAAAGAAAGAAAGAAATATTGGCAGACAAAAGGTTAATCATCCATATTAGAAAGAATTTCACAAACGCCTCAGGGCACTTCACACACCAGGGAGGAAAATGGTGTCTTTGGACAGCCTGTGAGATGGCTCCTACCTATGGAACCTGCTGGTTTTCCAACATGTTATTAATAGCTGAGGGCTATATGTTTACTCCCTCACCCTCTTGGGTGAGATTAGATTGCTGTTCCCTAGAAATGAGGTCAATGGTCATATATTTTGTCTTTGATGACAAAGTCCTATTGGTGACTGCATATCCAAGATAAAGTTGGGCAGGGTCAAGGTGAAGGTCTCCTGACATCCTTATCTTATGTAGCATTCTGTAAAATCCAGTGGCCTGGGTGCAAAAAAATACACACACACACACACACACACACACACACACACACACACAGAGTAATAAAAGAGCAACACAACAACTCTACCTGCTATTTAATTTTGAAAGAAACTATTTGGTTTTACATAAAAATGTACCACCTAGGATTTTAAGGAGAGTTAATGAGTTTAATAGTACATCAGTGAAATTTCTCACACACCCCAGCAGAAGGTACCCATCTTAGGAGCAAAACAATAAAAAGATTTATTAACCAAAAGAATATACATTGTCATGTGGTGCACAAGAATTAAATATTTATATCTGTTCACTGGGGTAATAAAGTTGTATTCAATTATGTCACACACACTACCTAATGATTGTTGAAAACTCTGTAATAACACCGAAACTCATAAAAATACAGTATAAACAATACCAAGAAAAAATTATGGGAAAATAGCCTCTGGCCTATGAAAGTTGCTTTATTTTAAAATAATTTGAAATAGCAGTGTGTGCAGTCAAGCTTAAAAAAAACCTTGCTTACATAACATGCTCCAAACTCACAAACTTACTTTCTCTCTCTCTCCTTCCCTCCTTTCTTATCTCTCTCTCTCTTTCTCTCTCTCTCTCTTCTCTCTTCTCTCTCCCTCCCTCCCTTCTTTCTCCTTCCCTCTCTTTCTCTCTCTTTTTCTTTCTTTTCCTTATCTGTCTCTCCTCTTCTCTCCTCTCTTCCGTCTCTCTTCTTTCATCTTCTTTTTTCTCTGTGTCTCTGTATCTGTCTCTCTGTCTCCATCTCTCTCTCTCTCTCTCTCTCTCTCTCTCTCTCTCTCTCTCTCTCTCTCTCTCTCTCTTTTCTCTCTTCTCTCTCCCTCCCTCCCTCCCTTCCCTCTCCTTCCCTCTCTTTCTCTCTCTTTTTCTTTCTTTTCCTTATCTGTCTCTCCTCTTCTCTCCTCTCTTCCGTCTCTCTTCTTTCATCTTTTTTCTCTCTGTGTGTTTTTGTCTCTGTTTCTCTGTCTCTGTCTCCATCTCTCTTTGTCTCTGTCTCTCTCTGTCTCTCTCTCTGTCTGTCTCTCTCTCTGTCTGTCTCTCTCTCTCTCTCTCTCTCTCTCTCTCTCTCTCTCTCTCTCTCTCTCTTTCTCTCTCTCTTCCTCTTCCTTCCTCCTTCCCTCCCTCCCTCCCTCTCTTCTCTCCCTCAACCTCCCCTTTTTCTATGCTTTGCACATTTTCTTCCCCTTTCTTATCCCCCACTATCTTTCTCTGTGTGTGTGTTTCAACTTAGTGAGGACTGAAGGTAAAGAAAAAAAAGGCTATTTTAATACTGTCTTGTTATGACTAACATCTGCTGCTGGATGCACATCCACTCCCACCTCCCATCCTCTATATCTTATTGTTTCTAGTTTTGATATTACTCTGCATAGAAGCAAATTATTCTGTTGTTGCTATTTTCATTATTTTGTGATTCCAGAAAATGCCTCAGAGAAACATTTCTCAGGTGAAATGTTTGAATTATAAATGTAGAAGTAAAAGGGACCTCAGAGTCTAGCTGCTCTAATCCTTTTCATTTTTCAGATGAGGAAACTGAGGACACAAGAGTTCAAATGACTTGAACAGGGATAATAGTGTAAGCACAGAGGCTGGATTTTGAACCTTGATTCCCTGTCTCCAGAGATCTTTTTTTTTTCCTGCTTTACCATCCTGCCTCCCTAAAGGGGATTAAAAGGAGCGCTCGCAATTGAGATGATCTGGGTTCAAATTCTGTCTCTGACACATATTGTTTCTATTTCTCTGGGAAAGACATTGTCTTCTCTGTGTTCAAAGCAATTCTCTAAAGCAGAGGTGACAGACCGAGTACTGCACATGCCCTTAATACTCCTGAGTGAAGTCCAAACCAGATTAAAATCAAATGAGAAATCTTTAACAAAACAAATTTTAAAAATCATAAAACCTAGATAACATCCCATTTTAAAGGTAGGTCACTGTGATCACAGGAATTCTTATATACAACTCCCTCGTTTCTATTTGAGTCAGATGCTGCTGTTCTAAAGAAATATATTGTAGTGGGAATGACTACCAGCTTTGTTAGAGAGTTTCCTCAGTTGGCAATTCCCTATACCAATGAAACCACAGACCCAATCCCTATCTCCATTACTACAAGTGACAATTACTTATTTACTGTCCATGGTGTCATCAGACTTTGATAAACATGCAGAATAACAGAAGTTTAAACATAAAACAAACATTAATGAAATATCAGCAGTTTGTGAAATATCCGTCTTATTAATGAAAGGGAACACAAAGATAAAAGTGGTCCCTGCCCTCAAGGTGCTTATAGTCAAAGGGAGACATAACAGGGTGAGTTAAGCAAATAACATCATAATTTGAGGAGGAAGAGAGCTAACAATTAACTACTGAAAGTAGTCATTGAAAGACTGATAGGAACTGAACTAAGCCCAGAAAGAAGTTAAGAATTCTTAGCTAAGAAAGGGGTAAGGAAGAAGTGCCTTCCGGTCACATAGTGCCAACCTGTGCAAAGGTATGACTGCAAAAAAAAAAAAAAAAAAGTGGAATGTCAAGTTTGGGGAGCAGAAAGTAGGTCACTGGCTGGAAAGCAGATTGTGCAAAAGAAGCAATATGAAATAAGTCTAGAAGCCTTGACCAGACCTAGACAGGCAATGGAATTTCTATTTTATCTTAGGATAGGGAACCATACCATTCTGCTTACCATTCCATTCAATTTCAGTTATTTCAAACAACTATTCTTTAGGTATTTATTTGTTAAGCACCTACTCTGTGGAAGCCACTGAACTGGCTTTGACGATACAAAGCCAAAAAGTGAAATGCTAACTACTTCCCAGGAATTTATCTTGCCTTGAGAGAGATAATATTTACATATAAAATAGAGAAAGAATAAATGTACAATAAAAGTAATACATCAACATTATGAGAGATATTACTAAATATAGGGAAGGGAGGGAGAACGCTAGCAGTTTGAAGGATCAGAAAACTAGTTAAAGTGATGTCATAGCTGTATCTTGACAGGGATTCTAATAAAACTGAGGTGAGGAGACTTTGTATTTCAGGTGTTTGGGATGGCCAATGCAAAGATAGGCAGGTGCGGAGATGGAAGGTGATGAAGGAAGAACAAAGAGAATATCAATTGAGCTGCTTTGTATTTTGTCCCCGAATCTCAGCTTTCCCTATTAAGAATTTTTGTTCTTCCACTATTAAGTTAATCTCCTTGTAATTTTGAACACAAGGGAAATTAATAATAATAATATTAATAATAATCTCACTTAAAAGCTTGCAAAGTACTTTATAAATATTACCTCATTTTATCCTCACAACAATCCTGGAAAGGAGTAGCTGTTTTTCTTATTTTAGAGATGAGGAAACTGGGACGCCGACAGAGTTATTTGCCCAAGATCACATAGGTTTTAAGTGTTTGAGGCTGGATTTTCTTTCTGATTGCAAGTCCAGCACTCTACTGTGCCACCTAGTTGTAAGAGAATGGAAAACCAGCTTTAATACAGGGCCAGGAGGGAAGAGGAACATGAAAGAGAAAAATTGAACTCCAATTGAGAATGTAAGGATTCTGATGCAGTCTATGATTTCTTTTATATAGGGAGAAAAAGGAGTGGAAAAAGAGAAAAGAGCAAAATATATAATAGGAGTTTGTCTATTTTCTGAGACTGCTCCCTAGACTCTCAGAAGGGAGAGACCTCAGAGACTATATAGTGTAATCCATACTTAACTAATCCTTTCTATGGCAACCTTGGTAGGCCGTCAGCTAGTCTCTGCTTTAAAGTCCTCTAGATAAACAGTCAACAAGCATCTATTAAACATCTATCATGTGCTAGGCAATGGAAATTAAAAAAAAAAAGACTGAAATAGGTCTTATACTCAAGAAGTTTACATTTTATTTTTTTAGTCTTTGTTTTTTAAAAAATGTTTGCGTTCCAAATTATCTTTCTCCCTCCACTTTCTCTGCTATCCATTAAAAAAAACAAACAATATGATATCCATTCTACATGTGAAATTATTCAAAACATACTTCCATATTAGCCATATCACAAAAATAAAAGAACAAGAAAAATAAAGTTTAAAAAATATGCTTTAATCTTTACTCAGAGTCTATCAGTTTTCTTTCTAGAGATGGATAGAATTTTTCATTATTAATCGGAGTATCTAAATCTTTTACAATTTTTCATTATTAATTGGAGTATCTAAGTCTTTTACAATTGATCACCACTATTATATTGCTATTACTACATACAGGTTCTGCTCACTTTACTTTGCCTCTTAAGTTTTCCCAGACTTTTCTGAAATCATCCCCTTCATCTCATCATTTTTTCTTTTCTTTTCTTTTCTTTCTTTCTTTCTTTCTTTCTTTCTTTCTTTCTTTCTTTCTTTCTTTCTTTCTTTCTTTCTTTCTTTCTTTCTCTTCTTCATCTTCTTTTCTTTTTTCTTTCTTCTTCATCTCCTTTCTCCTTTTCCTCCTTTTCCCTCTTTCTTTTTTCCCCTTTTCTTCCTTCTGCTTTTCTTTCTCCCCCCTTCTTCTCTTCCTCTTCTGTCTCCTCTGCTCCTTCTGTTCCTTTCTTCTCCTAACTTATTTTTCCTTCTTCCTTACCGAGACACTTATTAGTTGTGTAACCTTCGGTAAGGAAGAAGGAAGAAAAGGGGAAAAGAGAAAGAGGGAAAAGGAGGAAAAGGAGAAAGAAGATGAAGAAGAAAGAAGGGGTCACTAGGCGACACAGTGGAGAGCCACTGTGCCGCCTAGTGACCCCTTCTTTTGTCATTTCTTATAGCACAATAGCATTCCATGACAATCATATAACACAACTTATTTACTCATAATGAGCTTATATTTTAATAGGGAAATAATTACCCACTGTCACTCCAGGAAGGGCATCAGATACCAAGCCTAAAAAAAAAAAAAAAAAAAAAAAAAGGGCTTCTGCGCCTAAGGCCACATTGATCCAAGCCCCAGACAGGCACAAGGCCTTAGAAACTAGTGAGATACTGCCAAGCACGTTATTCACTGGGAATTTCTTTTGATAATATCTTCTCTTCTTACCATTTGAGAATAAAGCTAGAACTGTGTACAAGTTTGTAGTCTCCTGGGAACCAGTCTCTACTTATTTACTAATCCAGACTCTCCACCTAGAGAAAGTTCTATCCTGTTTGGAGAGCAAACATCCGAATCACCTGGTGTTTCTTCAGTTTTCAAGCTAGTAAATTTGCACCTCAGTGTTCCCATAATTTCTAAGACTCACTAACTCCCACTGCTTACCCTTACCCCTGCTGCTTCTTTCTGAGTTTCTACCCTTTCTTGTTTCTCACCCATTCATCTTTTTTCTTTCCCAATTTACTCCCTTTTCTTTCTTTTTAATGGTACTCTCTGACTTCCCCAAAATGCTAATAACAAACTGTGCTTCATTCTGGGGTATTTACTTTTCAAATTTGTTTTCTTTTTTTGTACTCTCAGAAACCTAGCTTCCCCCTCCCCCAAGTTCCCCTTCCCTGGAGGCTGCAGGGAGATTTTAGGGAGGGAAATGGAAATTGAATTGAACCTTGAAGGAGAAGAAGTATTCATATAGGTAAATGTGAGGTCCTTTTGGGCAAAAGAAACCATTTTCTTTAAGACAATGAATTCTCCATGTCCCCTAAAGATCCCATCAAAAAAATAAGGATTCTTCTCCATAACTGCTAGTGGCTCCCCCACCTTGCCAAAAAATAATTCCTCATACTTATTTTACATATACAAATGTGCATGTGTACTTATACACAGATGTATATGTATATAGACATGCATATATTTGCATAAATTTACATGTGTGTTCTCGATATATGGAACTTCTAGAACACTCAAGTTGCGTAGTGGGTGATGACTTGAATTAAAATTTTACAACTTTCCTCATTTTGGAGTTTTCCAAATCAAAATGAGATTAAATGAATCAAAATTTGTAGGATACTTATTATAGTACCTGGAGGTAATTGACACATACTAAATACTTGTTTTCTTGCTTTCCTTCCCATCATCCCACATGGATTTATTCACAAATTTAGTCCTTTTCCCCATCTTTTATATGGGTACATTAAACTCCTTGAAGGTAGGGACAATTTCATTTCAGTTTTTGTATCTCTGATGTCTAGCACAATTCCCTTACCTATTATTGTTTATTAATAAATGCTTATTGATTGACCCAGTGATTAATGATCTTGGACTGGTAGCATCTTCATGTTCTTCTTAATCAGAAGGTCTACTTTCCTAACTTTTTTTGGCTGTATAAAGAGCTAATTTTTGTGCCCTGACCCCTGTTATGTATAATGAGCTAATATGGCCTTTTCATTTCTGCTGCCCCTTTCCCACAGGCCAAGCATCTGGCCAGTCAGTGGTTAAGTCCACTGTTGAAGCTATTTTGTCTCATACACTGAGGCAGCATGCGTGCAAAACCACTTCCAGTCCCTGCATGTGGCATAATTGTATTTTCTGTAAGGGCTGATCTATTAGCAGTATGCAGTTTTCAACTGTGTAACTTTTATAAGGAAAACACTAAGGGCCTCTCAGGGTGAAGGATATTATAATTACAGATGATTTATGCTCACCACCTAATGTATATATTGCACTTTATGAGAATGTTCTACTTGACATGGCTAGAAACATTAAGCAAAAATATTATTGCAGAATGGTTAGAAAGCTATCCTTTGTTTTATTTCTAATCTAGCCAGTGCTAAAATATTTTGAATGAAATTTTTACATGCTGCTGTGAAGGAAATATGAACATAATAAACTCATTTCTGATTTCATGCCAGCTCATAATTTCTGGTTAAAATATCTAGTTGAATTTGGCGTGTTTATTCCTAAGCACATTTTTGGGGGGATCATGTTTTGGTACCCAATTCATGAAAGTTTAGTTAGATTTTGGAAGAAATGGGCCTGAGGCTCTTCTGATTCTACCAGTTCTGATGTTGTTGGGATGAGAGACTACTAGAATTCTATGAAGGAGGACTAATTGCAGAAGACAGTCAGACTCTGCTCTCTAATTTAATAGGTACTATTAGATCTTTGAGGGCAAGATTTGCCTTGATACTTCCATGTGAAATGCATTAAATTATCTACTTTCACTAATTTACTTTCAAGGTTCTCCACAATCCCAAATGCCTAATCAACTTTATCTCCATCCCAATTTCTGATACAATTCTCTTCTCTAGATCAGGAACTCTCAGGATTATCACCGTCACCCACCGAAGTAATTCCTGATCCCATACTTTTGCTCCTCTATTCTTCCTAGTTCATGCACTTACCCATGCTTGAAAACTAAATTCACATCATATCTTCTTTGTTAAGCCTTCTTTGACTATTTAGTGATATTGTGATCTCTTCTTATCCCCTGAGTCAATGAATAGTCTATATCATCTCTCTTCTCATCATTTGAGTCAATATGTAGTCTATAATATAACCTAGCACTTGACTAAATAGAATTTTTTGGGGGAAGGGTATCAGTGTTCCAGATATGTAGTTTAATCCCTCTATCAATCTCTTTAATTCAATTTTGTGAGCTTCCTAGGAAACTGAGAAGTTAAGTAAAATGCCTGAGGACTCAAAAGATTGAGACTTGAATCTAGACAGGATCTCTGTCCACTTCCATCAACCTGTCATTTAGTCACCTATTCGTTTATTGTTCTGTAAATACTAATCTTGTCTTAGCATCTAGATCCAATTTTCTTAAGTTCAGACATTGTTTACTACTTTTTGTTCTATTCTCTAGAACTCCAGGCTCAATGCAAATTTATGTATTGATTAATATTTGCGATTGTCAATGAGAGAATCATTCTTTCCACCTATATTTCATGGATGAGTGAAGAATTATTATTTTTCTTTCTATATATAAAATCTATGATTTAATTCAACTATAAAATCTATGATGAATCTATCTTCCATTATCTATTTATCTTTTCCACCAAATATTGTTTGTGATAACTTCAGAACTAAATTCTGAAGCAGAGTTCTTCACAGTACTAACAGAAGTCAATCAGTAAACATTTATTAAGCACCTACTACATGCCATACATAGTGGTAAACTAAGGAAATGGGATGCAAAAAGTGGGGGTAGGCAAAAAAAGGATCTTGCACTCAAGACGCTCACGTTCTAATGGGGAAAGACAGATTAGGAAAGGGTACTGAAACAAAAGCAAGGTGAAATCATAATGACAGTCTATGGGAATAAAAGAGATGACTGCCCTGGGTGCTCTCCACAAATGAAAGATCTGGGAGGAACTCTCCATTCTCTACTCTCTGTCTTCTTTGTGAGAGAGGGAGAGTAGGAAGGAAAAATACATTGTTTATTAAATTGGAACAATATTAAAGTTGGAGAAAGCATGGTACAATAGGAATATTGTTGAAATTTTAATCAAAGGTCTTACTTTGAACTCTAGTTCTGCTACTTGGGAAAGTCTCAACTTCTATGAATTTCAGGTTACTTATCTATAAAATTAGGGGAAAGGACAAAATGACCTTTAAAAATCTCTTCTAACTCTAAAGTTTTTATGTAAGGATCATCAATATGACCATGAATTCAACATGTCTGAAATATTTAAAACAAGAAATTGTTATCTTTCCCCAAAAAGTGCCCCCTTCTCTCAGATTTCTCCATTTCCCTCAAAAGTACCACCATTTTCCTTTTATCAGAGATTTGAAAAAAACTAGGCATTATCCTTGGGTCCTCATTCTCTCTGACCTCACATATATAGGTAGTTGCCCAAAATTATGTCATTTCTATCTCTATGACATCATTTGCATTCTGCCTGTAACCCTTGCTCTTCACTCACATAGCCAACACCTCAGTTCAGACCCAGTATCTTCTAATTGACTCTTTGTTTCAATTCTCTCTCTGCTCCAATAATCCTCCACATAATTGCTAGAGGGGTTTTCATTAAGTCCAGATCTGATCATGTCACTCCCCTACTGAATAAACTCCAGGGGCTCCCTATTGCCTAAGATGGAGTGTAAAACCACCAGTTTAGCTTTGAAGGCCTTTTACAACCTGGCCCCAAACAATCTTTGCTGCCTCATTGGGTATTATGTCCCTTCCTGTATTCTGTGATCTAGTCAAACTGGCTTTCCCTCTTCCTCACAAATAACATTCTGTTTTTCATCTCCATGCCTTTATTCACAAAACAGTAGGCAGTACACACACACATACACACACACACACACACACACACACACACACACCTGTGTTTATCCATCCATATGTGTATATATATATATAATGTATATTTGTATATATTGTATATGTATAGCTATCTATATATATATATGCATGTATATAAATATATAAATACAGATGCCCTTCCTTCTCCTTTCCCCCATTGTACCACCAGTTATCCATTATGCCTATTTATACACTCCCTTTCTTCCCTCAAGTCACATCTCAGAGAGAAGGAGGTACCACTTTCTACAGAAAACCTTTTTGAACCATTCTAACCCTCTTCCCAAAAATAGTACTTTCCATTCCTAGCTACTTTATATTTTTTCTATATGTTTATTTATGTTTTAAATATTATTATACTTATTTATTTTTAATCTACATATATTTATATTTCTCTTTATTTTATTCTAGTTATATTTATACTTGTTTTTCTTTCCAGTGCCGCATGACATGTGGTAGATTTTTAATAATTGATATATAGTCTTAATGATTGACATACAAGTATAATTTTATATTTTTGTACATAATTAGCTATACAAACATTTATGCTAATGTTGGTGACTTTGCATATGTATATACACATACACATATACCTATAAGTACAAATGCTTGAATGGTTACTGGCCTTGCCTAAATCGTTTGCCTAAAAACAATATTAATACCTAAGACAAAAGGTATTTGGGTATCTGTGTCCCTGGAAAGTTGTTATACATGGAAATATACAAACACATTTAATTCATATGTGATTATAGCCTTGATCAATAAATTTGATTGGTTGAAAAAACTGAAGTCCCATAAAGTTTCAGAATTTGGATTTAATTTTGGCTTCCACAGTATTAAGTAATTCAGAAACTATTGCCCTGACCTATTCCATTTCTAGAACAAAGTGTTTTTATCTTCTTACTTAAATCAGAAAGTGAATCAGTTTAAATGTTCTTTAGTAGAAGATCAAATCTATGTTTCTGGTTCATCTAAGCATCATCTTCTCTTGAAATAAAAGCTGGTAGATCTAACAGATGCTCCCTCACCTTTCCTCTACCTTGTCATTGACATTAAAAATATTCCAAATCCAAGTTGCCTTTCTTTAATATTATCTTGCCTTTCTTGAAATGGAAACTGTACATTTTGATGAATAGACTTTCTACTTTCACTCTAGTTTCTGCATACACCTTAGTATCCCATGCGGAAATATTTCATATTCTTAGAGCTCTGTTCTTCCCTGAATCACAGCAGATATCCCTCTGCCTCTTAGAGCAACAGTGCTCCAGGGAACTCTTTATCCTCTTTCAGGAGTAGTAGAAAAATACCAATGCAGAGAAAACTGAAGCTGTGCTGTACAGAGAATGAGCCAGAAAGTCCCGGATGCCACTAGATGAGTATTTAATGAACAAATGCAGAGTGAATTAAACTGAAAAACCAATCAAATAAAATGTTAATTATTTAAATTTCACCACAGTCCCCAATTTATAACATTCATGTTGCAATTCATATCCCTTGTCCCTAAGTCATTAATTAATAAAACAGTAACGAGGGACATAAAATGAGATTGTGAAATTGGCTTCTAAATCCCACTCTTCCTAGTGGAATCTCTGTAGGTGTTTATTATTGAAATATTGCACACAATAAAGAGACCAATGATCTTTTGGGGAAAGGAGGTTGTTCTGTAGCATAGGAATATGGGTAAATAAATAGAACAATGTCATATTTATTATATATCTAATAATTAAATATGTTCATTTAGTTTTTTTCAGTCATGCCCTATATTTTATGTATATATATATATATATATATATATATATATATATATATATGAGAAAATAAGGTTAAATGACTTGACCATGGTCACATGGATGGTAAGTATCTGAGACTAAATTTGAATTCAAGAAGATGAGTCTTCCTGACTCTGGTCCTGGCACCCTATCCAGTGCACTACCTAGCTGCCCACAAGGACATATATTGTGCACACAGGTTTTGAAAAGTTTTCTCCCAAATATTTAAAATTTTATGAAATTTTATAATAGTCATAACAACAGAATTAACTTTGTTCAGCAATCCACTCAATATCAACAATAAGAAAGTCATAAATCAGAGAGAATTTTATTCATCTGAAGTATTCTTCAAGATAGCCTTACATAGTACAAAAAGAAAAAGGGATTCTGATGAATCAAAAGCATTTAAACCCCTCTTCCACTATGCCATCTGATAATTCTATAGAGCTCTAAAATACTAGAATTCCTCCAAATTGGTATTCAGTCACCCAGGAGAGATTGGTTTAGTCATCCCTGCTAGGGAAGTGGGAAAGCTATAGGGCTGAAGAATGCATATTGTTCAAATTTTAACATTCCTTTAGATAGATAACTCACTGAGTTAAATCCATAAATCTATGTACTTTCTAGGAGTAAAAAGATAATGAGCTGGGCCCAGATTTTATAATAATAAGTCACACACCCTTTTCAGAAATGGCCAAGTGATGTTAATAGAGAACCAGTCTTGGAGAAAGGAAGATCAAGGTTCACTCCCAATTCTGAAACATAATTGGCTATGTGAGCTGAATTTCTATTTTTTTAAGAAATTCTCTAATTCCTAAAGTCTAAGTTAAGTTGCAAAACTAAGGCTGAACTACAATGAGTAGAGCAACAAATTTCATATGCCAACAAAATTAATTTCTAATTTTAAAAATAAATTATTGTAATATTTTTCTAACACCCCTAATAAATTGGTATCCTCGACAGCAACAGCAGCAATACCAACAAACAATAGCAATAATAAACAAAATATTTTCCTGAAAACAGCCCTATGAGCTTGGCAATGGAAAGGTTACCATTCTTGTTGTATAAACAAGTTTGAAAACAGTGCTTAAGTTAGTAGTGTCAGAACAAGAAATCCAGACAGGCCTTTTGAAATGCTAGTTCATGACACCAGTTTTGTTAGAAATCATCTCTTTTAATATTCATAGGTTCTCAGAGTTGGAAGGGACCCCAGATATCATTTAAACCAACCTGTACCTGGATTGTTGTTGTTCTTTACCCTTCATTCTCTAAGACCATGACATCAGGGAGGTGATGCCATAATGTGCAAGTAAATTGAATTTAAGTAATGGAGGAGTTTTCAAAGTCACCATAGCATTAACATTCCATTTTATGGAAACATCATAAAGTGATTTGATGACAGGACAATAGAAATTGCTTAATTAATAAATGTTGAACTGACTAGAAACCACATTTTTCTGACAAGTCATCTTAAAAGTACATTCCAAGACCTTGACAAATTCATTGAAGTTTGAGATTTCATGTAAAAGCAATTCACACTTTTTAAATATGTTGTTTAAATAGTCTATGGTTATTTTCATAGACCTGCTCTGAGAAGCACAATATAGTGGTTAGAGAGCTAGTTTCAAAGTCAGAAAGACTTGGAGTCAACTACTGCTGCTGGTACATACTATTTGTGTGACTCTGGGCAAACCAATTAACCTATTCAGTGTTCTGGTCAACTCTTTTTTTTTTTTTCTTTATTTAATAGCCTTTTATTTACAGGTTATATGCATGGATAACTTTACAGCGTTAAAAATTGCCCAACCTCTTGTTCCAATTTTTCACCTCTTACCCCCCACCCCCTCCCCTAGATGGCAGGATGACCAGTAGATGTTAAATACATTAAAATATAACTTAGATACATAATAAGTATACATGACCAAAACATTATTTTGCTGTACAAAAAGAATCAGACTCTGAATTATTGTACAATTAGCTTGTGAAGGAAATCAAAAATGCAGGTGTGCATAAATATAGGGATTGGGAATTCAATGTAATGGTTTTTAGTCATCTCCCAGAGTTCTTTTTCTGGGTATAGCTAGTTCAGTTCATTACTGCTCCATTAGAAATGATTTGGTTGATCTCGTTGCTGAGGATGGCCTGATCCATCAGAACTGGTCATCATCTAGTATTGTTGTTGAAGTATATAATGATCTCCTGGTCCTGCTCATTTCACTCAGCATCAGTTCGTGTAAGTCTCTCCAGGCCTTTCTGAAATCATCCTGTTGGTCATTTCTTACAGAACAGTAATATTCCATAATTTTCATATACCACAATTTATTCAGCCATTCTCCAACTGATGGACATCCATTCAGTTTCCAGTTTCTAGCCACTACAAAAAGGGCTGCCACAAACATTCGTGCACATACAGGTCCCTTTCCCTTCTTTATAATCTCTTTGGGATATAATCCCAGTAGTAACACTGCTGGATCAAAGGGTATGCACAGTTTGATAACTTTTGAGCATAGTTCCAAACTACTCTCCAAAATGGTTGGATTCGTTCACAACTCCACCAACAATGCATCAATGTCCCAGTTTTCCCGCATCCCCTCCAACAATCATCATTATTTTTCCTGTCATCTTAGCCAATCTGACGGGTGTGTAGTGGTATCTTAGAGTTGTCTTAATTTGCATTTCTCTGATTAATAATGACTTGGAGCATCTTTTCATATGACTAGAAATAGTTTCAATTTCTTCATCTGAGAATTGTCTGTTCATATCCTTTGATCATTTTTCAATTGGAGAATGGCTTCGTTAATTCTCTATATATTTTGGAAATGAGACCTTTATCAAAACCTTTGACTGTAAAAATATTTTCCCAGTTTATTGCTTCCCTTCTAATCTTGTCTGCATTAGTTTTGTTTGTACAAAAACTTTTCAGTTGGGTATAGTCAAAATTTTCTATTTTGTGATCAGTAATGATCTCTAGTTCTGCTTTGGTCATAAAGTCCTTCCCCTTCCACAGATCTGAGAGGTAAACTATCCTGTGTTCCTCTAATTTATTAATAATTTCATTCTTTATGCCTAGGTCATGAACCCATTTTGACCTTATCTTGGTGTACGGTGTTAAGTGTGGATCAATGCCTAGTTTCTGCCATATTAGTTTCCAATTTTCTCTGATCAACTCTTAATGATTAGCTACAGGGAACATGTCAACCTCCATTGGTACAGGAAGTTTCTTAAACCAATAAAATCATGGATCTAGTTCCTAGATTTATCCTCTATAAATAAAGGGTTTTTTTCAGAATTCATTTTTTGGGTTTTCTTTCATATTCGTGAATATGTCCCAATACATACATTTCAAATTTGACCTCCAATGTATCATTTCTATAGTAATTGTATAAATCTTGCCATATCATTCCTTGGCATTATCCATATAATACCAGCTATTGCTCTAATTAGGCAGCTAAGTGGTACAGCAGATAGAATGCTGGACAAATAGTAAGGAAGCCCTGAGTTCAAATATGGCCTTAGACACCTTTAAGTTGTGTGATCCTATGCAAATAACTTAATCCTGTTTGCCCAAGTTTTCTCAGCTGTAAAATGAGCTGAAGAAGAAAATGACAAGCCATTCTAGCATCATTCCCAACTGGACATGACTGAACAACAACACACAATTTCTTTGACAGGCTATTGTAGATAAATAGAATCAGAATTATAATTGACTGCATGATATGGACTGGCATAGGATGCTCCAGCATAGGGTGTGCTGATCAGGGAAGGTGCTGAGCTCTATGTGCAAAGCAAAACTGAATTAGAAGAAATGTGAGATGTACAAAGTTAGAGAAGATAACAGAGTTATAAAGGACTTGAAGAACCAATGCTTGAAACAAAGAAGAGAAATTCTACCTACAACCCACAAAAAGATTTAGGAAATTGGAAAATTAGGATTGTTCAGCATAAATTCTTAGATGTATTTTCTTATGGAATAGCCTTAATGAGGGTTTATCTGAGAGACCCATGACCTTAATTTACATGCTGCATTCTTAGAAAAAAAAGCAGTTTGACATATAGGAAAAAACACTGGACCTAAGAGTCCAAAGGCCTGAGTTCTCTTCACAATTCAGCCACTAACTACCTATGTGACCTTGAGCCAATCACCTCTACTCTCTGAATCTGAATCTCCTCATTTTCAGATATGAATGGTGGACTAGATACCCTGATTCAGATGCTGGAATATAGGTTATTTCACAGTTCTAAAGGACAGAGATATAGAATAAATGCAGAAGAGAGCTTTAGATTTAAAGTCAGATATGTGAGCTCAGATGTCAGGTCTGCTATTTGCTAGTCTCATTATATCAAGCAAATCACTCTTTGGGTCTCAATTCTAAAATTACAAGGTGAAAGGGTGTGACTACCTGATCTCTGAGGGTTCTCCCCCCACCCCTTCCCCACTGTCCTAGATCTATGGTCTAGTGATTTTTTTTCCTTTGAAACTTCAATTGTATCTCATGGGTACAAACTGAATGGAACTGTAGCCATCTTTTTTGTCATAGAAGTGAGCAGCATCAATGTGTTTTAATGCTAGTTAGTGGGAATATTGCAGTTCCCTTTTCCCCCCTTACTTCAACCTTATTTTATCTATCACAGGGGTAGTTGGAATAGCTAGATGGCACAGGGAATAGAGCTAGAGTTAGTCTGGAGTCAGAAAGACAGGAGTTTGAAACCAGCCCCAGATATTTACCAGCTTAAGTTAAGTCACTTAACCCTGTTTGTCTCATTTTCCTCATTTGTAAAATGACCTGGAAAAGGAAATGGCAACCCAAATGGAGTCATGAAGAGTCAGGCTTGAATGGAATGAATATACAACAAAAACTAAGCTAGAGATAAGAACTGTATCTATTATTTCATTTTTGTAGGAACTTTCCATAAGGAAACTCATCTAGAAATAAAAGCTGGTAACTTCTTTGCAATTTATAGTTAAGGGTATTTCTTAGTTAAGGGGAAAGTTAAGTGACTTACCCTGGATTATAGAGCAATATGAACTTGAGTTTAGTACTTGAGCCCAGTTATCATTAAAGAAGTATGTCCATGAAAATAATTGATCACATGAATCTGAAAAGTGATCCTTGGTGATTTTGACTTTCAGTTCTTCCTCCTCCTTCCCTCTTTCCCTTCCTCCATCCCTACCTCCCTCCTTCCATTCCTCCCTCCCTCCCTCCCTCCATCCCTCCCTTCTTCCCTCTATTCATCCCTTCCTCCCTCCTTCCCTCCCTCCATTCCTCCTTCCCACCCTTTCTTCCTTACTCCCTCCCTCCCTCCCTCCCTCCCTCCTTCCTTCCTTCCTTCCTTCCTTCTTTCCTTCCTTCTTTCCTTCCTTCCTTCTTCTTCCTTCCTTCCTTCCTTCCTTCCTTCCTTCCTTCCTTCCTTCCTTCCTTACTTCCCTCCCTCCCTATGTCCCTTCCTCTTTCTCACTCTCTTTCTCTCCATCCTTTCTCCAGCCTTCCTTCTCTCCCTCTGTTTCCCTCCCTCTCCTCCTTCCTGTGGAGCTGAGATTATGGAATAAGGATAGAGAATAAATAATTTATAGAGAATTTCATAAATCCATCCTATTTCCTTGCTGTCCCAGAAATCACAAAAGAATCTGAACAGACATTAAATTGTGTAGCCCCCAACTTCTTAAGTATAGATATGCAATAAAGGAAGTAGATAGGGGGAAGCTAGAAAATATGGATCCAATTAGAGTCAAAACTAAAATGAATATATTGGGCTGGGGGGGGTGTGGTTAAATGACTTTACAAAACATTATGACTAGGAATTTCCCCCTCCCCACTTGTGGTCTAATCTAGATATAAATTCAGCTTTATGATAAAAGTAATACCATTTGGAGCTCACTGATTGGTTGTAGAATTCCCTATGGCTTGTTGGTAAATAGAAGCTAAAGCTTTTGTAGGCTCTGCCTTTGAAAGATAACATGGATGGTGTGTGTTGAAGTGCTCTTGGAGAACGCCAGGACTTTTTTTTTTTTCTCAGCACAAGAAGTTTAGAGGAACTCATTGCTGCCAGAAGGGATGTTTCTGCATAATCAAGTTAAAGAGACACTTATCACTTACTCCCTTTAATAATGGATAAAGTAAAGTATAAATCTCTTGAATTCCTATTTTAAATACTTCCTTTCAGTCCCTCGAGTTAATAAAAACAGCTTCACAAATGAGAGAGTATTCCATATCAGACAGCTAATGCACATACAATCCCCAAACAACTCAGGAATACCTACCAAAGCGCGCTCTCTCTCTCTCTCTCTCTCTCTCTCTCTCTCTCTCTCTCTCTCCATCCTTCTTCCCTTTCTTTCTACCCTTCCCTTCTCTTTCCCCCCCCCCCCCCTCAGGTCTTTTCCAGAACATTCTACTCTTTGCAGTGAAATGATTGGTCTTCCCAATCATTAGTCTCTTCTGTCTGTATTTTGTTCTGCTTTTTAAGCATCTTATAATTTATTATTCATCTTTCCAATTAACACTTGATTAGCTAAATACCTAAATGGCTGGATTCTTCCCTTAGTCAAAGAATTTAACTCTTCAAACCAATTTGTCCCAGATCTGTAATAGAATCTTTTAAAAATTACAATTACCTTATTTTCTTGTTGATATAAAAAGAAATAGTAGTTTGTACCAGATTTATTTTTGGACTTTGTACATGCCAGGCGTTGATAGGGAAGGAAGGAAGAAAGGATTTCGGTTTTCAACTTGAAATTAGATTAAGTCTCTATGACTATTTTTTCCATGCTTGGAATATCTTGCAATATCTCTAACTTGTCCCAAATCACTTCCTTAGGAATCAAAGTTATGTATATTTCATTATTGATCATTATTCTTAAGAAAATGTTTGTTGATTATGTAAAGTGTCTCCATTTTATTTATTTTACATATATTCTTTCTCTATTGAGAAACACAAAAAACACTCAAAGCACAATAAAAGTTTTCAGAACTCCATGGAATTTAAAGTGTAATAGAGATATAAACTCAAATAATGCTTGCATGATATAGAATATAATAGTATCTTGGGTGGAGTGCTAGGGCCATTCCTGTCAAATATCTTTTTTTGTGACCAGATAAAATTCAAGAGGAATTACTAATTTTTCACATAAAAACCATCTAAAACAAAAGCAATAACTTATAGGGGCCTTAGGAAAATTTTGGCTTTGGAAAACTATAGAATTCAGTTCTCTGGCTTCCCTATGCTTCTGCATAATGTACCAATTACATTAATCACAGAATAAATCAGAAACTGGGACAGTTTTTTAGTCTGTCCTGGTCAATGGATCATTGTTCCTCATACCCTCTATAACCTGTAGACTGCCTCTCAAAATCATGTGTTTAAATGCACAAAATGAAAGGATTACCAAGAGAACAAATTATATCAAAATACAATTATCAAGATAAAAAAAAAATCTCCGAGATACCACCTCATACACCTCAGACTGACAAAGAAAAATGGCAAATGCTTGAAGGAATATGGAAAAATAAGCACACAAGTGCATTATGGGTAGAACTCTAAATTGGTCCAACCATTGCAGAGAACAATTTGAATCTATGTCCAAAGACCTATAAAACTGTCCATGTTCTTTGAAATAGCAAAACTTTTAGTAGGTCTGTACTCTAGAAAGATCAAAGAAAAAGGAAAAGGACCCATATAAACCAAAAAGAAATATTTATAATAGCTTTTTGTGATAAAAAAGAACTAGAAACTGAGGTTATGCTTATTAATTGCTGAATAAGTTGTGGTATATTTTTGTGCTGGAATACTTGTGCTGTAAGAAATGAGGAAGATTGAATGGTTTCAAAAAACCTGTAAAGACTTAAATGAGTTGATGCAAAGTGAAGTGAGCAGAACTAGAAGAACATAGTACATACTCGCAGCAATGTTGTAACAGTGATCAACTGGGAAACAGTTATTCTAATCAAGACACGAAACCAGGACAATTCCAAAGGACTCATGTTGAAAGGTGTTGTTCACTGCCAGAGAGAACTGATAAACACTGAGTGAAAAATCAAAGAAGATTTTTATCCTTTATTTTTTTTTCTCCTCACAGTATGACTAATAAGGAAATGTTTTACATATCTTGATACATATAATTTCTTATCAATGGACAGGGGATTTTTGGAAGGAAGAAGAGAATTTGCAAACATATTTTAAAAATTAAGAGAAAATATTTTTAAAATTCATGGTCGATAAGTTTAGAAATTCAAGAGTATGAGGTTTATGAGTGATATGTCTGGCCACTTGATTCTAGCAGTAGATTCTAACAGAAAGTTCTAGTGTTTCTTTTTTTCTTTCTTTGTTCAAATTCTATGATATCACAATATCTAGACATATGTGTTTCGTTTATTGGTTTGCATTTATGGTATTATGGGCTGATTCATAGACACCCCATAAATTCCTATTAATCAACAAAAATAACTTCACCATCTGAGAATAAGGAATTGACAATCTTTTGCATTGGCCCATTCATTCATTTATTCATTTAATCAATAACTATTTATTAAGCACTGATAATATGCCAGGTACTGTGTTAAGCAATGGGGATACAAACAGAGACAAAAGAGCCCTTCAGCCTAAGGAACTTACAGTCTAATGAGAGATAAGCATTTTTGTATTTGATTCTGAAGGTAATAGGATACACTGGAAATTGTTGAATAGTTCAGTGATTTCTTGCAGGGTTTTTTTCCTTAACTATTTAATAGACAAAAAGAGTAGCTAGGTGACATAGTGAACAAAATGCCAGAATTGAAGTCAGAAAGACTCCTTCTTCTTCTTAAATTACAATCTGGGCTCAGACACCCAATAGGTATGTGATGCTGGGCAAGTCTCTTAATCCTGTTTACCTTAGTTTCCTTATCTATAAAACCAGTTGGAGAAAAAAATGGCCAACAAATCCAGTATCTTTGCCTAGAAGAGTGAAAAGACAACTGAAACAGAACAATAATGATAACAAAAAAGTATAAAAAGACAGGAAAATAAAGAGTCTAATTTACAAAACAAATACAACAAAAGGTTGTATTTGATCCTAGAATGATAGGACATACTGGAATTTATTCAGTAGAGCAGTGATTTCTTTCATGTTTTCCTACTATTTAATAGAAAAAGGAAACTGGGGAAAAGGGTAGGATAACTTGCAGAATTTAGGTGTCTAAGTGTCTAAGGATCTAGTATATAAATTAGAAAAAAGCCTTGGTTGCATTGTGCAGCCTGGAGTATTGTTCACTCCCACCCCCACCCTTCTACTCCCATCTCAGTGAACAGGGAAACTATCTGTATTTGTTACTGAAACAGGCAGATACATACGTGTGTCCTTGTTCCCTGGTGCTTTGGCAAGTGACTTGGTTCCAAGTAGAGTAGCTATCCACTCCCAGCTTAGTGTTTTATTCACTAGACCACATTTTTATTGTTGTTCAGTCATTTCAGTCATTTTCTGACTCTTTGTGACCCCATTTGGGGTTTTCTTGGCAAAGATACTGAAGCGGTTTGCCATTTCCTTCTCTATAGACCACATTGCCACTCTTTAATACTTTATTAAACATATCCCTGCTCTTGGACACTGTTGAGTTCTAAGCAAACAAATACCAGTGTTTAAAACTTAGCTTGTTCTTGCGGTTACTTGATGCCTAACTGTGGGAGGCATTTTCACTGGGGATAAGAACACAAAGGTGGTACAAAATGGACACTTTAAATGTGGGTAGAGGTAGTGGCTGAGCACTGAGGGGAGGCAGCTATCTGGTAACCAAGAGTGAAAATTAACTGGCACTCAATTTGTAATGAGAATGTAAGTGGGATCATTCCTTTAGCATGCAAATCACTGTTTTAAACATCACCCTACTAGAGAAAGACTTTTTAGCTCATCTGAATGAGCCTCAGCCCTGTGATGCTACATTAGAAGCTTGGCATTTTGTATTCTAAGCAGTTTTTGACACAGTGTTTTGCTTTATTGCAAACCCCAATGTTTTCAGAAGGCTTAAAAATCCAGTTATGACTATAGCTGTGAGGGAAAAGGTCTGCATGGTGCCAGGAAAATTTAATTTTTAGCTAAAAAAGACCCACCAAATTCAATTTTTCTCACATTTAGAGATTCTTAGAGTTATATCCAGCTTGCATAACTAGTATATTAGAGAATGTGTGACTACTGGGTTATTTTTTAACACATTTATTATTTATGAAATGCAGGGGGGAAATAGTTAGAAATGATTGTTTCAGGGGATGTCCTGTAGCTTTTTTATTGTATTCAAAGAACTTGCTCATGCTGCTTTAATTCAAAAATTAAAAGTTAAATCTCTTTTCATCCTGACCTACATTAAGAAAGCTGCTTTAGGTATTATTATGGGGGGGGGAACTATGTACTGGTAGAAAAGTGCCTTTCTTACCTCTCCATTTATGTGTAAGTGATCTGATTTCTCACCCTCCCCACCCAACACACACACACACACACTCTCTCTCTCTCTTTCTAAGAAAGTATAGAAGAGAGTTAGAGGTATATTTCTCTTTCTCCTCTTGTTCCTATCCCTTTACCTTACCTCTTACCCTTGCAAACTGTTTTGCTATTTTCATGATCTCCATTTGCTTTGATATGGATAATAAAGAAACAGGAGAATATTTGAAGAGTTCTTGTTTATCTAAACTTGACATTGAATTCAGAATATAAGAGAAATGAGAAAGTTGTATCTTTAATGATAATACTAAGCTGCATTTTCTGCTATAGTTCCTAAGATCCTAAGGTGGATCACTTGGATTAAGAGTTCTAAACTGTAGGAAGAAAGCCAATTTGGTGCTCCCACTAAATTTGGTGGGATGGTGGTGTGAACTACTGACTCCCTAAGGAGCATAAAAGCCATCATTGTTAAGAGTCAGAAAGAGGGAAGTCAGTACTTCTCTGCTGATTAGCAGTAAGATCCTGTCCTGCAATTCCATCCTGGAAGAGAGAGGGAAGAAGGAATTGAAAGAAGTGGGATAAAGGGAGGGAGGAACTGTTTGGGGGTTTTTTTTTGTTGTTTGTTTTAATCTATAATCACATATAGTAGACTAATATTGTGAAAACAGAAGGAAGAATGTAAAGCTCTCCTACATGGAAAAATCCTTTTCCCCCCACTATCTCAACTTCTACACCTTATTCTCTCAGATTTTTGGATCGTCGTAGATCCAATCCACCTATTCTCCCACATTGTAGAAAGGATTAAACTATTGTATGTGTGTGTATGTGTGTCATCTATCAAGATCAAGAGCTATACCTAAGTACTCTGTTGTTAAAAAATAAGTATATTTTAATGAGACCTTTTGGTTTTTTATACTATAGTAATTTCCCTGATATTACATCCTTACCTCCATTGAGTTCTTCCTTACAACAACAAAAACAACAGCAAAATAGTTACCTGATTTTGCAAGTGATAATCAATGAATCAGAATGAAATATATAGAGAATGAAGAATAACCAAGTTGTAGAGGGAAGGATATAGGAGAAAAATAACTCTTCAAGTCCTATATCTTCCCATATCTATAACTGATATTTACAAACATAGATTCCAAAGGACCGAGGTAAGAAGTTAATTATGAGAATATCTCAGAAGGACAGACTCCCTACCTTAAAGTTATTGCTGGTATCTATGATCATATTATAAGAACATTATAGTTTTATGCTTTTAAAATTTCTTCTATCTATTGTTGTACCTATCATCATCATCATCATAACTGACATATATGTATAACACATCCGTATACAAAATATTTTAAGGTTACAATATTTTATATATACAGTCTCCTTTGATCCTAACTATAATCATATCTCATGTTTTCCCCCTTTATTAATCTGTAACAAAATTCCTTTGAAAATTCCCCAAGGGCCTTCTCTTTCAGAAAACAGAAAAGGCAGAAGTGAGCAGTGGAAAAAACTCTTATCTTCTCCCTTCACAGGATAAGGAAAACTGGGAATGTGTAGTGATGACAAAAACTTCATAAATGGCACTAGTTTGTTGGGCCTAACAGGAAGTATCTGGGGGGTAGAGGTAATTAAAGGGAGTCAGTGATAGGCACTCTTATCTCCAGGCCAGCATGATTCGAATGAAGTTTCTGATATCCTGGGAGTAAAGAGGTCTTCCCTTTTCCTTTATAATCATACTCTCTATCAGGAATCTCATATTCAGAATAATTCAGACTATATCTGTTCCAAACAGAGGCTTCATTATATGTCATTTCCACAAGTGACTATATCTTCATCCATTAGAAAATCTGCATATTTCTTACTCATGGTCCTGTGGTAAGACCATTTTATATTTGAAAACTTCATTAAGTTCCATTTATCTGTTGTTAAAAAGTATGATGCTATTTAGCTGAAAATTTTGTATCTCTAAGCAAATTTGATTCTGGGTTAGAGATGGTTACTAAGGAAACCATTATATTTAAATTAACCAGTTAACTCCTAGGAAATAATAATCTACTTTGAGAAAGAAAGGCTCTCTTGGGATGGAGGGAAGAATTTTAGAGAGTTTACAACATCTCTCTGAATCTCAGTTTCCCCATCTGTAAAATGCTAGAATTTAATTAGATGATTTCCAGAAATCCCCTATCCACTCTCAAATTTGATGATTTGAGGATTCTTTTGGTTTTGAAGAGGGTGCTTCTCTATAAGAATAGTGTAAAAATGAGCAATAAGGCTTACTGCTTATTCCTGAGATGTATCTAGTTATGGTCCAAAAATGAAAAAGCATCATCAAAGTGCCCCTACTCTAAACAGATGGCTTTTAAAAATGAAAAGGAATTAAATATTTGCTGCCTCAGTAGGAGAGCAGGAAGCATTTGTTTCTCTTGGATATTACTTTAATTGGGATTTCCTATACTAACTGGAATGCATCAACGCACTAACAATGATGGTCAGTGTAACATTTTTAATAGTTTTAGTGAACTTGGAGTCCTTTCCCACTAGCTGAGGACTCCCAATTTAAACTTCCCAGTCATTAAGGAAATATTCTCCATGGGCAGAAGAAGTCTGCCAAATGAACAAAGGGTAAGGAGAGATTCTAAAACTCCAAAGGAATGCTTGCTCTGATATAAGCACCTCCAATCCTGGATCTCCAGGGCCTGTGAACTTCAAAAAGCACAATATTATCCTGTTCCAAATCTCAGTTCCACTTGTCAAACCTGATAGTCAACTCAACAAAGCATTTATTGAGCACCTAATACTATAACTGTGCTAGCTTCTAAGGGAATCGAGATTTTCTTTCTCTAAATCGAAGGTGTATATATTTTGTATTCACTTATCTGTATTCATGTTATTTCTCCCAGTAGCAAATATGCTCTTTGAGGGGAGGGACTTTATTATTATGTTTTGTTTTGTGGCATCATGATTTAACATTGTATCTGGGACATAGTAGATATTTAGTATAATAAATGCTTGTTGAATTGAACTGAATAATATCATAAGAATTGAAAAAGTCAGTTTCGGAAAAAAAAAAAAAAGAATTGGCACCTTCAGTTTAGAACAAATATCCACAGATTTATCTCTTTTAGGGATCTCTTATTCTCCTTCTTAAATAGGGGCCTATATTCCTGTCCATTTTGATATGTTTATAGCTATTGGGTTACCACAGCCAATTAGAACATCTGTGCAAATATATAAATATGTGCCTGCTTCCCAGGAATAAAATGCATACCTTAAGGCACTGAGCTAAGAATCAGATAATGGCATGAGAATTTCAGTTAACTACACATGGTTAACTTGAGCAGACAATGCTCAGTCCAAGAGCAGCCTCAATTTGAAATTTGCTTTCAGATCAGGAAACTTTAGCTCTCTTAAGCTTGATGAATGACTGCATTAATTTGGTATGTTGGAGTCATTTTAGGCTGTGGAAGGATATTACCTTAAGGATACTCTTTTGAATAATAAATTAGAATAAATTAAGCCAAACTGAATATTAAACCTAAATCAGAGTCAAGTAATTGCCCTCTGTATTAGAGGCAGTCTAGTTTGTGGGTATCAAGATATTTGTTTTAATTATCACATTGTTGGATTATTGTTGAATTATATAGAGGTCACATGCATGCATTGCTTCCTTCTAGTGATGCTGTATGAATGCATCTTTTACCCCTCCTTGGGGATAAAAAAAAAAATCCTGCAATGGAGACTCCATAGTTATTGGAAAGAGCATTGGTTTTAAGGAAGAGGATTGGTTTTAGGAGTCATATTCATGAATTCTCATTATGCTTTTGCTGCTTATGAGTCTTGTGACTTTGGGTCCTTGTATTCTACATCTATTCTACATTCTTGGACTACTCTGTTGGTCTATAATATGAAGGGATGAGGCCAGGTAATATCTAAAGTTCCTTTTACCTCTCATGATCTATGATTCTACATTTGATTAGCATTCTTCCTGTCATCACTTTAATCTCATCATTCTTGCATTTCTATATTAAGATAATTTAAGATTCCTTAGTAAATGCAACCACATAGAAAAATCTATTCCAGGACTCCTTAATTATTAATATTAATCTAGGCATAAAATATATATCTATACTCTGACCAAAGATGCCTACAAAGATGTTTAGCAAAATGTCCTTTCAAGATGGAATTCCCTACATTTAATGAGACTCTTGTTTTTGAAGGCTGCTATATTTGTCCTCTGAAATTCCAAAACATTATGAGATTCATGATTATTCAGGGGAGATCTTAACGGCTAAATTGATGAAACGTGCCCATTGTCTAGATTTTAACAGTAACTTAATGACTGGTCATTCCACTGTGTTAGTACTTCCTTCATCTGATGCAAGAACACTGTGATGAACAATGAAGCATCTGTTAGAAGTTAATGATTTGGAGATAATCATATGAAACAGTGTACAGAGTGCTGGACCTGGAATTAGGAAGATCTGAAATTAAATTTACCTTTTAACACTTACTAGCTATGTGGTCTTGTAACATTCAAACTCTGCTCTCTCATTTTCCTCATCTGTATAATGGGAGTATAATAAAACCTACCTTACAAAGTTGAGGGGATAAAACAAAATATTTGTAAAGCACTTTACAAACCTTAAAATGATATATCTATTTTAGAATACCACTATATTCTCAAAATATCAGATAGGTATATATATACATATATATATATATATGCTTTTATATGTATACATATATATATGTATATATAAACAGCTATACATATATATGTGTGTATTATTGCACATATAGATGTTATTGCAATTATTATTAAGATAGAAGACTAGATTTTATTTAGAGAACTCTTAAGTATTTTCAACAAACCCAAGATGCTATTCAACATAAAAATCCATCTTTTCAAAACAAGTGATCTGCTAATAATGTATGATTGAGAAAATTTAAATATCAACAATTTCCAAAGAAACACAGTTTTATCATTCTGCAGAATAATTTGGAACTATGCTATAAAACTGTGTATACCCTTTGACCCAGCAGTGCCATTACTGGGTCTGTATCCCAAGGAAATTATAAAGGAAGGAAAAGGACCCCAAAGTACAAAAATGTTTGTATTACCTCTTTTTGTAGTATCAAAGAATTTGAAAATGAGCACATGCCCATCAACTGGGGGATGATTGAACAAGTTGTAGTATATGAGGGTAATGGAATATTATTGTTTTATTTTTTTAAAAAAATGCTGATTTTAGAAAGGCCTGGAAAGATTTACATGAACTGATGCTGAGCAAACAAGCAGAACCAGGAATACATTGTACACAATAACAGCAAGAATGTGTGATAATCAACTATAAAAGACTTGGTTCTTCTCAATGATTTAGTGATCCAAGGCAATTCCAATGAACTTTGGAAATGTCATCTGCAGCCAAAGAGAGAACTATAGACATTGAATGCAAATCAACACATACTATGTATAGTTCTTTTTTCTGTTTTTTTCCTCCTCCCATGGTTTTTCCCTTTTGTTCTGATTTTTCTTTCCCAATATGATTAATGAAGAAATGTGCATTTTAAAAATTAAATTTAAATTTAAAAAAAGAAACACAATTGTAGGTGACCCAAAGAAAAGAAGGGAGAACTCTGTTGTTTATATGGCCTTCTTAGTAACAATGACCTACATCTAAGAGATTGCGTAAGTTTTATCATCTAAGTGATGACCAGAAAAGGAAGACCATTTATATAATAAGAAGAATGGATAAAAGATGGGCAGTCTGGCATCCATTAGACTGGCATCCATGAAATTTCAAATAGCCAGAGAAAGTTGCAGTATGATAAGAGAGAGATTCTTAGTGGTATAGATGAGTTGTAATCTTCCCTAAAGGACTAAAGGGTTGTTGATTCCTTGAGCCACTGAGGGAGTCAGCACCATGGAGATTGCTGAGTGGTGGGAGTAATGGATAGAGCACTAGACCAGGAGTCAGAAACTAAGCTGAGCTTTTACTGCCTCATACACTTGCTATGTGACTCTGGGGAAATCATTAACCTCTCTATTCTTCAGTTCTTTCTTCTGCAAAATGGGGATAATACATACCTTTCAGGATGATTATGAGAACCAAATGAGATAATAATTGTAAAGTATTTAGCACAGCATCTTAATAGCTTGTTAGCTCTTATGGTTTTCAAAACTCAGAAGCACCAGCAAAAAAAAAAAAAAAGTTTTTTCAGTAGGAAAAGTCAGTTGAGATCATCTAGTCTCAATTCTCATACATCTTAAAGATCAGAAAGCTGATACTCAGAGAGATTACGTGACTTGGGTCAAAATTATACTGGTAGCTAATGTCTATATGAAACTTTATATTCATGTGCTTTGTCAATATGGGCAAAAATTTTTAAAAATGAAATATCATAGGATCAAGAGCTAGAAAAGATCTTAATTCAGTACCTTCATATAGTTGAGGTGTGAGAAATGAGTGGTGAGAGATTCCCAGACCTTCCAGGTCACAGGTTCTTGTGACAAGTTGTTCATAGTCCTGAATGGAGGCAAGATTTGTGGCAACTTCCCAGAGGCTACTTCCAAAGGAATTTTAGCAAAGGTAGGTTTTTAGTAAAGATGGGTTTACACTGAGAAGAAACAACTTCTCAGTAGGCCAAATCCTGTTAGGATTTTTAGCAAAGGCAGCTTTTTTTTTTTCTTTAAGGGAAGATAGGTTTCACTGAGAAACAACTCAGTGGGCTTTCCTGATTAGGAATTAGCAAAGATTTGGGGTTCAGCCTTTGATTATATTGATTTTTTATGGCCTGTGGCTAGGGAAACATCTCTAGATGAATTTGAGAGATTAATTTTCAATTCAATAAAGGGTGATGATTGTTTCCCAGACCACAGTGATTATCAGATCATTTGGGAGTGGGAGATTCTTATGGGAGCTAATTAGCTTTCCCAAAGTATATTCAGATGGGTGAGGATCATTTTTAGGAATTTCCCCAGGCCAGCTTGTCCATCCTCCACACAGATCAGGGAGACACAGAATCTTTATTACATCAATATTATGTATACAAAAACTTTGAATCAAAGACTTGTTCAGTGGTACAGACAGAAAAAAAAGGGGGGGGGGAGGAAAAAAGAAAGAGAAAGAAAAGGAGAGAGAAAGAGGAAGGGACAGAGACAGTGAGAGGGGGAGAGAGAGAGACAGACAGAGACAGAGAGACAGATGTGTGGAAAAGGTGAAGAACTTACAGATCAAGCACATATTGAAGTAACTCTTAAATTAGCTGAAGCCTGGAGGCCTCAGTTTGGGCTTCTCCAGAGCCACGTGATTTTAGATAAGGTCTGGACTACTTTCCATTGTCCAAAGAAGGAATTAAAAGTGTACGTGACCAGAGAAGCTGTACTATCACCTTACCTATTGCATTCCACTGACCAAATAGGGGAATAAAGACTTATGTAACCAATCATAACATATAGAGGGTGGGATTTGGGGGGTTCTTTGTCAGAAATGTATAAAAATTGTGAACACTTTCAAGGGAGTGACCCTCCTGCTGTGAGCATCTTTACTGTCCTTACTGCTCACAGAACAGGATGGTCCGCTTCTCGAGATTCTAATAAAATTTCTGCACTTTTACTTTGAGCGACTCCTGAGTAGTCAATTTGGGAAGGTGTCTTCCTCCCGAACACAGAGATGAGATAGAGGCAGAAGCAAGACAGACAGACAAGATAGAAAGACAGAGACAGATAGAAAAGCAGAGGGGGGAAGAGAAAGAGAAAGACAGAGACAGAGGCAGAGACAGAAAGAAAATTCCTTTTAAGTGCTATAGGTCAAGTACTGTGTGTAATAGAATTGTTATTCTAACTAAACTCTAAATTCAGAGTTTTATTCTCTGTTGGCTTATTGAACAAAAGCTGGAAAGGACTTTAGAAGCTATACAGTCAAAAAACTTTTCACTTTACAGTTGGGAAAACTCACTTCCAGTGTTTTTCCCAAGGTTTCAAGGTAATGTATGTATGCCGAGGATCTCAAATTCTAGAATCAATGCTCCTTGTACCATTTTGTACCGGAAAATTAATAAACAAAAGCAAATAAGAATTGAAATTGGATAATTATCTAGAAATTCAAGCAAAAATAACTTGTTATCTTTGGGAATTCATTTTATGTGTCTAGTACTTGATGTATCATCAGATTGACAAATTTAACAATTATGCTATTTTTGCCCTAACAAAAATTCATTAGATTGGAGTTCACTAATTAGGAATAGTAGGTAATGGTTTGGGGAGTGACTGAAATTCACCTTTGTATTATCTAAAAAAAATTTTTTAATGGTTTTGATGAGTTTTGCTAATAATGAGAACAATATTAGCAATAATTGAAGGAGAATGTTTACCTACTGGAAAGAACAAAATGTTTTCAAGCTCTTTAGAAGCTTTATTTGCATAAGAATAGGACAAAAGTCCCTAAGGCTAGAATTTAGTTATCCTAATTATAAAGTATTCTCTTCTATTAAGCAGGACCTCTTATAGGAAGCATTGGTTGTCTGGTTACTGTAAAGTAATAAAACCGATCAACTTCTTTAAACATAATCAACATTTTAGACTTTCTTATTCTTCTAGGCCTCCTTCCCAGAGACTTATTTTAGTTTGGTTTGATTTTGATTTTTGGTCCAAAAAATTGATTTGGACCAAAATTTTGGTCATTATTAAAGCAATTTCAATAAGGAGGTCAGGAGCTCAAAGTCACAGTTTGAAAACTACCCCACCTAAAATGAAGTAGATGAGCATTTAATTGTTTTGGAGAGTTACTTGGGGGCCCTTATAAATTCAGTGACATACCTACACATAGCTTTTCAATCAGTTTAATCAGATTTTATTAAGTTTCTACTATGTGTCTGGTGCTTTGCTAAACAAATAGGAATAAAATTTTTAGGAATTTTAGGAATAAAAAATTTAGAGGCTACATCTTGTGTGGAACAAGACCACCAGCTTAAATAAATCAAATAAATTAAGATTTCTCAAGGCAAAAGCAGAAAGGAATGTTATTACAACCTTGTGAGAAAGGGCGTCTCCCTCCCTACAAGCAGTTAGGCTAGGAGAGGCAAGGCCCAATTAACAGACAAGAATTTATATAGGGGCCTGGGCTAACACTCCTTATAAACTGGACCTTTGCCCTGATTAGCCAGCTCAAATGACCTCACATTCTAAGTTATAAATAAGGAAAAACTTTTAACCAATCACCTCTTTAGGATGACTAAATTATTTTATTTGAGAATTTCAATGCTAAGGTGGCCCCAACTTAGTGTCCCAAAGAAAAGGGCTGTATGGTGATCTCTGTAGAAAGAAACCTGGCCCTGGGGCACAGCCGACCTTCACTCAGTCTTTAGAACATTTCTCCATTTTGTGAGACAGCTTTCACAGTTCACTTCATTCAATTTGAACCTAGGTTTTCCTAATTCAAATGCATATAGGTTATAGCTGAACCTAAGCTGACAAGATCATCAAAGAAGATAGTATGGGGAAAAAAGCATCTAGGAGACAGACTGACAGAGACAGAAAGAGAGAGACAGAGAGAGGGAGGGAGAGAGAGATGGGGGGGAGGAAGGAGAAGGAGAAGGAGGGCAGACAGAAAAGAGAAGGAGACACAGAAGAGAGAGACTGTGTATGTTATGTGACACAGTTAGCGGACAGGATTTGATTAAAGAACCAATAAAGGTGACAGAAATATTGCTCAGACAAGTAGTCAGAGAACCAGAAAAGAGCATTACTATAAAATCCTAGGACAGTTTCCAAAGAGAAAAGGCACTCAATAAATAATATCAAATGTTGTGAAGAATCCATCAGAGAAGTCAAGAAACATACGGAATTGAGAAAAAAAAATATTCAGATTTTGTAAAAATTAAGTAAATGTTTAAATAGATATAATTGATATCTGTAAAAAGGAAAGACTAGAAACCAGGATACAGTTGATTATCTCTATGCTACTAATTTTACCTATCCCTAACCCCAAACTCTCTTTTGACTTCTAATCTCTTAAATCCAACTTCCTGGAATTGGATTTCCAATAGATATCTTAAACAACAACAGAAGTCCAAGAGAACTCATTATCTTTCCCCTCTGACCCCAACCTTCCTTATTATTATTATAGAGGACAATAGCATCTCCCCAGTCCTTTCTATCTTCCCTCTTGCTATAGAGAGCAGTACTATCCAACTGCCCAATCCCTCAGGCTCCCAACCCAGGAGTTATTTGGGGGTCCTCAACTCTCTTATCCCCCCAAAAAAAAATCTCAGATCTTTCCAAGGATTGTCAATTTCATCTTTCCAAATTCTCTCAAAAACTCCCCTTTCTCCCACCACTTTGATGACTCATTACTTCATATCATTATTTTTGCATCATTGCAATTACCTGCTGGGGAGTCTGCCTGACCCAAATCCATCCTCACTCCAGTACATCTTCCATTCAGTTACTAAAATGATTTTCATAAAGCACAGGAATGATCATTTCATCCTACCTCTTTATTTAATAACCTGTAGTGACTTCCTATTACCTTCAGGATCAAATAAAAGGTCTTTGTTTGATGCAAAGTCCTTCATAGCCTCACTCCCTTCTACCTTTCCAGTCTTTATACATTTCACTCCCCATCATGCACTCTTCTGTCTAGTGACATTGGCTTCCTGACTCTTCCACAAACAAGGATTCCCTGGCTCTTCCCCATCCCTGTAATGTTCTTCCTCTTTTCCATCTACTGACCCCCCAGGACTCCTTTAAGTCTCAACTAAAATCCTACCCTCTACCGGCAGTCTTCCCCTAGTCCTTAATTCTAATGCCTTCTCTCTGGAAATTATTTCCTATCTATCCTGTCTATTTTATACATGTGTGCATATTATATCTCTCATTAGATTGTAATATTCTTGAAGATTTTTACTATCTTTTTCCTCCTTTTGTATCTCTAGCTCTTAGCCCAGTGCCTTGAAAATAGTAAATATTTCATGACTGGTTATTAAATGAATGATTGAGAGTAAGAGAAAAATATAGAGGAAGTTTTGTTTTTTGTTTTTTTTAAGAAGTTTAACCAAGAAGAAGAGAGATGTGGGATGATAGCTAGGGGCAGAGTGGGTTAAATGATTTGCTTAATAGCATTCAGGGATTTGGGGTAACTTTAAAAATGATTCCTTACCTCTTGGGTCACACACAGCCTCCGCCAAGTCATGTTTGTTTCTCTGCAGGTATGCCCTATGTTAGGTGGTTTCTCTGGGATGTGCTGTGTGCATCCAATTGTTTGTTTTTCTCTAGATACAGGCAACCTAAAACTACACAGTCTTGGTTGTGTTTCTAGGGGGAAAAAGAAACGAAAACAAACAAATCATGAAGCCATTGAGTGTATTGAACTAGTTTAGTCTAGTTTGAAGGGAATGTTTGTGGAGTTCCCTGGTGTAGAAAATGATCTGTCAGTGCCCAGATTAGCCTGTTGGTTTATAAATCCCAGATAGACTCTCCCGACCACACATGAAAAGCATCCACATCAATCACACTAACATGGAAATATAAGCCGTTAAAAATACATCATTAAAATAATAACTAAACCTATGTATAAATTGGCAGTGGCAGAAACTTACAGTCTATACGCCTTTGGAAAGATGCTCAGTATGTTGGTTTGCAGATGTTTACCTTTTTTAAATATGGTTGAGTTATTCTGTCACTATAAGCTATCAGAGGTGTTGGAAACAATCCCAAGCATATGCTGTGAATTAAATTCTACTTTCTATTGAAATATGTTACAGAATGTTCTAGGCTGACAAAAGGACAGCTGTGGCCTTCCACTCTGTCATACCTCATCTGTGCTCAAACTATTTATACTTGCCTTTCTTAAAATCAATTCTGTGGGATATGATGGAGCTGTTAAACCTGCACTGTAAGCTGCACTAAATTAACATCTACTTAGAAATATTTAAAACTGAGATTGGGATAGGGAGGGGGGAAAGGAAAAGTTCAATTGCCTTGTTCTACTGTCCATAGTTGAATGGCTTATCCATTCATGGAAAAACCATTGCATGACATGAATAGGGGATGAGAGTATGAAAAATGGCCATATTATATGTTAGCCATAATCTATCTGAGTTCAGTGAGGTGGTGCAGTGAATAGAAAATTGAGTTTGGAATCAGGAAAACTCCTCTTCCTGAATTCAAATCTGGCCTCAGATACTTCCTAGCTGGTGACCCTGAGCAAGTTACTTAATTCAGTTTGCCTCAGTTTCCTCATCTGTAAAATGAGCTGAAAAAGGAAACGGCAAACTACACCAAGAAAATCCTGAAATGGAGTTATGAAGAGTTGTATATGACTGAAAAAAAAAAAAAAAACAATTTATAACAAACAAAAATAATGATCTATCAGGTTAAGTTTTATCTATCAGATTTGTGCTATATGTAGTTCCACATAATGCTGTTCACTATAATAATATGGATCTTGCCTGCTTATTGTAATATCAAAAGACTTGAAATCAAATATTTAAGTTCTTACTAGGTTACAAACATGATTTTACAGAAGTAGTCTCATTTCTCTCAAGCTCTTGCTTTTGACTAAGTATTTACATTTCCTTGTATCCATTAATTCATGTCTGGAGGGCAGGGAGGCAGCTCACCTAGAAGATGGAGACCTCCTCTAGTGTAGGGCTGGCATCCAAACTCTAACTTTTTGTTATAGTTTTTCTTTCTCTAACTGGAAGCATAATCACAAGGAATTTATAAGTTTGATAACTGCCCTCTTAAGACAAAATGAATATGAACCTAAGTCTTTCAGTATTCCCTATTAGACTATAAGTCTAATTTGGTTATTTTGTCTTCAGGGGTCTGATTCATTAAGAACAGTAGGTCTCTTAGACTCTGGTGAGACACCTAGTGTTACATTTGTTAATACCAAATTGAATTAAATTAATTTCAATTGAATTTTCTGTACTTCATTTCAAATTATCTCTTTCATCTGTCCAGTCCCAATGTGAGACCAATATTCAATTTCATTTATTAAAGGGCTGATACAAAGAAAAGACAGGATTATACATTTATTCTATATTGATCAAATGTTCATTATGTCCCGCCCACTGTGCTGTGATAGTTTCCCCTTTCTCAGGATTATAGAAATCATGTTATATGCTATATTGAGAGATATACTATGAATCAAGCAAATACTTCATAAATGTTTGTTATCCTGATTCATAAATTGAGAGTTAGAAGAAATCTTAGTGGCTATCTGATCCCAAACACTGAGAATTTAGCTCGGTGAGATTAAAGTAACTTGTCCCAAGTTATATAAACAATAAATAGCAATTGTTTGAGATTTTGTTTATTGGTTGGTTAGTTTTTGTGTATGATTTTTTTTTAATTTGGACAATTGATGTAGTAGCATCTCAGTAGAGTCAGACATCATGGAATAGAGATGTATTATGCATCAAGTAATGACTTATAAATTGAAAGTTAGAAGAAATCTTAGTGGATATATGGTCCCAAACCCCTCATCATATAGATAAAAATATGAAAAAAAATTTGTATCATGTAATTGTTAGTTGCTAGAATTTTAGCTCAGTGACATTAAAGTAGTTTGTTCTAGGTTACATGGATAGTTAAGTGGCAAAATCAGAATTTGAATCCAAGAATTCACTCTCAATTCAGCACACTTGCTTGAAAAATTTTGGAAAACCTTGCTAGAAGCTATTAAATAGAACATGAAAATTATCCATAAAAAGGCAACAATAACAAAAAGATATCCAAGTAGCACATTGGTTAGAGGACTAGATAACATGTGGACCATTTGGATAAGACATTTAATATCTCTCAGTCTCAGTTGTTGTTGTTCTTTAATTTGTAAAATGGTGATTATAATAGCACCTACATCATAGGCTTGAAGTGAAGACCAAAAGAGATAAAATAAGTAAGAAAATTTAACCTCAAAGCACTATATTAGGATTATGATTAATTATTCCTGTTAAATTATTCTAGGATTAAGGTCTTAATGATAAAAGTCTTATAGATCTGCTTCTTAAAACCATAGAGATTTATGTGTATTCTTCATAGGGAATTTGATAGCTTGATGGCTTTTTTTTTTTTTTTAAAGAATGTGAAGAGTTGGGAGTTTGATATAGGAACAAGAAAATCACATTTTTTTCCTTTAGTGCCAAAAACCAATATCCTAGACTCCAGTATAACATAAGCCATTATTTCTGGGCAATTTTTTTCAAGTGACAACTGAATAAATTACCTAAAGGCAGAAATAATGTAAAACTTGGTCCAAAATTTTACTTAGCTGTAAAAAAAAAATTCCAGTAAACATTCATCTTAATCTAGGCTAACGAATATACAACGAACTAAATTGAATCCAAGTTTCAAGGTTTTCATAAGAGACTATTTCATAAATGGTACAAAATGACTATCAAGAGGATGGTAATTTATTGTCTATTATTGAGTTCTACTTCCTGAACATATTATTTAATCAAGGTTCTTTTTTTCTTTTTAAAAATATTTTTTATTTTCCCTCCAATTACATGTTACAACAATTTTTAAGTTGTTTTTTTTTAAAGACTTGAGTTCCAGAATCTATCCTTCTATCCCTCCCTTTTCTTTTCCCTGAGATGGTAAGCAATCATATATAGACTATTTAAATGCAATTACATAAAATATTTCCATATTAGTCATTTTAAATCAAAACTCTTATTTAAGGAAGACATTAAAAACCACATTGCAGTAAAGTTTGTATAATTTATGCTTCACATGCTGTTTGCTATATTATATAAGGACTCTCTGAGAAACTACCTGAATAATCTGTTATTTGGGGTTGTACCTGGGGAAGGTGCTGCAATTGGGCAAGCTATGAAAAGCATTTGATGTCATCAATCTTATTATACTGAGTATTTAATTTCACCCACATAAATCCCTTTGTCTTGAGTAAGCAGTTTGAAACTATGGAAAGAGCACTGAATTGGGAATGAGGGAATCTCAGTTCAAATTCAGTCTGTGTGACTCTGGGAAGTCATTTAACTTTGATCTGTAGCTTAGATCTGTAAAATGAGCAAGTTGAAAGAAATAATCTACACTTTTCAGATTAGCTTGAAATTAATTGATCTGATCTCTTCTTCCCATTTTTATATTATTACTATTATAATCATTATTCTTATTATTAATTAGCAATTACATAGCATTTTAAGATTTGAAAAGCACTTTATAAATACTATTTCATTTGATCCTCACAACACTCCTAGGAGGTAAGTAATATTATTATTTTAATTTTACATATGACAAAACTGAGGCTGAGCAAAATTAAAAGATTTGTCCAGAATCACCCAGTCAAGAAGCATTTGAGCCTGGACTTGAATTCCAGTCTTCTGAACTGTATACCCAGTGCTCTGTGTACTGCATTGAGTAATATAGTGATATATTTTGCCATAAGAAAAAGATAATTTAAGTCCTTTATAAAGTTATGACAACAATAACAATCATGGCTGACATTTATATAGAATATTTTAAAAGTTCAAAAACTCCTAATATATATTCTCTTATTTATTCTTAGAAACCCTAGTAGTAAGTATCATTTTTCAATTGATAAAACTGAGGCTCCCAGAAGGTATGACCTGCTCAGAATTATGCAGCTAAAAAGTATTAAAAGCCAGGAGTTTTGTCACTCTTTATCTGACATGCTATTCTGTCATTCAGGAAAAACATAAATTGTATTAATCTTTTCTAGAAAAAAATAATTTATCTTTTACAACAAAAAGAAGAAACCTCCAAACCTCTCTTGAAACCTTGAAGTTCACAATTTGTACCCCCTCAGTTCTCCTTTTTATCACTCTAGGGAGAAGACAAGGAAATCAGCTGTTTTTCTTTCTTTCCAGGAGGGAAGATGTATTCCTAATGAGTTACCCACATGAATTTTTCTGTGCTCATGTAAAAGAGGGGGATAGATATATTGTTTCTCCATTTGGTTTTCAGTAAGAGTACAGTACAAAACTGCCTTTTGTTCCATAATTTATACATGAAAACCTCTTCATATGTGGGTTCATGTTTCCAAAGGCTTAAGTGCATTCTGCCACCATCTTCTTTATCCCTATGTTACATGAAATCATGGCCCTTCTCTTTTCAAAGGTTAACTTTCTAAGTACATATACATCCCATTTTTGTTTTTTGTTGTTTTTGTTTTATCGTTGGGTTGTTTCTTCTTGTTGTTTTCCCCCTATATCATTTTCCCCCTCTATCATTTACACTCTCACTTGTTTTATTTTTTTTTCTATTGTTGTAGTAAGTTTATTTCTTCTTTTTTTATATAATTTTTTATTGACAAACCCCATGCCTGGGTAAATTTTTTACAACATTATCCCTTACACTCACTTCTGTTCCAACTTTTCCTCTCCCTCCTTTCACTCCCTCCCCCAGATGGCAAGCAGTCCTATACATGTTGAATATGTCACCATATATCCGAGATACAATATATGTGTGCAGAACCAAACAGTTCTCTTGTTGCACAGGGAGAATTGGATTCAGAAGGTAAAAATAACTCGGGGAGAAAAACAATAATGTAAACAGTACATTCATTTCCCAGTGTTCTTTCTTTGGGTGTAGTTGCTTCTGTCCATCCTTGATCAATTGAAACTGAGTTAGATCTCTTTGTCGAAGATATCCACTTCCATCAGTATGCATCCTCATACAGTATCATTGTTGAAGTATATAATGATCTCCTGGTTCTGCTCATTTCATTTAGCATCAGTTCATGTAAGTGTCTCCAACCCTCTCTGTATTCATCCTGCTGGTCATTTCAGTAAGTTTATTTCTAATACACATTGCTTTATGAATCATCTTGGGAGAGAAAAATCAGAGCAAAAGGGAAAAAGCCATGGGAGAGATTTTTAAAAAGAGAGAAAAAAAGAAGTGAACATAGTATGTGTTGATTTACATTCAGTTTCCTTACATCTTTTTCTGGTTATAGATGGCATTTTGTGTCCAAATCTATTAAGATTGCTTTGGATCGCTGAAGGACTGAGAAGAACCAAGTTTTTAATAGTTGATCATCACATCCTCTTGCTGTTACTGTGTACAATGTATTTCTGGTTCTTCCAGTTTTGCTCACCATCAGTTCATGTAAATGTTTCCAGGCCTTTCTATAATCAGCTTGTTCATCATTTTTTGTAGAATAATAATATGCCATAACCTTTATGTACCACAGCTTCTTCAGATATTTTCTCCTTTCTTCTTCTACTTCTTTATAGGGTTAGATGAATTTTTATACCCACCTGGATGATTAAGTTATTCCCTCCTTAGACCAGAACTGATGACATCAAGCTTCAGACAGTGCTCATTCCCCTCCTTTCTTTCCCTTTATTGTAATGTGTCATTTGAGTCTTTTGGTGTGAACTAATTGTTCCATAATAGCTTCTCTTTTCCTTTTTCCAATACAAACTGTTTCTACTCCTTAATGTCTTTTTCTTTGTCATCACATCAGAGTCCATTCACAACCACACTCTCAGTTCATGTAATGCTCCCCTCTATTTACCTCAGTGACAGAAAACAGTTCTCAAGAGTTACAGATATTGTTTTACTCTCTTGGGAAGTAAACAGTTTAACCTTTAAAAATATTTTTCCACTGTTTATGTTTTTTTATGGTTCTCTTGTGTCCTGTGTTTGTAGATTATATTTTTTGTTTAGTTGTTTTTTTTTTTTTCAATAGAAATGATTGAAAGTCTCTTTCTTCACTGAAGCTCCATCTCCTCCCCTGAAACAGGATTCTGAGTCTCACTGGGTAATTCTTGGTTGTGATCCCAGGTCCTTTGCCTTCCAAAATATGGCCCTCCAATCCTTTATTGTAGAAGCTGTTAGGTCCTGGGTAATCCTGACTGTGACTCCTTGATATTTGAATTATTTTTGTTTGCATCTTGCAGTATTTTTTCCTTGAGATTGTAGTTTTGGAATTTTGCAAAAATGTTTTGAGGGAAACTGAGAGAGCTTGAGCAGCTTCCTGACTTTACTTCACTATCTTGGCTCTATCCCCAGAACTCTCTCACTTGATTTCCAATCTCGTTTCCCTACTGCCTACAAACATGACCATGTCTCCTCCATCCTCAAAAAACTTGCATTTGATCGTCATCCCTGATATCATTCTCTCTATATCTCTCTTGCATTTTGACAATAAGTTTGACATAGATGCTTTCACTTCTCTTTCTTCTCAATCCCTCCTTCATTCTTTACAATTTAACTTTTGTACTCATCATTTAACTGAACATTCTCTATCCAAAGCTACTTATGATCTTTCAACTGACAAATCTAATAGCTTTTTCTCATTCCTCACCTTCTTGACTTCTAATGTTGATCAACTTTGACACTTTCTTCTTTTTTAGGTTTTTGAGAGAATCTGATGCTCCTCCTACCCTTCTGACAGCTATTTCTTGATCTTCTTTACTGAATCTTCATCAGTTATACCCCTGAATTCTAATTATGCAACAGGACTGTGTTTGGGACCCTCTTTTTTTCTCCTTCTATACTATTTCACTTAGTGATCTTGTCATGACCTATGGGGTTAGTTCTCAAATCCCATTCAAATCTTCTGTTGATCTCCAGGTTCTCATTTCCAGCTGTCTAATCCATATCTTGAACTAGATGTCTTGGAGACATCTAAGATTCAACATATACAAAATCAAATTTAATATATTTACACCAATACCATTCCCCTTCCAAACTTCTTTATTGAGGGCATCATCATTCTCCTAGTCATGCTGCCCTCTCTACCCCCCTCTCCTTTTCTGGTCTTTTTTTTTTTTAATCTTATCCATTCTAAAGTACTTTTCAATTCAGTGATACTGTCTTTCTTGTCTTTCCTCAAACAGGACACTACACTCCCTCCTACTCTTGGCATTTTTACTGGTTGGCTGTCTCCCATATATGGACATAATCTTTCTTCTCATTTCCACCTCCTAGCCTCCCTGATTTCCTTCAAGTCCTAGCCAAAATCCCACCTTCTACAGGAAGCTTTTGCCAATTCCTCTTAATTCTAATACCATTCTTCTGTTGCTTATTTCCAATTTAACTTTGTTTATATGTCATATTTCAAGTTTTCTCCCCCCTAGATTGTGAATTCCTCAAAATCAGGGACTATCTTAAACCTTCCTGTGTATGTCTTTCACTTGGCACAGTGCTCAACAAATAGTAGGAGCTCAATAAATATTTATTGACTGACTGATGGGCCAAGATAGTTCCTAGCAAACAACCATCCATATTTTCTCCTTATTTCCCCAAATCTTACCTGAGTCCTTCTTTTCTCTGATAGCTATTCCAATAATTAAATAACTCTAAACTTTTAAAATTTCTCTCCAGTGTTTCACTTTCTTTAGGACATTCAGATTCAAAAGTTCCATTTCCTCCCTTTTCTAACTGGTCTCCTGTGACCAATCAGTCACCAGGTCCTATTATTTATCCTTTTTGTCATGCCTTCCTAACCAATCATCTTATTCATAGCCAAGTACTCTATTATAGAATTAATATTACTTAACTAGATAATACAAAGGCATCATTTGATCTGGTGAAAAGAACGCTAAAACTGGAGTCATGGGATATGAATTTAAGTACTGAGTTTCTTACTTACTACCTCTGTGACTTTCTCCAGTTACTTTTTCAGATTTTAGTTTCCTTATTTATCAATTGCAAGAGGAAGAGATATTGGTTATACCAGATAAGGTGCCTTATAGGTCTGAACTACAATCCTACTGCTAGGCTAAGGTGTTGACCCTCCATTATTATGCAAACATATTTTCCTGTTAATTTCCAGGTTTGCACTTGGGTTCAAAAAAATCAATATAACAACAATAAGAATAATAACAGTTCTAAGAGTTAATCTTCAAATAGCATTTTAAGGTTTGCATAATACTTTAAATTTGGTCCTCACAACAGCCCATAAGGTAGGTGCTACCATGAGGCAGAAAAAGACTACAGAACCGGTCCAGGATCTCATAGCTAGTAAATATCAAGAGACTCAATTGGACTCAGTTCTTCTTATGCCAGGTTCAGCACTCTATCTTAACTTTTCTGTCATTTTTTCAGTCATGTCTGACTCCGCATGCCCTCCATTTGGAGTTTTCTTCGTAAAGTAGCCCGAGTGTTTCCATTTCCTTCTCTAGCTCATTTTACATTTTGAGAAAACTGAGACAAACTGAGTGAAGTGACTTGCCATATTTAACCTCAAGAAGAGAAATCTTATTGACTCCAGACCCAGTAAAATATTCACTGCAACACCCAGCTGCTCTAACATTATATTCACTGTATAGTGTCTCGGTTTTATAAGGAGTGAAATGTCTAGTTAGAAAGCAATATTTTTGGTGGAAAAAATGTTTACATACTACATCAATATGAGTTAAGAGAGTACTATAACTCCTGAAAGAAGTGACTGAGAATTTAAACTTCATCAAGAGAGGCAAAGTATCCAGGATTGTAGATGAATCATTGCTCTGTACCAATCAGATCATTTGTAAAATATTATGTTCATTTCTGGGAGCCACATTTCAAAAGAAAATTGGGAAGCAAATGGAAGATGGTTACCAATATGGTGAAATCATGGTCAGGTATAACACAGAGGTTAGCCAGAAAAAAAAAATACAGAACATGATATCTATATCAAAGCATTTGTATCTAGGTGGCAGCGAAGTGACCTCATGAATAGAGTGCTAGACTGAGAATTAAGAAGATCTGGGTTTAAATATTGTTTTAGAAAGTTTCTAGTTATGTGATGCTGGGCAAATCAATTCACTTTTTTTCAGTCTGTTTCATTTGTAAAAAAGAGTAAAATAACCTTAAAAGGTTGTTATGAGAATAAAATAACATGAATTAAGTGTTTTGTATACCTTAAAAGTATTATAGAAATGTTTGTATTATTATTATTAATTATAAATTAAAGATCTTTCATGGAAGAGAGAAATTAGATTTTGTTCATTTGTTCTCAAAGGACAGAACTAAAAGCAGTGTCAGACTGAGGTTTGGTTTAAAAAAAATTCCAACAGTTAGCCATATACAAAAATAGAATAGATTGCCAAAGAAAGAAGTGGGCTCCCTTCATGCTAAAAATCTTTAAACAAACATTTAATTTCTCTCTGTGTGCATCTGTCTTTCTCAGTCTCTGTCTTTGTCTCTCTGTGTATGTCCTTCGCTGTCTCTCTGTCTGTGTGTGTGTGTGTGTTTGTTTGTCTCTCTCCATCAATCCATTCATCAAATATCTATTTAATATATTGTTTTAATGAATCCATTAATATGGAGTATTCAGATAATACAGAAGTTTAAGAAGTCTAGATTTAAATAAATAATCAAGAAGGTTTCTTTTCATGACATAGAAACTTGCTGATCAAAATTCTTTCCTTTCATCTTCCCAAAGCATTGTATCTTACCTTCTACAAATACTCCATTCCATTTAATATACTGTTGTATATCAAAGACTGCTACCATATGCTTCATTCACACTATAGTGAAAATGGTTGATAGTGACCCTTTTCCAAGAAAACTCCAAGCAAATGTGTCACATTTTTGTAGAGAGGATTTTTGGTCAGGAAGGTTTAAGATATGAATAAAGTCTCTTCTAAATGTGAATATCTATGATTATATGATTATCACCTTCTTTAACTTGTTAGCTGTATCAACCAATCAATCAATAAGCACTTCTATTATATCTGGCACATGTCAGATCATATGCTGAATTGTATTGTGGTTTATTTTTTTGCCCACATTTCCTGTACCAGGATTTTATCAACATCCTTAAGATTAGAGGGTATGCTTCTTTGCAGTCCCCTACAATGAATTGTCTGTAACAGACCATCCATAAATATTTGTGGTTTGTCTTGTTAAAAAAAGGCAAAAGAAAAATCAAAGTAACAAGGAACCTTAAAATAACTCCATTACCAATGTGCCATCTTTAAAAAAAAAACTTATCTTTGGATACTGCTCTAAGTGTTTGGGATGCTATGCAAAAAGAACTGCCCATTTTCTGCTAACAAAAGACATGAGGCATGGAAAAGTATTTTTTAAAAAAAAACTTAAAATATGCAGCAGAAAGTTCTTTCTTAGATATCTTAGAGTGTGGGGGAGAGGCTTTGCTTTTCCATCAAAGCCTCAGTGGCATTCACTTCTTCAGTTTGTGAATTAACTTTATATTCAACACTTTGTCATGTACATTAGGTGTTATAGTGCATGAAATGAATACATAGCCACATACCAGTAGTTGCAGTTCCAAGCTGTGATCAGCAATACAGCCTCTAGCCAGCTAACGTTTTTTCCCTATGAAATATGTTCTGCATGACCACTTCATGAGTCAGTCAGCAGCAGTGGAATTTATGAACTGGTTGCAGCTGTCAGCACCATCAAGGGGCTGGTAGGAAAAGATGGGGCTTTTTGTGTCATCTTTTCCCCTCATCACTTGTTTTTTAATGGGGACTAATGACAAAGCCATTTACATGGAAAAGTCAACAAACAAGTGACATGTTTGATCCTCATAACTTCTTGTATTTTTAGGGCACTTTGGAATCCTGATAAACTGAAAATGATTCATAATAGTTTTGTATTGTTGCTAACATGTCTAGGTAGTTTGGTGCTATTTCATTATTTTATTATAATAGTATCAGTATTGAATCATCATAATTATATGCTATATAATATGTCACAATTTATATAATTATATATTATATGTAATATATTATATGCAATGAACTGGTTGTTTATAATAACAGTAATGTCCATTTATGTCTCATTTTGTAGATTTAAAAGTACTTTATGTACATTATTTTATTTGACTCTCACATTGGGCTAGCACAGAGATTCCCCTTATACCCAGCTTTACTCTTCTACTAGGCAATTTCACCTTACTGAAGTTGATACTTCTCTTCCACCGTACCTTCTGAAATTCCCATACTTTGGTTAGGAAACTTTTCTTTTACCCTCACATATATTGTTGAATGAAGTTGGAGAAAACTGTGCAATTATTCTGACTAGACTTTTGCCAGAGATCCTCTTCCATCCATCTCTTCCAATAGATTGCTCTCTCATCTCTACCCTATCACTTATTAGCAATATTTCCTTATCTATTGGCTCATTCCTTACTGCCTACAAACATATCCATGACTCCTCCATCCTGGAAAAATTAAAGAAAGAGGCACTGTATTTAGTTTGGGAAAAGAAGAGATACAGAATAGCTACTGTAATGAATAGGATTGATGACCATTATAGAAGGAGCTGATGTGACTATAATGATACATTGATAAAGTCCTGATGGTAAGAGATCTGGTCTTGAACTGAATGGTCCTGAACAGGGCTCTGAATGTGAGTATCTGGTGTTTCAGACTCTGTTGCCAGGTTGAATTCTGAGTATCTGAGGCTCTAGTCCCGAGTTCAACTCACCTATCATTTAAGTTCTTCCTATTTTCCAGACACTGTGCTAAACACTGAGAATAAAATTATACCACAAAGATTTATCTGCTTTCAAGGAGCTTACATTCTAATTGAAAGAAGATAGAACGCAAAAAGCAATTTAAAAATATGGGGTAGAAGATAGAAAGGGGATAGTCATAGAGAAACCATGTCAATAAAAGTCTGATGAGTCAAAAGGGTTACCTAGAAAGGAATTGAAAGGTGACTGACCTGGGCAACTTCCTTAAAAAGGAGGTTCTGAGAGGAACCAATCAATCAGAGGAAGCAGTTACACAAATGGAAGGTACATTCAAAGTGAGAAGTCTGGGAACTGAATCCAGTCCAATAGACAAAGCTTGCCCTGCCTCAGTTCAGCAGTAATAATAAAGAGCTGTTGTTTTGTTTTGTTTTGTTTTGTTAATTGAGTAGGTACACAGCTGTTAGCAATAGTTTCCAGAATCAAAGGTTGGATAAGGTTAAAAAGTGGGGGAGAAGGGAATGCAGAGAAGACAGTAGCATGATTTAGGGACCTTATCCCAAGTCAAACCAATTTTTTGTTCTAGGGTAAAAAAAAATAAACAAAAATGGTATTGTCTGTGTTTTTGATGGATATGATTAAGTTTTTAAAATGACCTTTGTCATTACTCTTCTTTTTGATGTCTTCATTCACCTGGCCATCTATCCATATGTGCATGTACACATTTATGGGTTTATTCAGAGGCAGCCAAAAACTAATCAACCAAAGACTTGCCAAAGCACACAAATCTATAAACTTCTGCAGCTCTGTTCCCTTTTGTAAAAGGAGATTATGTCACTTGCTACTTTCCAGAGCTGTGGGAATTGATATGTTTCCAAGTTTCCAGGTATGGAAGCTGGGCTGGGCATATTATCTTACAGTTTAGTATAGCAGAAATCACATTGGATTTGGAGTCAAGGAATCTGGTCTTACATCCCAGTTCTGCTATCTACTACCTGTGTCAGGAAGGAAGGAAGGAAGGACAGAAAGAAGGCCAAAATTGAACTTAATCCTCCTGACATCAAGCTGAGCTTTCTTTTCTCTGTGCCATTTAGCTGTCATCTTGGACAAGCTACTTCACCTCTACTAGACTTTGTAGAGCTCAAATTGTCAAGCCATTGTAGTAGTATTCTTTTGGGGTTTTCTGTATGTTTTTTTTTTAATCCAATAGAAGAGACTTTCTAAGGCTATATAAGCAGAAAGCACAAATGTTATATATAATTATATATTAATTATTTATATAATCATATATATAATTATTTATAATTATATAAATATTATGTGTTATATATAATTATTACTGTTCTTTCTGGTAAAAGTAAGCTCTTTGAAAGCCAGGGAATATTTTATTTTTGTCTTACATATTGAATACCTAGCAGAGGACCAAGAATATGATTGGCACTTGATAAATACTTGCTGATCTAAGTATCGAAGTATCGAAGTATTAGAACTTGAATTGGAACCCAGGATTTCTGATTTTAAGATGTACCAAGATGCTATTCTTTAAACTGACAAAAAGAGCCAGAGGAGATGGTGCTGCTCTGATTAATTTTAGCATATAAAATATTCAAAGCAGAGACAGGAACATTTTTTTGCCATTAATTAAATTATAATTACAAAACTATGAAGAATTCTTTATCACCCACAAAACAAACCCTGAAGGGAAAGCTTCACATGATTTGAGGATGGTTCTAAAGAAGAAAATCTTTCACCTCCTCACACTAGATTGTTGTTGTTTTTAAGAAAATAGTACTTCTGACACATAAAAAAGTGTTGAATAATAGAAATGATGCACCCCATGCTTTAGAATTCACAGCAGACACTCATCTATAAACCTAAATAAATCTTCCCTTCCTACCTGCTTCTTTCCTTCCAATATGTTTAATACTTTAAATGTGACTATAACACTTGTCTACATGTACCTGAGCAACTTAAATATTAGGCTGCCTTTTATTAAAGCCCTAAGGATAAGAAAGGGGAGCAAGTATCAGGTTTTTAAAATCCAATACCTTCCCTCTATTAATAATTTCTACTTATAATGTATGTAGCTTGTTTTGTACATATCTGTTTGTATGTTTTTCCCCAATAGATTGTAAACTCTTTGAGAGCAGAAACTATTTTTTGATTCTTTTTGTATCTCAAGTGTTTAGCATAATGATACACAGAGTAGGTGCTTAATAAATGTTTATGAGCAGTTGGATAGTGCTGTGGACAGAGTGCCTAGCTTCAAGTAAAAAAAAATCTTCTTCCTGAGTTCAAATATGGTTTCAGATGCTTATCAGCAATGTGACCCTGGACAAGTCACTTAATCCTGTTTCCCTCAGTTCCTTATCTGTAAAATTAGATGGAGAAGGAAATGACAAACCACTCCAGTATCTTTGCCAAAAAAAAACTCCAAAGGGGTCACAAAGAGTCAGACCCCACAGAACAACAACAAAATAAATGTATATCGATTAAGTAATTGATAGTTCCAAATGCTTTTTATGATGGTTGGACCATTTCCCAGTTACAACAACAGTACATTTCTTTTATTCTTTTCTTTTGTATTAGGAAATGCTCATGTTCATTGTTTACCAAATCCTAATAAAAAGAAATTTAACCAAAAAAAATTAGAAATTGAATATCTCTACAAAAAAGGGGGGGGGAGGTTGTATCTATATACCTGTTCTTCCACAGTCTTTTCAGTAATTGCATAATTTCTCTTTTGTCACTATTTCTGAACTAACATATGTTAACTAGAATATGAGTCACTTTGTTTTTTTCGTTTCTCTTGTTACTAATAATTAGAAGTGTTATTTTTATAAAATTATTGATAATTAGCATTTATTCATTTGATACCTTCCTATTCTGGCAAATTTGGGGAGCAAAGATTTACTTAGTTTCAGTGAACTCTAGTGATCTGGTACCAGATTCAATACTAAATTCAGTATTAAATTCACTAAACATAGTAAGTTTCCAAGAGTAGGGGTTCACTAAGTTGCCTAAGGCAGGATTAACCCACCCAGAATAGGGACAGAGTATTTAGATTCCAGATTGAACAATCCCTGAGAGTAATTTTTATACTTCTAGATAGGGTAGGATATGGAGGCCCAGTGTTTAAAAAAAAAAAGAAGGAAGGAAAGAAGGAAGGAAGGAAGGAAGGAAGGAAGGAAGGAAGGAAGGAAGGAAGGAAGGAAGGAAAAGAAAGATCAAATTGTCAGCTTTTTAATGTAGAAACCAGTTTTCATCTGTAAAATGTGGGAATATGAACTACATAATCTTTGGTAGTGCTTTTTTGGGGGGGGGATTGTTTATTTTTTTCATCTCAATCTACAAAATTGTCTTTCTACCTCTGGCATAGCATTAACTCCTATATTTTGAGTCAAAGTATCTGAATTTAAATTCCATCTCTCCTTTTTAAAATACTTCATGTTTGATCGTGGGCATATCTATTTAACTCTCAGTTTCTTCATTTGTAAAATGAAAACAGATTAGATGATTTCTAAGGTCCATTGCAGCTTTATTCTACTGTATAACCTAAGATATATGACCCTCCTGGCATTCTTGATTTGATGCTCTAATATTGAACTATAAAATGCAGAAGGGATGGTGGGGTAGAAGGAGTGACAGGGAAAAAATTACTATATTGAATTAGCCAGGCAAATTGATTGGTGGTGTTTGATTAATTGGTTGTTGTTGCTAACTTACAGCCTACCTTGCCCATAGGAATGAAAATGAACTTTAGAAATAGCTAAGTATCATATTGAGATTTTCATTTTTTTTTCTCTCAGGAAAAAAAAAGTTCTGACTTTAAATTACTAATTATTTTTATTTTCATATTTTATATCTAGTATTCTTGGATATTATTCAGAGCATGTGAAGCTATAGATATGACTTTGTATCGTCCACACAATCTTCCTACATAGTTTCTTTAGTGAAGACACAAGGTGGGTAGATTAAAACAATAAGTTGGGACTAAGAGTTTTCATTTCAAACTGCGAAAGGACCCAATAAATTGTTGTCCTATTGTCATCATTAACATCTGTTAATGTCTATTAAGATCTATAAAGTTTTATACACATACGCACATTCACAAAGAAAAGCATTGGATAGAGTGCTGTCAGTATCCAACACAGACACTATATGTATGATCCTAGTCAGGTCATTTACCCATTTGCCTCAGTTTCCTTATCTGTAAAATGAGCTGGAGAAGGAAATGGCAAACCATTCCAGAATCTTTACCAAGAAAATCCCACATGAGGTCATGAAGAGTCAGACGTTATCAATTGACTAAACCATCACAATATAATATACACTCATATATGCATAATATATACACATCTATTATATATATACACACATATATACTTACATATTAATATGTATGTGTGAATATGTGTGTGCATTTGTGTGTGTATATACACACACACACATACACAAACATACACACACACAAAGTTTTCTTATCTACTCCTCAAGAAATTTGTGAAGTAGTGTTATTATCATGTCTCCTTTTATAGATGAGGAAATGAAGGTTGAAAGAGATTAAATGGGAAACAAAAATTTATTACATACATACTATGTGCCAGGTACTGAGCTAGCACTTTATAAATATTATCTCATTTGATCTAAACAATGGCCCTATATAATTGCCACTATTATAAGTATTTGCACTTCAGGAATCTGACACACACTGAAATTAAGTGACTTGCCCAGAGCTCTGTCTGTTGTTGGGACCATACAATTGCTAAGGTTCTAAAATAATATTGGAAGTCAGTTCTTTCCTGTCTCCAAGGTCAGCATTCAATCCATTATGACACCTAAAACAGAGATAGTGACATGGCGTAGCTCTGATAGTGATGTTGCTTTTTAGGAATACACCATAAGTTTTAGAACAAAGCTTCCCCCGCATCCCTCCCAAGGGTTAGTTTTTAGTTTGGCTTCATAGTTTAAATGTCAAAGTTAAATTTTCTTTTTTCTTTTTTTTTCTGCTGTTATCTTAAAATAAGGTCATCCTTCCCATTGGTGAGAAGAGATTTAGCAGCCTTTTAAAGATAAGATTATAAAGACATCACGGGGCCAGGTTTAAAACTGGCACAATTTGAATCCTTTAATCGTTCACACTGGTTCCCGGAGAGAATGAGCAGATTGAGGATTGGAGCTTCCATCTTCAACTGGCCTTATTTCAAGAGTCTGGGAACATATGTTTCTCCAATTGTAGGGTGAGGGGTAGAGAATAAACTCTTTAAATAGGGAAAGCACACAGAAGAGAAGATGAATCTGCTAGTAAAAGTAGCGATAGTTTGAATTGACAGTCTTATTCTCAGCCTCTATTCTCCCTCTACAACCACCCTTTAACTCCCCCTTCCCCATCTCCTGGGAATTTTTTTTTTAGCTCTGATCCCTTAAAGGAGGGAAATACATTTTAGGAAACATTGTAATACATATGTGCTTACTAACAATGTCTCACAATCAAACAGAGAATTTCATGTCTACATTTGTCAAGAAGAGATACCTGGGCAAGTCATTAACCAAGATCGGGGCAATCCATGTTCTTATTGGGATCCAAAGGAAGGGCCATTAGAACTTTGGGTGAACCCCTTGTGACCAAACAACATAAACACACACACACACACACACACACACACACACACACACACACTTTTAAGGGAGGATCCATATAAAACTCAGGCAGGATGAGAAAGCACAGATGGGTTTGTACTACACCAAATTGAAGGACGACTCACATAGATATAATTACATAGCCATTAAAGAAGTGAGTTGTAAATCTCAGGCAAGGACTTTCTAAGAAAAATTTCTTTTAGTTTTGAGAACACAGTGATTGGGAATTTCAGTTCCATTTCCATATACCACCAGTATTCCCTTTTGGATGATAAACAAACTTATTATAAGCAAACTTTTGTTCATGTTGGCACAAAAAATAGTTTTTGTTTCTTGTAAATGGTTTGATGATTTCCTAATAGGGTTATACATGCCATAAATGCTTGTTGAGAGAAGATCAGGATGTTTGGCGATTTTCCTTGGAGAAGGTATATATGACTTATAAGTCAACAAAGGTGTCCTTATTTTTACTCAAAGTTTAAAGATGTTTGAAGGGAAGGTGGGTGAAAGCTCTCTCTCCACTCAAATGTGGTCTCTGTTTAACAGTCAAATTAATCTTCCTAAAGTAATGCTCCCATTCTCCCCATACCTATTTAATAAAACTCTTGTATCCCTATCACTTCCAGGATCCAATAGAGAATCATCTTTTTGGTTTTCAGAGTCCTTTACAATCTATCTCCCTCTCCCCCATCAACTTTCCAGTCTTCTTACACTCTACTCCATTTAATATGCTCTGTGATCCCATAATATCCCACTTTCTTGACTTTCTTCTCACAAAAACACTCATCTCCTGAACCCAAACATTTTATAGGTTCTTTCCCATGCCTAGAATTTTCTACTTCTTTATCCTCTTCCCTATTCCCTCCTCCCTCCTGAATTCCTTGGCTCCCTTCAAGCATCAGTAAAAATCTCATATTATATGAGATGTCTTTTCTGATTTTCCTTAATGCTAATGTCTTATCTCTATTTTTTCTCATGTATATAATATATATATGGATATGATAAAATACATAAACATACATTTATAAATATATAATTATATATACACATGTAGCCATGTATGTGATATATATGTATACATGTATACATGTGTACACACACACATCCCTTGAGAGTTATTTTCAGATTTTCTTTACCCATTATTCTGTGAACGCCTTGAAGACAGGAAATCTTTTTTTTAAAACCTTTTTTTGTAGCCCCAACATTTAGTTCAGTACCCGACATAGAGTAGCTTTCCTAAATGTTTATTGACTGACTGACAAAAGAGTATTGGTTGCAATTCTTCTCCTTCTTAGCTGAGTAACATTAGATGCCTTATGATTTTTCTAGACTTTAGTTTTCTTAACTGAAAAATAAGAGTAGTTATTAAGGATTCTTGGTTTGGAGTCTATGAACTTAGTATTTGTTTTTGTTTATCTTAGTATTTTGATATCTATTTCAAGATAATTTGTCTCATTTGTAATTCCCTCTATATTTTTTCAATGCATTTTAAAACATTATTAAGAATGGAACCATTCACCTTCACTAGTCAGCCATAAAAGGTCCATGATACACAGAAATGGGCTAGATGTTTTCCTCAAGTCCCTTCCATTTTTATTAGTCCATGGGTCTAAATTCTAGTGCTTGTACAGTGAGGACAAACCTCCTTAAACATCCATTATTGGACACAGATTCTTAATTGGGCTCAAACTCTGCCTTTCATACCTATAATGTCTAATTCTAATGAATGAAGAGGAGGGAGCTGAGGTAGGAAAGATTCATTTATAAACTAAATTGACTGAGAGACAGATCACTATGCAAAGAGTGAGAGGAACTGGAAACTATTTAATTTCAATTATCAAAATACCAAGTTCAGACTCCTTCCCTCCCTCCCAGGAAATGGTATTTTCTCCCTCCTGTCATTATCTTGTATTTTCTTATCTGTGTCCATGTTGTATACTGTAGTATAGTAGTTCTTAAAGTATGATTTAGGATAACTTGGGGCTTCCTGAGATACTTTTTGGACTACAATAAGTAAAAAAAACTTTTCACAAGAATACTAAGACATTTTAATTTCTAATGTGATATAGACATAACCCACATATACAAAATTTCTTTATGATTTCTCAGTAATTCAAAAAGTATAAAAAGGTATTGTCTACAAAGTTTAAGAATTGTTGGCCTGGTAGAATGTAAGTGTCTTGAGAGTAAGAATAATTTCATTCCATGCCTGACCCATAGTAGGCACTTAATAAGTTGTTGTTCAATTGAATTGAATAGAGAGGAGGTAAGATACATTGTCTCTTCCCTAAGACTTTATCATCAATCTTCTCTCCAGCATCTTCCCTTCAACGCACAACACACACAAACACACACACACGCTGGCTCTCTCCCTCCTGAAACCTCAAACATTGATCTCGTAATCTCATAAAAATTTTTTGGAGATCTGTATTATATAGACTATCAATCATCCAGATAACTCAGGCCATGAATAACCTCCCAAACCCATTTTCTCTGTTCCATTGTTTGTCAGGTTTGTAGGATTGAATTTTCTAGATAATGATACCAATTCTCCATTCTGTTATGTGGCCCAAAATACTGAACTAATTTCAAACACTGGCTCCTGTACTTAGTCATGAATGACGGCTGAATCAGGGGTTAGAGAGCCTTAGGTCAAATACCAGCTTAATAATTTCTTATTTCTGCAATCTTAACCTCTCTGTGCCTTGGTTTCTTTATATGGAAGAGAAAGGAGGGAGTTTGAACTAAGTCACCTCAAAAGCTCCTTCCAGTTCTAAATTTATGATCCTGTAAGGAGCAACCAGGTGCAGGCTATTAAAGCTGAGAGGAAGCATGACATGGTGAATGCTAGGGTTGGATTTGGATAGACCATCCAAATTTTGCCTCAACTTTCATTAGTTTTGTGAATTCCAGTCAGTCTCTTAACCTCTTTGGGCTTCCTTTTCCTTAACTGAAAAATGGGAGTATTGGGCTAGATGACCTGTCATATCTCATTCATTTCCACACTTTGGTTTCTAAGCCCTTTCACTCCCCTATAATTCAGTTTCCTTATGGGTAAAATGGCAATAGCAAAACCTTTGGTATCTACTCACAGGGTTGTTTGGAGTTCTCAAAAGAAATAATGTATGTACAGCATTTTGCAGACTTTAAGATGTTCTATAAATGTCAGCACTTATTATTATTGAAAGTGAGAATACTAGTGTGAACAGAAAGTACAGGCATGGTGAAGTCAATGGAAGGACAGCCAAGAAAGGCAGTGATTTGTTTACAGATTGTGTTTTTAAGTGGGAAAAGAAAAATATATTAGCCCAAGATTCAAATCCTTAGCAAATATCACACAGCTAGTCAGTGTCTTAGGTCAGATGTGAATTTAGGAAAATTAGTCTTCCTAACTCTAGACTTGGCACATCATCCACTGAGTCACTTAGCTGCCGCTTAGAATACCTAGGATCTTTCAGGACTCACTCAACTTTCATCTTCTACAAGAAGCCCTTCTTGATCCGCTCAGTAGTTAAGTGTCTATACCAGTCCTCTTCCCCTCTTCCCTGTCCCTGTCTCTCTTCTTCTCTGGTAGCTTACAAAACTCTGACTCCAAAGCTCTCAGACCTGTTGGCTATTTTTCTCTGTAAGTTAATATTATGTTTCTCTCTATTGATATATTGGGGATTGTGTAGAGTTGCCATTACCTTCTAATTCCTTGTACTTCCAGGAAATTTTCTTTTATAAGAACTTGAAATATGATATTTGGTGAATTTTTGATTCCTAATATTTTTTTTTTCTGGGAAGCCATTGATCATCAGATTATCTTGCTATAAGCTCCACCATCTTTGTGTATAAGTAAAATCCTTCAAGTAAGATTTAAGATCCCTGAAAATAGATGGCACAGTGATTTTCACTTTGGGGGGAATGGTTAGAGATCTTAACCAGAGACACAGATATATTTAAAGAATTTCCCTCTTTAAATATAGCTTGGCAGCTATTCTACAGCTGAAAGCCTTAGAGAGTTACCATGGGCACTGAAAGGTTAAATGATCTGCCTGTGGTCACATATTCATTCTGTTTCAGAGGCAGGACTAAGTGTCATAGTGGATTGAGTGCTCAACATGAAATCAGGAAGAAATTATTTGATTGCCTCAGACATACATATTAGCTATTTGGCTTTGGTCAGGTCATTTAACTTCAGTTTCACTTAACTCATTTGCAAAATGGAGGTAATAATAGAAACTAGCACATTAAGTTGTTGCGAGAATCAAATGTGATGATAGATTTTCATCATCATCATTAATCTCAGGTCTTTCCCAATTTCAGGATCAGCTCTCTGTCTACAATACTACATCTACCTTGAAAATAATATGTCTTTAATACATGCTTATTCAGTCAATTAATGGAAAGTGTTGGGGATTATAGTAAATAATTCTTGGTTTGTAACATGGATTCAATACAACTGGGATTCATGGTGAATGTAAAATTCAGAAATATTATTAGAATGAAAATAGGAAAATGATTGAGGTGATAGATCATGGGAATCCAGGATTTAAACACTACAACAGAGGGGAAAGTGGGAAAGACAATAAATGTGATTGCATTTATTTTATTAATTCAACTGGTTAAGAATAGGACAGAAAAAAGAAACCTATTAAAAGTATTCTTGAGAATAAATCTCCAAATAAATAACCTTTTACTATCATTTTTACTAGAAGAAAGAGGAATAAATGCCAAATTAATTAATTTGTAAGTTAATTATTCCACAATAACCTGTAAACCTAAATTTTTTTTTCATCATGGGGTTGAAGCACATCTTTCAGAATACGCATGGAAGTAAAACCCAATTTTAACAAAATAGATGTATGATCATAATTTACCTGAAATATATCTTTAACCATTCCCAATTCCACATAGATGAGGAAACTAGCCCTAGGGAGATGTAGTGATTGACCATAGTTACAAAGGTGATAAGTAGAAGAAAGATAGGATTCGATTCTATACTTTTTCTGATCAATTTAGATCCAATGTGAAATATTTTCAAATAATATTTATGAACCTGGAAAGACTTACATGAAATGACATTAGGTGAAGTGAGAAGAATCAAAAAAAAAAAAAAAAAAAAAAACATTGTACACAGTTAACAAGATTATGTGATGATCAACTGTTAGCTCTTTTCAACAATGAGTTGATTCAAGGCAATTCCAATATGTTTGTGATGGAGAGTACCATTATCATTCAGAGAGAGAGCCATGGAGACTGCAGTTGAAACAAAGCATAACATTTTAACTTTTTTGTTTGATTGTTTGTTTGCTTTTTCTTTCTTTCTTTCTTTCTTTTTTTTTTTTTTTTTTTTTTGGCTTTTCATTTTGGTCTGATTTTTCTTACATAGCATAGCAAATATGGAAATATGTTTAGGAGAATTGCACATTCTCCTAAGGAGACAGCAGAAAGAGAGGGAGAAAAAAATTGGAACACAAGATTTTGCAAAGGTGAATATTGAAAACTGTCTTTACATGTATTTGGAAAAATAAAATACTATTAAAATAATATTTATATCTTGACCTAAGAACTATAAATACCTTTATTTTCTCTCACTATAGACCTGTGAGGTATATCAAGCATTATTTACAATTTACAGATGGGTAAAATGTGTCACAGAGATTAAATGACTTTTCAAAGTTGCAAATGAGTAATGATGGTAAACTGTGATGGTTAATAGTGTGTGTCCCAGTTAATTGTAAAGGATGAAGTTGTGAATATGAAAAGTTTTATTAAACCAGGCCAAAGAGATAGTTTCAGCTTTTTAATATTATTTGTGTGTATGAAAATGTATCCACCCATAGACCCAGATGTGATGCTCCAAGTTCCTCAAAAACAAGATCTTCTTTTTTATTGTCTAGGCTAACAACCAAATCCTGGCTTGATGCCCAATTGGAAAAAGCAATAAATGAATAGTGTTTGTGTTTATACATCTACTACCATAGCTAATTGTTGCTTTAAATAACTATAGATTCTTATTAAGTAAAAAGAGTATATTTTTATGAGTATATTTAATTTTTGCAAGTTTTATGTTTTATAACAAAACCCAAACTCATCAAATGTTTAGATATTTTCACATATAAACTTCTCTATTCTGATAATTGAAAACTAATTTAAGATGAAACAAAGTAAAATTTTAGAACAGAGGGATAGCTGAAATATAATTCATGAAACTGCATATTGTTTTTGTTCTGTTTTGTCCTTATTTTCCAAACAAGTATATTATGTGATCAAGTTACAGATGTACAATTTGAACAGATCTTAACTTCCCAATCTTAAAAAACTCTCTGATTTTACAGAGAAAATAACTAAGGCTCAGAGAGGAAAAATACTTGAACAAAGTCACATATAAAATGACAGAGCCAAGAGTTCAACTCCATTCTTCTCCTTTGGAGTACCCTTCCTCAGCGCATTCCCCATTCAGATATTGAAATTTGAATTGTTTTTAGTAATTTGTCTTCTCCATCAACAAAGCAGAAAAAGAGTAACAGAAAATATTGGGTTTTGAATTACTTTTTCATACTCTTCTGGAAACATTTAGAGCTAAAATTTTCAATCTCATCACCATCAAAAAATATTTTCATATATTTGTATAACATTTAATGAGTAGAAAAGAGGAAGAAAATCAATATCAATAAATCAATAAATAGTAAGACTTTAATCTAATTATTTGTTAATTTCACCACTTGTGGACGAGAAAGTTCTTTTATCATTTTTCATGTGCTAGAAGTTGGTTCCCATCTCCAGTAATCAGCTTTTCCCATCTTTTTACCATAGCATAAGCTCTGATTATCATCTGATGATCTCCTTGTTATTACTTTCAATCAGGTGGTCTTCTGTGTCTCCCAAACATTCTTTGTACTGCTGCCAGAATTATCTTTTGTTAATGTTCCTCTGCCCAAACTTCATTTTCTTCCCAAGGCCTACTGGGTAAAGTTCATGTCCTTTTACTTGGCTTTCAAAATCTGTCATGATATGGCCACCATGCTATCTTTCCAGCTTTCTCTCTTCCCTTTCCTTCATATAAGTCCCAGTCAAACCAAATTTTTCTCTACTTCCTTAAGAAACCTATACATATCCTTTACCTTTTCTCAGGCTGTTCCCTATAACTGGAACGTTATTTCTTGTCCTCTTTGCCTGTTGAAACCCTATCATTTTTAGTATTTTTAGAAAGTCTTTCCCGATGCATCTTTTTTGTTGTTGTTTATTTGTTTCATTAATAACCTTCCCTAAGGGATTTAATATAGCATTGATTTGAAGCTCTGTATTAAACTTTTCATGTAATATTGTGAATGAAAGTAAGTTGTTTTTGTCTATCTTCTTGTAAACTTTTGTTTACTAAAAATATCCATTTTATCTTATTCATTCTTAGCTTAGCATAGCATTACTAAACATTTTTTGAATGAATGGTTTCCTTTTTACAAAAAAAAAAATAATAATAATAATAAGATAAAAAAAAATAAAACAAACTTCTTATCCCTACTTTTTTTTCCTTAATAAATCTTACTCCTGATCCCTATTATAGTGTTTATGTTTATCTTTTTGTGTATATCTCAGCCAAGTCTTCTACTTCAGTTCTACTCTTTAATTTGCCTTGCTATAACCTCCCCCCACCCATTTATCCCTCCCTTACCTTCTCCTACTTTCCCTCCCTCTTTATCCATTCTCATTAATCTACATACTTTATACCACTCCCATTAATCTAAACTCCCTTCTGTAATCCACTTTATCCTATACTATCTGTTCCTTCCCCTTTTATTCCTCCCCCATTAATCTATACATCTTGTCCCACTATCCTACTATCATAAATCTACACACTTTTCTATGCTCTGTTTTATCCTATTCCCTTCACCCTTATATTTTTACAGATTTTGGATGGTGCTTTCCTTTCATGGTGTGTGTGTGGGGGGGGGGGAGGGCGCGGTATGTGTAATTCCTTATTTGACCCATTCCTGACATGAATAGGTTTTCCTAACTACCAACTCTCTTTCTATCTAATGCCTCTGTGTCAGTTTTTTCCTCTACATCTTATTCACATAGCATAATTACTATTTTTTGCCTTTTCCTAGACAATTTTATTTTTCAAGAGTCAGATCATACTCAGCTCTGTCCCAATCCTTCTTTTGAACTATCCTGTTACTGATGTACTGTCAATCTTAGTTGTATGGTTTATATTTCCATGTATATAAAACATTAGCAGTTTTGTTGTTGACTTCTTTGAAATTAATCTTTGATATTAGCTCTCACAATGTTAAATTTTCTATTGAGTTTAGCTTTGGTGTGGAAACAAAGTCTTAAAAAATCTATAAGTTCATTGGATGCCCATTTTAAAAAAAAAAATCAGTATTATGCTTGTTTTTGCTGGATATATTTTTGGCTGCAGGCTTAATTCTTTTGATTATTGATACATAAAATTCCAGGACCTGTGGTCTTTTATTGTAGCTGCTGATAAAACCTGTAGAATTCTAACTGTATTCTAGCATATGTGAAATTTTTGTTTGTTTCTTGTAAAATTTTCTCTTTGAACTAGGGATTTCAAAATTTAGCAATAATGTTCCTATGTATTTTCCTTGAGTTATTTCTTTGAGGTGGTGATCAGTGAATTTTTTTTTTTTATTTCAACTTTTCCTCAGGTAAGATCACTTCAGGACAACTTTCTTTGATTATTTTTTGTATTATTGATTCAAGATTCTTTTTCTAGTCACAGTTTTCAGATAGTTCAATTATTCTCATGTCCTCTTCTTAATCTGTTCTCCAGATATGTTGTTTTTATTATAAGATGTTTCAGATATTCTATTTTTTCATTCTTTATATTTTGTTTTGTTATTTCTTGGTCTCTTATAGCTTTTACTGGCTTCCCCTTGCCTAATTCTAATTTTCAAAGAATTATTTTCTTCATTAACACTATGGATTTTCTTTTCTATTTTGTTGCATTTCTTTTCATAATCTTGTTTTCATGTTTTCTTCTTTTCTTTATTTTTAATTTTTTTTTCTCAATCTCTCTCATTTGATTTTTAAAGTCTTTTTTGAGTTCTACTATAAGTTCTTTCTGAGCAGGTAGTCATTTAACAGCATTCTTTTGGGCTAGAAGAGGCTTTTTTTTTTTTTTTTTGCTTTGGTGTCCTCAATGAACCCCAGTCTTTCTTATTCCCATAGTAAGCTTCTATGAGTTCTCTCTCCTTTTCTTCTTCTTCTTTTTTTTTTTTAATGAGACCTTATTAATGTAATTACCTCTAATCCTGGGATGAGAGAGATGGTGCCTCTGACTTCACTTCAACTCCCCCTTTTGACCTGGAATCCTAAATCAAAAACTCTACCCTTCTACAAGTCCCTGCAGCCAGCAGCATCCTTGCCCTGTTGCCTCTGCACTCACCACGTGTGCTGGTTCCTTTTCACCCAGAGCCACATCTCAGCAGCATAGCTGGGCTATGCATTCCTAATCAGCAATTTCCCTCAGTCTTCCCAGACTAAGACCTCCTAATCCCTACACTGTCCAGGGGGTAAAATTTCCTGTGGTTCTGACTGAAATTTTCTCTTAACCCAGCCACCTCCAGGGCTCCTACTTGCTGGTTCAATGGAGCTAGGCTGGAGGTATTTACACTAAATACTGGTTAAACCTCCATCCTGGGGTCTTTCTTTGGATCTTTTCCAGTTGTTTTAGGAGGATCCCTGTTCTGTCGCAAATATTATTTGTTTTTTACCAGTACATATTTGCCTTGAGGCATAATTTATTATTATTTTTTGTTTGTGGGGGAAATCTGGAGAATTTAGAATTTTCTAATTTAATCTGCCATCTTCCCAGAATTCTCCCGAAATCTCTTTAATAATTAACATATTACAGAAAATTCCTGAATTGTTTAATTAAAAAAAATTGTACTTTTACACTCTGTTGTCAGTAGCTTTGTTTCCATTAATTATTACTTAATATGAACTTTATAGGTTTGCACATTTCTTTATTCCTATCTTTATTGGCAAAATCTGAGATCAGGGTTTAGCTTGAAATAGTAGTAGAGGGATAGCTTCCAAGAAATTGATTCAATAAATAGACTGAAATTTCCCTTCACTGAGTGGGGGTCAAAAAATATAAGATGTGAGTCTCATTGGCACAGTAAAAATAGCACTGGCTTTGGAGGTAGAGGACCTGGATTCAAATACTACCTCTGCCACTTACTCCCTCTTTGATGTTAAGCAATCATTTAACTTTTCTGGGACTCAGTTTCCTTACCTGCAAGATGAAGCCACTGAAATAGGTAATCCCTATTAGCTCTCCAGTGATGTTCCTATGAATCTATTATGTGAATGGCAGCTTCTGCCTTGGAACATTACCAAGTACACTGAAAATTGTTTTTATCTAAGTAAAGACACTGTGGAAAAGCTATAGAAATGTGATCCCTGAGTGAATCTGTTGCCATTTCTTCAGATTGCAGAGAAGGGCATGTTCTTTAGTTTTGCATCTTTTTTTCTCCAACACATTAGTAGATCTGTGATGGATTAGGCTATGCCCTCCAGTAATGCAGATCCCAACCCATTCATGTCTAACTATTCTGTTCATTCCAGTTCATATTCTACTATAAGTTATCTATAGGGCATCTACCCAAAATATCAGGGAGCCTTAATTGTATGTTCTTGTTAGCTCAGGGACTCACTTGTTTGAGTGAAAATCTTCCTTTTCTCTCTTAAAATAATGTTCTTTGATTCCTTTTGTTTGTAACACCATAATCATTTGTAGCTGTGCCATCATCTCTCTCTCTCTCCAACTTTTCTTTATTTACAGCTAACCTAATCACCCAAAACAGTGATTATATCTGACAAAGTATACAACATTCTGTACCCATGGTACCCCACCTTTCCAAGGAAAAGAGGAAGATTTGTATTTCTTAATCTCTAAACCAGGATCAACATTTTATTCCTCACTTTTGCTACATAACCAACCCACCTCCTTTTTCTGCTTTTATGTTTTTCCAGTGACAGGTACACCAACAGTGGTGTTTTATCCATTTTGGAATTGGGGGTGGGGGAAGTTAACTTAATGTGGAAAATCTACAAAAGTCAAGCCACAGCATTTTTTCCAGTAAGCTTGGCACTCTTTGCTGAGTTCTGCACTCTGTAGCCATTAGCAGGCTGGTCAATGCATTGCTTTATGAGGCAATTATCCCAGCACACTCTATTCAAAATACACATTAGAACTTAACCTTCTGAATCCTGAAGTAGCATTTTTATCACCCAACATTAGGAAAGAGCTGGACTCAGCATATTTCCCCCTTTTTATGATCTGGTATCATTAATAAAGCATTGTGCTAGTACCTTCTCACAATTCTCCCGGATAATTTGGGACACAAAAGGCCCAGCTGTGATACCATTGTCTGTTGACTTATTCAATAACAATGGAAATACACAGATTGTTTAAAAATAAAAAGAAAGAAATTTTTTTAATTCCCCCAAAGAATGTAAAAGCCATATCCAGGATATTAGACCCAATGTTATTGGATATGCACAAGTAGAAATGGGAAGTTAATATGGAATTTCTAATTAGGGTCACATGCTAATGAACTCCCTCTTCATGTTAGTTTTATGCCGCTTCAGAAATTTTTTATCATATGCTTAAAAATTTATGGCCAGAAACATTAATGAAAATGAGGCGTGAATTGGAAATTGTGCTATTATGGAGATGAGTGTGGTCGGGGCCTTGCTGATTTCTAAGGAGGTTTTCTTTTATTGCCTTTTTTTGAGGGCTGAGAAATGATACAGGTAAAATTAATGATGAGGCATAGTCTCTGTCCTGACATGGGCAACATTATTATATGTAAAGTTATAAAAGTTGGATTTTAATAAGATTTTGAATTAATTATAAGGAGAATATTAATCATAATTGACAATCGTTTTTCCGAATAAAACTTTACCATCTAAGTAATATTATAGTTTTTAAGTACATTAAGATATGCATTCTCTTTTCTGTTGGCTTTGTCTTTGCGGAAATTAAAATCCACCTTTCTGAATATTGTAGTTTGGAAAGCACATGTCTTTTCATCTGTGAAATATTCACTTGGCTTAAAATTGTACTTTAAAACTACCTTTACATGCAAAGCTCAGGGGACTGGTGGGGTCTTTAAAACTGAATTTGAAAAGAGGAGATAGAGCAAAGAAATATTAAACTTTTTTTCTGTTTTTAATCTTTCAAAAACGATTGTTTTCAGTACATCTGATAACTGTCAAATCTGAATGGTCTTTCAGAAAGGCGCGCTTTGAGTTTCTAAGAATGGTACCTTAGGCTTATCACAGCAGGGATAAATGCAGGGAACAATACAAAATCAAGTTTTCAGGACTGATACTGGGGTGGGATAGGGAGGACATAGTCTGCTCTTTCACTCTTTTTTAGCTTCTTCCTTGACATTCACTGTTTCTATTCTGACCTAGTCTCAATCTGGAGGGAAAATTTGTAGGTAGCAAAAAAAAAAAAAAAAAAAAATGGCATTTTCACTTTGCGTGTGCCAGAGAGAGGAACACATGTATTTAATACATTAGTTGAATACATGTTTATTACTTTCTAATGAAATATTTGGTGGCAGTGCAACACAGAAAAATATCTCTGCCATTATATTCATCTGGTTTGGACTTTGTGGGGCCTCTTCTGCACAGCAATGGTAGAATCTAATTAATTTAGTCACAAGGAATGGTTATAAAAAATAATTGTCATACGTGTCAAAGATTCAGATTTTTCTTGCTGTGAGATCTCTTTGTATCAATGCCAATCACAACCTACCTATAAATCCAGAATCAGTCTTGGAATATTGTTTGTTAAGGGACTTTCCCATGCTAATAAATACCTTCTGCCATTTATTAACTGGATTTAAACCTGGTTCTTACTGACCTAAATTCCACATTACATCCATATTTCCAAATTGGAATGTAGAAATGATTTGGAAATGCAAATATATATCATCTTTGACCACAAGTACAGGTACATATCCTACTTCTTCTGAGATTATTTAGATTCTTAGATTTTCTTTTTTTTTTATTTATTTATTTATTTATTTTTTTATTTAATGGCCTTTTATTTACAGGATATATACATGGGTAACTTTACAGCATTAACAATTGCCAAACCTCTTGTTCCAATTTTTCACCTCTTACCCCCCCACCCCCTCCCCTGAATGGCAGGATGACCAGTAGATGTTAAATATATTAAAATATAACTTAGATACACAATAAGTATACATGACCAAAACATTATTTTGCTGTACAAAAAGAATCAGACTCTGAATTATTGTACAATTAGCTTGTGAAGGAAATCAAAGATGCAGGTGTGCATAAATATAGGGATTGGGAATTCAATGTAATGGTTTTTAGTCATCTCCCAGAGTTCTTTTTCTGGGTATAGCTAGTTCAGTTCATTACTGCTCCATTAGAAATGATTTGGTTGATCTCGTTGCTGAGGATGGCCTGATCCATCAGAACTGGTCATCATCTAGTATTGTTGTTGAAGTATATAATGATCTCCTGGTCCTGCTCATTTCACTCAGCATCAGTTCGTGTAAGTCTCTCCAGGCCTTTCTGAAATCATCCTGTTGGTCATTTCTTACAGAACAGTAATATTCCATAATTTTCATATACCACAATTTATTCAGCCATTCTCCAACTGATGGACATCCATTCAGTTTCCAGTTTCTAGCCACTACAAAAAGGGCTGCCACAAACATTCGTGCACATACAGGTCCCTTTCCCTTCTTTATAATGTCTTTGGGATATAAGCCCAGTAGTAACACTGCTGGATCAAAGGGTATGCACAGTTTGATAACTTTTTGAGCATAGTTCCAAACTACTCTCCAAAATGGTTGGATTCGTTCACAACTCCACCAACAATGTGATTCTTAGATTTTCATACCAGTGATAGAGCATCTCATTACTTTGAAAACACAGATTATGGCCTGAGGGGAAAAATAAGTAATAAAGATAGCAACTAAAATATGGGTTCTTAAATGTTTAAGAGCATAAATTTAGAGTTGCAAGTAACATTAAAGATTATGCAGTCCAACTCCATCCCCTCATCTGACAGAATTGAGTCCTAAGGAAGGTAAATTAATTGCTCAGTGTCATGAAATTATTTTGTGAAGTAGTTGGGTTTGAATAGAGGTACTTTCAGTTTCCATTGTACCAAGTGCATTTTCTGAGAAAGAAAGATGTTGTGATGTTATGAATTTGAATGAAAAGATGTAAGGGATTATTTGTTTGTTTGTTTGTTTTTTAAGTTTTAACTCTACCACTAACATCTTAAAAGTTTTTCTCTTAGTAGTAACTCTTTGTTTTTAACCCTTGTACAATACAATTTAATATTATCATGTTTACTTAAGTCTTTTTGAGTACTTGAGGTAGTTGTGACTTTTTTTTTTAAATGAAGTTTCTAATTCACTCTTGTTAAAAAATATAATGCTAATTGGATTACTTTCCATCTGGGGGGGGAGAGGGATTTGGAACACAAAGTTTTGCAAGGGTCAGTGATAAAAAATTATCCTTGCATATGTTTTGAAAATAAAAAGTTTCAATAAAAATAAAATAAATGTGAGGTATTGTATGTACAATAAATGATGTTGTCCTTCATTTTTGAAGAGAACCAAAATCACTCCCCCTCCCCACCCATATCCAATCTGTTGCCAAGGCCTCTGGATTTCAGGAACAAAGTTTCTTTAATATCTGATACTGCCTGTTAGTGTAGACTCTCATCATTTCACACCTGGACTATTCCATTGGCCCACTGATGGCTCTGTCTGCTCAAGTCTCTCTCTCCAATTCACTGCTTTTCTGTGTCCTTTGCTAGATCTTCTTCTAGATAATGCCTTTTGAACAAGAAGTATCCCTCAGGATTCTGTCCTGGGTATTCTTAGCCTCTCTCTTTACACTACTTTTATTTTTTGTTGGAGTATATGGAATATAGAAAGGACTAGCATCCCTAATGATCCGCTTGCTGAGTTCTTTTCAGAGGCTCTCTTCCAACTTTGGTGTCCACCTTTCCTCTGTGACTCTGACTCTAAGAAGCTGTAGCATGTACAGTGGCCATAGTGCAGTAAAACTATCTCAGTAGAAAGACTAAACCAAGTTGAGGGTAATCAAGAGGTCTCAGTCTCATGAATTTGGGGGATGTCTTCCCCAAGCACTTGAATATTTCTCTCAGCTGATCTTCAGATAATTCAATCATTTTCTAAAAATCACTAAATGTTAAGTGCCTCCTATGTACCAGGCACTGTGCTGAGAGATCAGTTTCTTGCAAAGATCAGGAAAGTGACCAAAGCAAGTGCCGGGAAGCACTTAAAGTCTGCTCAGACATTGAAGATACCAAAGTTACCCAGTGCATCTGAGCCATGTCTAGTCATCCTGACATTTGTCCTGCTACTGGACTTGAGAAGTAAGGCTGATGGCTTTTTGAAATTCTGCCTCACTCAAATTCAATTAAAAAAGTTATCAAACTGTGCATACCCTTTGATCCAGCAGTGTTTCTACTGGGCTGTATCCCAAAAAGATCTTAAAGGAGGGAAAGGGATCTGTATGTGCACGAATGTTTGTGGCAGTCCTCTTTGCAGTGGCCAGAAACTGGAAACTGAGAGGATGCCCATCCATTGGACAAATGGCTGAATAAACTGTGGTATATGAATGTTATGGAATATTATTGTTCTGTAAAAAATTGCCAGCAGGGTGATTTCAGAAAGGCCTGGAGGGACTTAAATGAACTGATGCTGAGTGAAATGAGCAGAATCAGGAGATCATTGTACACAGAAACAATAAGATTATACAATAATCAATTCTGATGAACATGACTTTTTTCAACAGTGAATGATTGAGGCCAGCTGGTTTTAATGGTCTTGTGATAAGGAGAACCATCTACACACAGAGAGAGGACTGTGAGGACTGAGTGTGAATCACTCTTTTTGTTGTTGTCAAATCACTTGAATTTTGTTTTCATTCTCATTTTTTTATTTTTTCTTGTGCAACAAGATAAATATATATACATATATATATATATACATACATTAGATTTTAACATATTTAACATGAATTGGATTACTTGCTATCTAAGGGAGGGAGTGGGAGGAAGGAGGCGAAAAATTGGAACACAAGATTTTGAAAGGGTCAAGGTTGAAAAGGTATCCATGGATATGTTTTGAAAGTAAAAACTTTAATAAAAAAAAATTCAATTCAAGCACAAGTCAAAACATTACTCCACAACATCATTGATGCTATTTGAAACCAAAGACAAACAGCAACAACTTAATTTTGTTATCTTCATTGATCCATTAATATGATTTTCCTAAAGCATAGACTATTAGCCTGTCCCTCCCCCACAGTATATAATCCATTGACTTCCTTTTACTTCTAGCATCAAATACAAATGCTTAGGCTGGCATTAAAAGCTCTTCATTATCTAGATCCCTCCTACCTTCCCATTCTTCTTATACTTTATCCCCTGACACAGACTCTTAGATCCAGTGACCCTCCTCTTCTGCTTATTCCACCAACAAAATACTCCATCTCTCAACTTTTGCCATTTTCTCTGGCTGTCCCCCATGCCTGAAACACTTCCTTCTCAGTTTTCCCAAACTCCTCTTAGTTCCAGTGCCTTTCCTCTGTTAATTATTTGTATATAGTTTTCTTTTTCTATATCTGTTTGCATGTCTGCCCCCATTAGATTGTAAGCTCCATGAGAGCTGGAGCTAACTCTTGCCTTTTTTTTAATATCCCCTGAATTTAACATAGTGTCTGGAACATAGTAGGTACTTAAGAAATGTTTATTGATTGATAATAAATGACTGATTGAATTATCTAGAGATCAGAACCATAACTATTATGATGCACAAAGGGTTTATCCCCTGACAATCAATATGGAGGGCACTCATTTGGGGAGGGCGTGGGGGAAGGAAAATTAGAACACAAGACTTTGCAAGGGCTTATGTTGAAGAATTGTCCATCCATGTTTTAGAAAAAAAAAAAAAAGCTGTAATAAAAAAAAATATGGAGGGCATCTTCCCTATGACAAACTTTTTGTCCTTAACTTCTTAGTCCTCCAGAGCCTTAGTCATCTTCTTTGAACAGTCAAAGTCACAAATTTCAGACCTTAGTCCTTTCAAGTGCATCCAGAACCAAGTAAAATGTCACTGGGAAATATTTGACAAAATTCATAAGAATATGCAATAAAATAAAATAAAATTATATTTCAATAGTATTTTATTTTTCCAATTACTTGTTAAGATAGTTTTCAACATTCATTTTTTTATAGCTTTTTATTTACAAGATATATGCATGGGTAATTTTTCAGCACTGCCCCTTGCAAAACTTTCTGTTCCAACTTTTCCCCTCCTTTCCCCTATCCCCTCCCCTAGATGGCAGGTAAACCAATACACAACATTCCTTTTTATAAGATTTTCAATTCCAAGTTTTTTCCTGCCTCCCTCCCTTAACTCCTTCCTGTCCAAGACAGCAAGCAATTTAATATAGGTTTTCCATGTATAATCATTTTAAAAATATTTCCACATTAGTCAGATAATTTTACATTTTAAAACTAAGTCAACACACAGCCCTCATGAATCCTTATTAGTGCCCCTCTTTTCTATTTGAGATTGATACCCCTACTCTAATAAATGGGGTCATTTCCCCCCCCCCATTTACCCTAGCCCTCTAGGTCAGATATTGTAGAATCATCCTTTGTATAACTTGTGGCTGTCTTCCCTATCCCTTCTAAAACACACCTTTGTGAAGCTCTCATATAGCACCAACTATAATTGTACAAGGTATAATTTCATCTAGCTATGGTTCTGTTGGAGATTGAGTCATCATTTCTAGAATCATCTAATTTCTGAGCTATAGAAGTCACCTAATGATGGGGTTATTAATCCTTTTTGTTGTCATGAATCCCATTGCCATGTTCTTGACTGCAGCTGAGTGGGACAAATCAAAAATATACTGTCACTAGGGGTTGCCAGTGTGAGAACTATGGATTTTTGAATCAGATCATCTAAGTTCAAACCCTGTCTCCCTGTTTTCTATCCATTGTCTCTAGGCCATTTATTTAAATGCCCTGAACCTGTTTCTTCACCTGTAAAATGAACAGACTCAAGCAACTCACTCCCTTTTTAAAAAAATATCTTCAGCTTTTCTGTATCCTTATGATTTTCTCAAGTATCTTTCCTCCTCCCTATCCCAAAAAGCCATCCCCATATAACAAGTATTACTTTTGTTACAAAAAAGAAAGAAAAAGAAGAGGAAAAATTAGCACAATCAATCAATATACTGAAAAAAAGTGAAAACATACAATATGCTATACCTGTGCTTCCCACTTTCAGGAAGGGGAAGGTTGGAAGTGTCCTCTCATATATCTCTCTCTTTCAGTCTCTGTCTCTATGTCCCTCCCTCCTTTCCTCTGTTTCTGTCTCTGTCTCTATCTCTCTCTATTTCTCTTTCCTGTCTTCTCTCTCTCTCTCTCTCTCTCTCTCTCTCTCTCTCTCTCTCTCTCTCTCTCTCATCATACTTGATCTTGATAATATTTCATGCAAACTAATTTGATTTCTTTCTAGGTTCCTGTTTTGTATCTACCATGCCTTAGCAGGTTCCCCAACCTAGAAATTCATTCCATCATTGATTTTCTTATACTGGAAGTGTACTCTGCCCCTGTGGCCCCTTCCTCTGATTGACTGATACCTCTCAAAAGCTCCCATTTTAAGAAAAGAACACAAGCCAACCACTTCTTTATTCCTCTATAGGCTCCTCTGTGGACTTTCTCTACAATTTTTTTTTCTCTGTACCCATGTACTACTACTATTTTTCAGATTCCCTTTATCTATCATTTATATATTAGAATATAAGCTTATTGAAGGCAAGATCTACCATTCTTTCTGTTTGTATTTTTATTCCCAACACACTGCTTAGCATATAGTAATCCATGTTGAATTGAACAAGCTGTTGCAAAAAGAGTACTTGATAAACTGTATAGCACTAGGCAAATGTGAACTGGAATACATAATTTTCTGGGCCACTGAAGGAACACAAAATGGTGACTTTGAGAACAGAAGCCCTCTAAACTAGTGGATGTATTCATTGTGTCTCAACCAGGAAGGGAAGCAAGAAATCATCTGATCTGTCATTTTACAGAGGAAGAAATGGAGTCACTCATCCAAAGTCATATGGGCACTGGTAAAAATCAGAGGTAGAATTTTAACTCCTTCTCACTGACTCCAAAACTCTTGTGTAAAACATTGAATCACAATTCTGAAAAACAAAAGACTACCTATCATCATTGTATCAATTCTTTCCACTAATTCTTCAGTGACCCCAGGTACCATAAAGAATTAGAAAGCTCTAATAAGAAAGTCTGATAATTCTGTAGGTAACAGGGAAAAGGATGTTTGTTTTTCTAAAGACTGAGCCTTGCAAGCTCAGAGTTCACCACAGTGGCTGGGAATCCAAATATAATTCACTGGGTAGCTAACCCTCTCCTTATTTTACTTTCAGGGTTAATAGAAGGAAATTTTATTGCTTAGGTGTCTCCTTTAATTCCAGCTAACTGGATTTGTACTTTCTTTTCCAGAATCATATTTATTTTTTTTTTATTTTGCCTGAGCTCAAAGTGACCAGAGGAATTAATGATATGTTTAACTTAACCAATCCCTGCCATGCCCCTCCAAAATCTTTCATTCCAGAAAATCTCTCTTTGAACATTCTGTTAAATTTACAGTAACATAGATGATGAAAACAAATTACTTTAAATAGATTTTAAAAATGAAGACCTTTGTATCTTTCCATTCATTCCATTTAGTAGTGATAAAAATATACACTATTCATATTGGGACCTAATTGGAAAATCCCTCATCCTTTTTTTCTATCATTGCACAAGACTAAATCACTCAAACCATGTTTTCTTAGAAAAAAGTAATGAAAACTAATAATAAATTTTACAAGGAAACAGTGAAAAACTAGATGCAAAACTCTCAGTGATGGATCACCTCAATGTAATTATCATCAGTTTACTTTTAAATATAATGGCATCCAAGAGGCAGCAAGGGAGCTAGGAAAGGAAATCTAGTGAACAGTGCATATATTGGCTCCCTCTTCTCACTATACTTCATAACTTTAATATTTTCTTTCTTTGTCTATTGCTTTGTAAACTGAATTATACCTTCATTATCTCTATATCTTTTAATCCAATCCTTTTTAAATACCACTGGGCCCTCTGAATGCTGAAGGCCACTGTTTTTGGCTCCTGTGTCATGCTATAATAAGCTCATTATAGGAAGACATCAGGTATCTTCCATCCTCCAGAGATCCCTGATGGTGGCCAAGTGCAGAGGTTGTTCGAAAAGGGTCCTTTGAGAAAGGGGATTTTGGGGACCAAGATTTAATGCTGAAACCTCCTCATCCCCCTACTCACTTTGTCCCAACACTTAATATAGTATACAGCTGAGAATAATCATACTTACAATGTGGAGAAGCCGACAAAAGGCAAAGAATACTTGCTGATCACTTCTTCTTTCTTCTTCTAGCTGAATGGCCTGCCATCCTGTCCTCCCCTCTTCTCCCATGACCATAAATAGGAGTAGGCTAGGCTGTCTTTTTGGGACACAGGGATATAAGAATTTTTTTAAATTTTAGATAGTGGTAACTCAGTGGATAGAGCCCTGTGCCTGGAATAAGGAGAATATTAATTCAAATTTGACCTCAGAGATTTATAAACTGTGTGAGCCTTGAGAAATTCATTTAATCTGTATTTGCAGTAATCCATTGGAGAAGGAAATGAGGAAGCAGCTAGATTGTGCTCAGTAGATAATAGTACTGGGCCTGCAGTCAAGAAGACCTGGGTTCAAATTCAGCTTCAGATACTCACTAACTGTGTGACCCTGAACAAGTCAGTTAATCTCTACTTGACTCAATCTATTGAAGAAAGAAATGACAAACCACTCCATTATCTTTGCTAAGAAAATCTCTTGAAAGTATTGAAGTGCTATATAGTCCAGGGGTCACAAAGAATTGGATATGACTGAACAACGACAGTCCTTAGTTTAAGGCTGACCTTAAGCAGAATGGTGAAGTTGGCTGTTTTTCTTTGCTGTATCCCCTTAGACACAATAGACTCTTATCCTCTACCCTTAATGGACTTTCTCCTTCCCCAGACTTCTAATACTATCTAAAGGACTTGATGTCTTTCAGAAGGGAGGTAAATGTTCCATCTAACAAACTCTTCCATGTGAGGTAGTTCACATTAATGTCTTATTTTTCCAAAGAATATGCGTATATAATATGTGGCAAGGCAAAACAGCATTTCATTCAAATGAAAAATCATTATTGGTGGAATTTCAGACAATGCTGTAAGTATAAGACCTAGATCTAGAAGGGATTTCAGAGATCATCTCATTTTGCTGATGAGGAAACTGGAGTCCAGAGAGGTCCTCTGGTTTTTTCAAGATCATCATGGAAGTAAGTGGCAGAGTCAGGATTTGAACCCAGGACCTTCTGATTATCTTTACTCCATGTCATGTTACCTTCACAGGGAAAAAGGAAAATTCTAATCCTATACATAGGCAATACTCTCCTCCATTAAACACATGAATATTCATTAAAAGAGCCAAGTTGTTAGGAAGAGTACCTGTGGGGAAAAGACAATGTACGAAAGTCAAAATGGTCTTACATAAAGAATTCATAAACATTGTAGTTCCTAGATAAGGCCAGCCACAATTGGATGGTGCTAACCTTATTTCTTCTCTCCTTTCTTTAACATATTTCTTGGTATTTTGCCCCTATTCCACAATCAGACTTTTCTTTTCCCCTTCTTCCTGTCACTCTCTCTCTCCTTATCAGATTTCTATCCTTTTCTTTCTATCTTCCTCCTCTTTCCTCCACCTAAATCTGCTCAGTTTCAAGAACTGACATCTGTATCACTGGTACATTGCCCCATTCAAAATGATTTGGGCTCTGGAAGGCAGCCCCTTCCAGTATCCATCGCTATCCAGAATCCTGATTGATCAACAAACATAATATTTTGCATTCAACTTCAATCACTATTTTGCTTGACAGCTAGAAAAAGAATTGCAGATAAAATATTAGTAGGTAAATCAACATGCTTTAAAGTTCATACTCTGTGCCTCTCAAAGTATTTACAGTTTGAGCACAGCATCCCCTCACTGTTCTTTCATTTGTTTCTCCTCTTTTGAAAAGAGCAGATGCATTTCATCATATGCCATGGAGTGGGAAACAAAGCACAACTCCATTGTCAGGTCAGGGTCAAATTACAATGGTTGACATTTCAAAGAAAATTTAACTATGGGAGATAATGGTCAGGAAGACACATCTATCAGTTATGAAATGTTTTTTTTTTTTCTTCCAGTAATACTAAGAATGTAATAAGAGATTAATAGACCTTTCTGGACACAGAATGGAGATTCCCCTTTGACTGGAATATTTTTAAAAGCTAGAATAGATGCATTCAAGACTGGGCATGTGCATTATTGTTGCTTTTTCTCTGCAGTCTATATCTTCATTTCCTTTCCTTCCTATGCATGGGATAGAAGCCATAATATTTTTTGAACCATTCTTAAAATTTTTAAGAAGAATTTTTAATAGGGTATGTATCATGTATTCTGCATGGTCAGATCATATCTAAAATAAAGTATTCAATTCTACTTCCATATTTTAGGAAAGGCATTGAGAGGGGGAAGACTAGAATATTCTTGGGGCATTTAAGAGTCATAAATTTGAACTAGAAGGAACCCTACTGGTCATCTTGTTCAGTATCTTCATTTTATAATTGGTAGAAGATTTTAACCCCATGCCATATGAGGATGGTTTAAAGCAGGGGTGGGAAACTTTTTTTTCTTCTAAGGGCCATTTGGATATTTATAATTTGTGGATAAAAATTATCAACTTAAAAACTCAAGCAGTGGGAGATTGTGGTACCTAGCTTTCAGTTCAGTTACCTAGCTTTCAGTTCATCATCACCCATGGTTATCTTGGCAGAGGCAGACCAAATGATTTTTGGGCCTTATACAGCCTATGGAGCAGACATTCTCCACCCCTGATTTAGCGTAACCAGGAATATTTAATCTAAAATAAAGAAAGCCCACAAGAACTATGCTAATTGTTTTCACAAACTCAAAAGAACTTGAGTAAGGGAATAACTTGTGAAAGAAGGATTGCAGGGCCAAATGGCAATTTTGTTGCAAAAGGGGAAATTATGGTTTTCTTTAATTATTTCTTTAGTTTTGACATTAATTTTTTTAAAAAATTGATTTCCTGCAAATTAAAACAACTCTGAGGTACTACTGCATACCTCTCAGATTGGCTAAGATGACAGGAAAAGATAATTATGGGTGTTGGAAGGGATGTGGGAAAACTGTTATAAAAACTGTAAACATTTTTATAAACATTTTTTTATAAACATTTTTTTATATTTTGCTGTTTTTGCTGTTTGGCAAAACATTTTTTATAAACATTAAGAGGTTGTCATATGGAAGTTCTAGAAAGAAACCATACATGGAAAAAATAGTCCACAGGAGCTAAGTAAGAAGACAACTAAGCCATAGTGGCTAAATCTAGAGATTCATGGATGGTCAAAAAAAGGAAGATTTTACAAGGATTATTATTATTGTTATTACTAACAAAAGATGACCAGGCAAATATCAGAAGGTATGGATCTGTGTGACTACTTTCTCATCTCAAGACATTTTTATACATTGAACATATCCTTAATGAAAATATGCAAAGGAAACAGACAGGTGATTTTCAACAGTACAATGAACTACATCTTTAGAATCACACAACTGAGAAGTGCTGAGAATATAAGATGTTATCATATTCTATTAATTATCCACTGATTTTTAATTACAAAAAAAATTGTGATTGTAAAATGAGATGGAACCTTATAGGGTCTCTTCAAATAATAAAAGGAGTCTGATATGCTTAACTATGCTAATGTTCAGATAAGAGACTCACCTATCCCTAGTGGCACTTGTCATACAGTAAGAATATGATTTAGATAAAAAAATAGCTATAAGATGTGAAAAGTCCTTAATGAAACAAATAAAATTCTTTGTATCATTAATGATTGGAGAGATTAGGAGAGGGATTATGTTACAATGAAAAGAGTGTTGGATTTGGAATCCATCAACTGTACAATGGCCAAGATGGTTTTGTCTAAAGTCAAATTCTGACCATGTCATGCTCAAGTGACTGCCTTTTACCTCCAGATGAAATATAAAGCCCACTTGTTTGTCATTTAAATTTCCTCATGCCCTGTATCCTTACTGAATCTCCAGTCTTATGTTATATTTCCCCATTAATCCCCCAATTCCTGACCTTCTCTCACTTCTTCAAATGTGACACTTTGTCTCCTCGCTCTGCCAGTTATACTCCATATCCAGAATGCTCTGCCCCTCAATTCATGTTTTGGTCTCTTTCCGGTCTCAGCTCAAAGTTTATCTTTTTTAAGAGGGTGTTCTTCCCAGATATTAATACCTCCTATTTTAGATTGCCTTCCATCTACTCTTCATATATCCTATATGTCTACAGTTATTTACATGTTGTATCTTTCATTAGAATGTATTCTCCTTGAGGACAGGGTCTATGATTTTTGTTTTCAGTATTTGGTATATAATAAATGTTTAATAAAAGCTTGTGATAATAGGGGCAGAATCACCAAGAACTGAAGATTGATTAGATAAGATATTCAACTTAAGAGTGCAGCTCAAATATCATCTAGTGCGATCTCTTTTCAAAATATAATCTCTATATAATAAATATCCCAGAAAAGTGGTCAGCCAAATTCTTATTAAAGATAGTCAGCATTGGGCTTGTATCCCATATCTGCTACTTATTTGTTGAGAAGTTATAAGCCAATCAGAATCTCTTTTGGTCTGTGTGCTCACCCATAAATTGAGTAGTTTGAATTAGATTACCTAATAAAGGGTCCTTTCATTACTACATGTATCATGATAATCTTTGAGTTGGGGTTTAAAATAAAATAAGAATTTAAAGCATGGATAGGATTTCAACAAGAATAGAAAGTGAGAAAAAGAACATTCCGAGGACAAAAACTAACCAAACAAAGCAATACAAGCAAAGGAGTTTGTTCAATATGTTGAGTTTTGTAAGGAATAGTGTGAGAAAAGACTAGTAAGGTAGAATGACCCCACATTATGAAGGGTCTTGAATGTCAGACTAAAGAATTTCATTTTCAGTTGAAGTTAACAGTCAGAGAAGGGTTTTGAGCAGAGGGAGGACATGACCAGTTATATGCAAAGATGAGTGGATACATATAGATAGAGGGATACATATATAGATGATGGATGGATGAATGGTTGGATGGTTAGATAGATGGATGGATAGTTTGATAGATAGATAGATAGATAGATAGATAATTTAAACAGACAGGCAGGCAGACAAAGCCTTTATTAAATATTCACTATATTCCAGGCAATGTACTAAACTCTGGAAATACAAACACAAACAAAAAATGAAAGTCCCTATCTCTGAGGAGCTTACGTTGTAATGAGGGGAAAAAGCATATAAAGGGGAGTTGGAAAGCAGGGGCAGGGAGGTGAGGCACAGATGAATACATAAGAAGATTATTCTAGTAGCAGAATAAAAACATTAATTGAAATAAATGTAGAGACATGTTACTGCAATAAATCAGACAGGTAGCAAATAAGTCAACATCACTGGGGACTTAGAAGACTGGGAAAAACCCAGAGTGAATGGGAAGGCAGAATCAACAAGAATTGAAGACTGATTAGATGTACTAGGCAGAATCATAGGATATGCAAGTTGGAGGTCATCTCAAATGTCATCTGTTGAAATCTCTTCTCAAAGTACAACCCCTATACAATATCTTGGAAAAGAGGTTAACCAAATTCTAATTAAAGACATCCAGTGACAAGAATTCACTATTTCCTCAGGCAACCCATTGCAGTTTGGGGTAGTTTTGATTGTTAGGAAGTTTTCCTTCTGTTAAGACACATTATTCCTCCCTTGGCCTCTCTCCATTGGTCCTTGGTTTGCCCTCAGGGGACAAGCAAAGAAAGTACATTTTCTCTTCCATATGACAACTTTTCAAATATTTTAAAGTTACTCTTATGTTTATCTCGTTTTTTTTTTTCCTCTCCTAGTTAAACAGAGTCAATTTAATTAAACTGATTATTATGTTTTCTAATCTCCATTACTGTCTTGATTGATCACCTGGGACAAATTCCAAATTTTGAAAGTTTACTCAAAAAATGTATTACTTCAAATTGTATACACTATTCCAGAGAAGTTCTGACTAGTGCAGAGTGTGGTGACATTATCACTTATCCACCAGACATGCTAAATATCTTAGAAACATCAGAAATAACATTGCTTTCAGTGATCAACAGATCAGCTAACTCATGTTAAGCTTTAGGTTCTTAAACACATAATTCTTTTCCACATGAATAAATTTGTAGCCATTAAATAGCCCACTCTGTATTCATATAATTACTTTTTTGAATCCAAGGGCAGAATTTTACTTTTATCTGTAGTAAATTTATTCCTAGTTTTTCTATCACAGTTCTATCATCTAAAGTGACAGTTATCTTTCTTAGTTTCTTGCTATACATAATTTGGTTAGCCTCCTATTTATGCCTTCATGTAAATCTGTTATATGAACTATTGAACAAAATTAGGTAAAAGAAAGAATTATTGTGACAGCATGCTAGAAACTTTTCTCCCATTTGACGTGGATCCTTTAATCAACTGTTATTCAACCAATTTCAAAGGGACCCAATTAGCTTACATCCATCTTGTCCATAAAGGTAGTATAAGATACTCTGCCATATTCTCTGTCAAAATTAAGGTGTATTTTGTTCACAATGTATTTTGTTTGTGATCTTCTTGTCCAGTAACACTCTCAAAAAAGGGAAATAAGGTAGCCTGCCCTGACATTATTTACACCTTTTTGGATTCTGGGGTCTTATAAGTTATGCCTTTCCTACTCAAGAATTTTCTCAGAAATTTATATTAAGATAATTTGTCTAGGGTTTAAAGTACCTGCCCATTTGTGTCTTTTGGAAATGAGACCAACATTTGACCATCTTTAACCTCCATAGGCCTCTCCTATTTTCCATGAGTCTTCAAAAATTACCAATACTATTTCAATAATAGCATTGGCAAGGTCTTTTAATTATCTCAGTAGTGCAGATGTTTTTAATTCATTGAGGGCAGTTCACTTACAAGTGAGATTAATTTCTTAAATTCATATTTAGTTGTTTTGCTCTATCTTTTACCAGCCTGAAATACAATTGTTTTTAGAGAATGCAGAAAAAAATAGTTTTTTGGGGTTTGTTTTTGTTTGTATATTAGTATTTAGCATAATGCCTGGCACATAACAAGTACTTAAATGCTTTATTAATCTATCATAGATCTATCAACCTCTCATCTTTCTGTCTACCTGAAAATTAGTAAACATTATTTTAAAAGTGCTTAGACATCCTTTTATATTATTCACTCTTTCTTGTTTCTATTTCTTATACATATCTTTTAAAATCAATTTATATATGAGCTTGTATACAACCTCATCATTGGAATACTGTTCCCATTTTGCTTGCTTTTTCATTTCTATTAGGATCTCTGTCACTTAATGCAGGTTCTGACACTTAATAAAACTCTATCTAAACACCAGAAAAGGGTAGCTAGGGAATACAGTGAATAGACTTGCAGGGGTCTTCAAACTTTTTAAATAGGGGGCCAGTTCACTGTCCCTCAGACTGTTGGAGGGCCAGACTATAGTAAAAACAAAAACTTTGTTTTGTGGTCCTTTAAATAAAAAAACTTCATAGCCCTGGGTGAGGGGGATAATCGTCCTCAGCTGCCGCATCTGGCCTGCAAGCCGTAGTTTGAGGACCCCTGAATAGAGTATCCAGCCTGAAGTAAGAAAGAATTCTTCCTATGTTTAGATTTAGCCTCAAACCCTTACTAGCTGTGTGACACTGAACAAGTCACTTAACCCTTTTTGCCTCAGTTTCCTCATCTGTAAAATGAGTTGAAGAAGGAAATGACAAACCACTATTATCTTTGCAAGAAAATCCCAAAAGGAGTCAGACATAACTGAAAAATGATTGAACAATGAAGACATTAGTTTTAATTTTTAAAACTTTGTGTCCACAGTTTTGTATTCATTCTCACTTGCTTATTCTCAGAGCAAGTTCTTTAAAATCTGACTTTAAGAATTTTTGTGTAATCACGTATTTGGAATGTTGGTCCTCTTTGTCCTCATTCTTATCAAATCAACTGAATTACCAACTGAGAAATTCTATCCTTATTGAATCAACATGTTATACTATTTCTCTTACCTCTGAGATCTTGGAAATTTCCCCCTCTAAAGTCTAGAATAATATAAAAAAACTATTTCCAATGTTCCTTTCCTTATCTATCACAGATTCTGTGATAGCAAATTATCATTTTGAATTAATTAAGCAATTCTTCTCTCTTCATTTAGAATAAAATTCATATTAGTCCCTTCATTTCTTCTTTAGTCTTCCAAAAGATGAAATTACCAGCAAGACAAATCAAGAACATGGAGCAGTAGAAAAATACAGCATTTGGCAAGAGAGGACCTAATTCAAATTCTGGCTCTGTATTCTTCTATCTATATGATCTTAGGCAGGTCATTAAACATTTCTTGTTTTCAGTTTAATCAATCATAAAATGAGCAGGATAGACTAAATGATATGACAACCTGTTTCTATCTATGTATGGTGTATACATATATGTAATGTGTATATACACAATTCAAATATACTTATATAACATATATATGTCTATATAAACTCACTTTTATAACTACATATGTACATAAATCTATGGTTATGTGATCTTAAGACTTTAACAGTTGGATATTAAAGTATGTTTTGCATGATCTCACATGTATCATCAATATCAAAATCCATATCTTCCCAAGGAGGTGGGAGGGGTGGAGGAAGAGAATTTTGAATTCAGAATTTTTAAAATGATTGTGGAAAACTTTTAAATGTAATTGGGAAATATTTAACAAAATAAATATATTTTTAAAAAGAATTTATCAGCTGCAATGTTCTTCGGTGAAAAGAAACTTCCAGAAAATATAAGGTTTTTAGGATCATGAATTTATATTTGAAAAATACTTTGGCTTTTTGTAGCCAAGCTACAGATTCTGTAGCTCCAAATTTAGCAGTCTTTCAACTATACAACTTGGAGTCTCCTAGGACTGTATGTATCCAGCCTCTATGCCATCTTTGTTGGTAGGAAAAGAGACAGACAGACAGACACTGACTGACTCCTGGCATGATACATTTTTTCATTTTTCCTTCTGTCAACTCTTTATCTAAACAGTTTCCATTATATTTGACCTTCTCCAATACTTTGTTTTATGGACTTCTACAACTGCCTTCTTGATAAATATAGCTTTCCTGTTGTTTTTTTATACCTAATCTGTTTCTTGCAAACACTGAACACTGAAGCTCAGGGAAAGGTTATAATGGAGGTTTAGATAAGAATAATAGTAGTAATAATATAGTATTTATATATCACTTTATGGTTTGCAAAATAATTTATAAATATTATTTCATTTTATGCCCACAATAATCCTTGGAGGTAGGTGTTATTATTGCCCCTTTTACAGATGAGGGAATTATGGAAGGCACTTAGTCATTTAAGTGACCTGTCCAGAATTTCATACTTAATAAATATCTGAGACTATATTTGAATTTAGGTCCTGACTCCAGATTTACTGCTCTGTTCGCAATGGTAGTCATTAGTATGGAGATGAATATCTAGAACCTAGATTACAAATGAAAGAATTTTTATAATCTTTACAATCCCTGTGGCAATAAATTTCAAATCTTTTAGTGGTTCACAACAGAACAGAAATACTCACTATTACTTGAGAGCACACTTATTTAAAGAAATATTGATTGATTTACAAAATTAAGGAATCAAAGTAACATGAAGTATGCTAATAGTATTAAAGAAATGTTCTATAGAAAAGGGATTAAAGACCCATATTTAAACAGAGTAAGATTTCCACAGAATATTGGGTTGCAAATTCTCTGTGTCTTGGTATGCATACTGCCTCTTTTTTGAGGTAGCCAAAAAGTCTATTACAAGGTGATGTTCCTTAACTTTTTTCTATTCCTTCCTCTTTCCAACTCTTCCCCTCCTTCTCTATGTCAATTTAGGGCTGACTTTGTAAACTCTAGTTCTTTCATACAACAGTCAAATCCATTGCCTCTGGCCTCATGGCATAGGGTATATAATTCATTTAATTAGGCAGACTCTACTTTGTGTCTCTGCACTTGAATATTACCTTGAAAATATTCTATTCTACTTGTGTATATAATTTTGTAGCCTATATCTGCATTCAGTCCTCATGCATACAATAGAATTGCTGCCATTTCCTATAAGAAATGAGATTGTAATTCTAACAGACTACTAGTAAGCATGCAGTATTTATTTTAAAGCATTCTTCACATTTAACAGATACTATCTATCATTTTATCTTGAAAGAAGAACCTTACCCAGGTTAAAAAGGATCTTGAGAAAAAGAGCCTTACTTAATTTGAAGGAATCATTTACCAGATAATTAGTATATAAACTACATGAGAGTAGGGATTATTTCCCCCACCCTGTATTTATATCCCTAGCACCAAACATAGTAGCTGGCATTTACTGTGCTGGTAGGCAGTTGATAAGTGTTTGTTAATTGATAGTTCTGATGTTGGAATTACTCTAGATAGCACTGTTGAATTTGTCCAAAGACCATCCACAATAGACCACAGCAAAAAAGTTAAACCAGTTATCCAAAGAAAAAGAAAACAAAAACAAAACAAAGCAGTGATGTGCAACTATTCTTCTTCACTGCCTCCCATCCTCCCTGTAACCTTTCTTATTGATTTAAGGGTTTGTTGTGATTGATTAAAATCTATAACATTAAAATGGACAAAACAGTGCCTTCAGAAAAGGAACATCTGCTTGCCAAAGACAGCTCTTGGCTCTTTCAATTAAAGTGTTGAGAACACAACCACTCTTCCTTTCTGGGTGGAAAAGGTTTGAGCTCAAACTTAACATGAGTAAATGAATACATATGAATATGTAAGCTGACAGTGGCAGTTGCAAAATGAAGCTACTTTGAGTTCCTAATGATTAGACTGTCTTACAATGAAAAGTGGGTGGGACAGGGGAGAGAATTTCAGACAATCTAATGACACATTAAGTTTAAGCCCCAAATAAATTTTGCATCCTTAGGCACTTTCTCTACTACTATCTACCTATGCACCTGATTTTTTTTAAGTGTGATTATTTGCTGGGACTTCTCTCAAAGTAGTGATTTTCAGCCAGTAATGTGTCACATTATGCTGATTAAAAGCAAGTCACAAACTATATATCAGGTATTTTATTGGCAGTTTGCATTTAGACAGACATAATATCCCTTGACACTCCTGGATTTTTCTTGGGGTAAGGTAAGATAGTAGAATTTGAACTGACTGAAATTTTGAACAGCACCAGCTTTCTTGTTCTAGCCTTCAAGAAAAAAGAAAGGTGAAAGCTTGGAGAGCACTAAGTTTCTTGAACTAGCTACCTGAGAAGAAAAATCAGAATTATGAAGTCTTAAAATATTTTATTTTATTTTCAGTGCCAAATTATTTCCCTCACTCTTCCCCATCTGCCATCCAATTAAGAAGGCCAGAAGAACGAAACTCATTACAAATATGTATAATCATGCAAAACAAATTTCTGCATAAGTCATCCTAAATGGGGAATGGGAGGTAAAAGGGACAAGAACAAGAAGGAAAAAAATCATATTTCTGAACTCTCAATCTGTTATTCTTTATCTGGAGATGGATGGGATATTTCATCATAAATTCTTTGAAATTGCAATTAGTTACAGTATTAATTAAAACTACTGTCTTTTACAGTTGATTAATTCTGGTTCTGCTCAATATACTTTACATCAGTTCAACTTCCCAGGTTTTTCTGAAACCATACCCTTCATTTCTTACAGTACAATAATATGCTGTCTCATTCATCTACTACAACATGTTTGGCTATTCCTCAATTGATAATCATCTTCTCATCAGTTTCTAATTCTTTGCCATCATAAAAAGAGCTACCATAAACATTGTTGTACAGAATGGTACCTTTTCTCTTTCTTTGATCACTTTGAAGATAAATCCTTTTAGTTTAGTTGTTGGATCAAAGGAGTATGCACAATGTAATAGATTTTTGGATACAATCCTGTATTGTTTTTCAAAATGGTTAGATTAGTTAATAGTGCATTTGTGTAACAATTTTTCCACATGACCTCCAGCCTTGGTCATTTTGACTTTTTTTTTTTTTTTTTTTGGTCATCTTAGCCAATCTGATGTAAAGTTGTACTTTAGAGTTATTTTACTTTGCATTTCTCTAATTCTAAGTTAGTTAGAGTGCTTTTATGTAGCCATTGATCATTTGAATTTCTTCCTTTAAAAACTGCCTATTTTTATCTTTTGAATATTATTTGGAAAATAGCTCATTTTCTTATAAATATCTCAGGTCCTTATATATCTTAGAAGCAAGTGTTTTATCAGAGAAATTTAGTATAATTTTACCCCTGTTTTGTGCTTTTCTTTCTATTTTAGCTGCGTTGGTTTTATCTGTGTAATTTAAAAAAAAAGTATCATCAAAATTATTCATTTTACTTCTTATGACTTCTCTAGTTAGTCATGAATTCTTCCCCTATTCATAGTTATTACAGGTAATTTCTTCCATGCTACTTTCATTTGTTTACGGTATCAACCTTTTCATCTTAATAATATACCTAATTTAAGCTTATATTGGTATAGAATGTGATATAATGTTCTCTGCCTAGTTTCTATCTTCCAGGTTTCCCGATAGTTTTATCAAATAGTGAATTCTTGCCACAAAAAGTGGGATCTTTAGGTTTATCAAATACTAGGTTATAGTGGTCATTCACTTCTATATATATACTGTTCCTAATTTGTTGCACTGATCAAGTCCTCTATTTTTTACTTAGTACCAAATTGTTTTGACAATTTCATCTCTGTATCATCGTTGGAAATCTGCAATTACTAATCTCTCTCCTTTCCCATTTTTTCAATAATTTCCTTGACATTCTTGACCTTTTAAAACCATATAGTCTTCACTATGATTTTATATATTACTAACTGATTTTATTCTAGAGAGGAGGTGTTGAATTCTAATCAATCTGAAACGCAACATTCTACTCTGGAGGAGTGTTATTATATATTTATTATGAGTACAGAAGACTGTATAAGTCCTTTGGGAGAGTTGGAATTAACCCAAAGGGATAGGTATTTAGAAAATCGATATAAATATGTAAGAATAATAATCCCAAATAGATAAACGGTAAAAAAATTTTTTTTCAAAAGAAAAAATATAAACTTGCATTATCAAAAACAAAATCTCTGAAAACCAGTAATAAAAATACAAATTGAAATAACTTTGAGGTTTTATTACATTATCATAAAATTGATAAAAATGACAAAAGAATCTCTTCCAGGGGTGGAGCCAAGTTGGTGGAGTAAAGTCAGGAAGCTGTTCCAACTCTCCTGGTTTCCCTCAGAAACCTTATAAAACCAAGCCTCTGAACAGAGTCTGATGGAATGAAACCCTTCTCTAACTCAAGATAAACTGGAAAAACTTCAAGAAATGTCAGTCTCACTGGGGTGAAAAATATATTCAGCCCAAGTCAGATAGACTCTGGGAAAGCCAGTGAGAGGGTCTTAATCACAGCAAATCAGCAAGTAAGACTCTCAGTCCTGGCTCAGTAGAGGAGCACAGCAGGGAGCAGCCTCCATCCCAGCCCAGAAGGCAAACTTTAGGTACCCAGGTTTTTCCTGGAAAGATCAGGCAGAGTTACCCCCTGAAAACACAAAGGGGCGCTGTGCTCAAAGCCAAGGCTCAGAGCTGGTCAGGAAGCTTGGGACAATGTCCCCTTTACCCTAGGAGCAGAGCTCAATTACAATAGTAAAGAAAAAGAGGAAATACCAAAATAAAAGGAAAGAAAATGAGCAAGAAATTTCTAGAAAAGAATTTTGACAATAGAAAGCAACTATAGTGACAGGACAGACTCAAACTAAGACAAAATGTCCACAGAAGAAATCTCAAAGAATGATATGAATTGGTCTCAAGACTAAAGAGGCTTCTTGGAAGTGCTTGTAAAAGACTTTAAAAGGCAAACGAGAGGTAGGGAAAAAATGAGAGAGGAAATGAGAGATATGCATGAGAGAGTCAGGAGGCTTGGAAAAGGAAGGAAAAAAATTGTCTGAAGAAAACAATTCCTTAAAAAGTAGAATTAACAAAATTGGAAAAAGAAATACAAAAGCTAACTGAAGAAAATCATACATTAAAAACTAGATCAGGGCAAATGGAAGCTAATGACTTTGTAAGACAGTCTCTCTGGACTTGAGACCAATTTATCTCACTCTGAGATTTCTTCTGTGGCTATTCTGTCCTCATTTGAGTTTGTATTTTAGTCTGCCCTGTCACCATAGTAACTTTCTATTGTCAAGGTTCTTTTCTCTTTCTTGTTTTGTTTTGTTTTTACTTTTAAGGTGGATCTGCTCCTGGGGTAAAGCTGTTCCAAGCTTCCTTAGTTTTATTCTGTCAGATTCTGTTTAGAAGCTTGGTTTCATGTGGTTTTAGAGGGGAATTGGGAGAGCTCCAGCAGCTTCCTGATTTTACTCCACCATCTTGGCTCTACCCCAGGAATAGCAAGGGTAGCAATTCTGATCTCAGATAAGGCAAAAGTAAAAATAGATCTTATTAAAAGGGATAAGGAAGGAAAGTACATCTTGATAAGTACATCTTTATAAACAAGGAAGTAGTAGCTGAATGTGTGTGCACCAATTGGGAGAGCAGCCAAATTCTTAGAGAATATTTTAAACCAGTTATAGAAAGAAATAGACAATAAGACTATAATTGTTGGGCACCTCAACCTTCCTCTCTCAAAAATCAGACAACTCTATCCATAAAATAAACAAGAAAAAAAGAAGGGAGGTTATAGGATCTTAGAAAACCTGTATATGATAGACCTCTGGAGAAAACTGAATAGAGACAAAAAAGAATACACCTTTTTTTTTCTCAGCAGTACATGACCCCCTACACAAAAATCGACCATGTATTAGGTCATTAAAAACCTCAAAATCAAATGGAGACAGGCAGAAATAGTAAATGCTTCCTTTTCAGACCATGGTGTAATAAAAATTATATTCAATAAAAGTCCAGGGAAAGATAGATTTAAAAACCAATTGGAAATTAAACAATCTAATTATAAAGAATGAGTGAGTCAAACAGCAAATCACAGAAACAATCCATAATTTCATCCAAGAAAATGACAATAATGAGACAACATACCTATGGGATGCAGCCAAAGCAGTTCTTAGGGGAAATTTTATATCTCTAAATAGCTACATAAATAAAATAAAAAGGAGATCAATGAATTAGGCATACAACTAAAAAAGCTAGAAAAAGAATAAATTAAAAACTCCCAATTAAATACCAAAGTAGAAATTTTGAAACTCAAAGGAGAGATTAATAAAATAGAAAATAAGAAAACTAACTAATAAAAAAACCCTAAGAATTGGTTTTATGGAAAAAACTAACAAAACAGATAAAACTTTGGTTAATTTGACCAGAAAAAGGAAAGGAAAAAACCAAATCATCAGTGGCAAAAATGAAAAGGGTGAACTTACCACCAGTAACAAAGAAATCAAAGCAATAATTAGGAGCTATTTTGCCCAAATGTATGGCAGCAAGTCTGACAATCTAACCGAAATGGATGAATATTTTTAAAAATATAAATTTCCTCAATGAAGAGGAAATAAATTACCAAAGTAATCCCATTTTAGAAAAAGAAATTGAACAAGTCATTAATGAACTCCCTAAGAAAAAATCTCCAGTACCAGATGGATTCACAAGTGAATTATACCAAACATTTAAAGACCAATTAATTTGTAAAAAATAAATAAAGGAGTATTGTCAAATTCCTTCTATAACACAAGTATGGCACTGATACTTAAACCAGGAAGAGCCAAAAGAGAGAAAGAAAATTACAGATCAATCTCCCCAAAGAAAATTGATGCAACATTTTGACCAAGTGGGATTTATACCGGGAATGCAGGACTGGTTCAGTATCAGAAAACTACTACCATAATCAACCATATCAATAAAAAAAAACCCAGAATTTATATGATGATTTCAATAGATGCAGAAAAAGCTTTTGGCAAAATACAGCACCCATTCCTATTAAAAACAAGAGAGCATAGGGATAAAGGGAGCTTCCCTTAAAATAATAAGCAGTATCTATCTAAAATCGACAGTAAACATTATTTGTAATGGAGAGAAGCTGGACGGTTTCCTAGTAAGATTAGGGAGGAAACAAGGATGTCTGTTATCAATACTATTATTCAACATTGTACTAGAAATGTTGGCTTTAGCAATAAGAAAAGAAACAGAAATTAAAGAAATCAGAATAGGCAATAAGGAAATAAAACTTCACTTTTTGCAGATGATGCAATGATATACTTAGAAAATCTTAGAAAATCATCCAAAAACCTACTGGAAACAATTCACAGCTTCAGCAAAGTTGCAATATATAAAATAACCCAAGCAAATCATAAGCATTTCTATACATTGTTGACAAAGGAAAGAGATAGAAAGAAAAATTCCATTTAAAACTACTTCCAAAAACAAACTACTTAGGGTTCTACCTGCCAAGGCAAACCCAAGTGCTGTGCAATTCTCACATAAATAAACTCAGACCTAACAATTGGAAAGATATTAATTGCTCATGAGTAGGCTGAGCTAATGTAATAAAAATGACAATTCTCCCTAAGTTGATTTACTTTTTTAAAGCCTTACCAATCAAACTGTCAAAAATTATTTTTACAGAACTAGAAAAAATAACAACAGAATTCATCTGGAAAAACAAAAGTTCAAGAATATCAATGGGAAAAAAATACAAAGAATGGTGGCTTAGCAGTACCAAACCTAAAACTATATTATAAAGCATCAGTCATCAGAACCATCCAGCTTCTCTCATAAGTAAAATTATGTTTACTATTGGTTTTAGATAGATACTGCTTATTATTTTAAGGGAAGCTCCCTTTATCCCTATGGTACTGGCTAAGAAATAGAATCGTGAATCACTGGAATAGATTAGGTACATACAACACAATAGTCAAGACTTATAGTAATGTAGTATTTTGTAAAACCCCAAATTCACTTCTAAAATAAGAACTCATTATTTGACAAAAATTGCTGAGAAAATTGGAAAATAATATGTGAGAAACTCACCATAAACTTGCATTTCATATCCCATACCAAAAAAGGTCAAAATGGGTACATGATTTGGGCATAAAGGATGATGCCATAAATAAAGTAAGAGAGCAAGGGATAATTTACCTATCAGATCTTTGGAGAAAGGAGAAATTTATGACCAAATAACTAGAAAACAGTATGAAAGGCAAAATGGACCAATTTTATATTAAATTAAAATGTTTTTGAACAAACAAAACCAACCAAGATTAAAAGGGAAGTGCAAAACTGGGAAAAAATCTTTACAGCCAATATTTCTGATAAGTGTCATATCTAAGATATATTAGATTAAGATATATTAAGAACTGTGTCAAATTTATAAGAATATAAGCTATTACCCAATTGATAAATGGTCAAGGATATGACAAACAATTTTCAAATGACAAAATTAAAGGCATCTACAAAAATATGATATGAAAAAATATTCTAAATCACTATTGATTAGAAAAATACAAATTTAAAACAACTTTGAGGTACCACCTCACTTCTCAGATTGACTAAGATATCAGGAAAAGATAATGATAAATATTGGAAGTATGTGGGAAAACTGGAACACTAATGCATTGCTGATAGAATTGTGAAATGGTCCAATCATTCTGGAGAGCGTCTGGAACTATGCCCATAGGGCTATAAAAGTGTGCTTCCCCTTTGACCCCACAGTGCCATTATGTCCCAAAGAAATTTTAAATGAGGGAAAAGGACCCACATGTGCAAAAATGTTTGTAACAGCTCTTTTTGTGGTGGCAAAGAATTGAAAAATAAGTGGATGCCCATCAGTTGGGGAATGACTGAACATATACTACAATATGAAAATAATGGAATATTATTGTTCTTATAAAAATGATGAACAAGCTGATTATAGAAAGGCCTGAAAAGGTTTCCATGAACTGATGCGGAATGAAACAAGCAGAACCAGAAATACATTGTACACAATAACAGCAAGAATGTGTGATGATCATCTGTCAAAGACTTGGTTCTTCTCAATAGTTCAATGATATGAAGCAATCCCAATAGACTTTGGCCAAAAAGTGCTATCTGCATCCCGCAAAAGAACTAAGGAGACTGAATGTAAATCAACACATGCTATGCTTACTTCTTTTTTCTGTTTTTTTTTATAATCTCTCCCATAGTTTTTCCCCTTTGCTCTGATTTTTCTCTCCTAATATGATTCATAAAGTAATGTTTATTAAAAAATAAATAAATTTACTAGGAAAATGACTGTGGGGACTGAGTATGGATCACAACATAGTATTTTCATTTTTTGTTTGCTTGCATTTTGCTGTCTCTCATTTTTTCCTTTTTGATCTGATTATTTTTGTGTAGCATGATGATTGTAGAAATAGGTGTAGAAGAATTGCTTTTAACTTATGTTGTTTAACACATATTGGATTATTTGCCATCTAGGGGAGGGAATGGGGGGAAGAGAAGGAAAAAATTTGGAACACTGTTTTGCGAAATGTTAAAAATTATCTACACATAGGCTTTGAAAATAAAAAGCTTTAAAAAAAAGAAAAAATGACAAAATAAGAAAATAGTTTTCTTTTTGAAGGGGTGTTGGGAGGATAGGCATACATATGCATTACTATTGGATCTGTGAATTGTTCTACTTATTCAAGGGATGGTCGGGTAGGGGATTGAAACTGTACAGAAAAAAAGTAAATTGTTCATACTCATGTATTTAATGATACAAGTAGGCATATACTCTAAGAAGTTAAAAACAGAGGACAAATAATTTTATGTATAAAAGTATTTATATAATTATTTTTCTTATAGCAAAGAACTGAAAACCAAAACTATTACTATTATTACCTCTTCTTTTGGTTTTTAAGACACTTTGTAATCTAACATGATCAACCAAGAGGAATGTATTATCTACATTTTTTACTATGTAATTATAGAGCATGTGTTATAGTATTATGTAACATACCATATATTATGCTTTGTTCATCTATATCATGTAAGAATTGTGAACCACCTTTGACTCTTCCTCATTTTCATCCTCTTTATCTATACTATATTTTTTTATTTCTTTCTTAAAGGCATCTCCCAAATTTATCTTTCCGTCTCTAATACCACAGTTATCACTATAATACAGGCACTAGTCATCTCTAATCTGAATCTTTACTAGAGTCTCATGGTTGGCAACTCTATCTTCCTTTAATACTATATTCCTCCAGTACATCTCCTTTTACTTATCTCCTCAGCTTCTTGATATTACATTCCTTGCACAGTTCTAGAATTTGGGCTTATTTAAAAAAATGTATCAAGGAATTCATTCCTATTGACTAATATCAACCACTGCCCACAAAATACAGGAGTCAGGGTCAGGGAGACATTGGTACAATTTAGACAAGGAGCATAATAGCAGTTGCCGCAGTTGCTGATCCAGTAATTAGATCTATAGAATGCTTGGATGTCTCTGAGCACTTCATGATCTCCAGACAACTTTGTTGTTACAATTCTAGAATGACAGTTTTTATCATGTAATAAGAGTGCTAAGGCTCTTGTGATGATATATGGGAGATTTAGACTGATGATTGCATTGTTCTTCCTTTAACTTATTTTTTTTAACTTTTCCTTTGGATTAAGTGGCTGGAACTTTGTCCATGAAATCAAAAGGATATCTATATTTTTTAAGAATTCAAATTTGATCCCACTGAGAAAACTTATTTAGCACCTTCCATCTTTAAGATTCAGTGCTGGTTCTTAGAATGAAATCAAAGGTGAATTAGGCAATGTCCTTTTTCTCAAGGAATTTTCAATTTAGAAGAGAAAAGAGTCATAAAAAACTAATGAAAATTATAATTTTTCAACTTAGTAAATATATATTAAATACCTATTGTGTAAAGAATATTGTTCTAGGCACTGAATATATTCAAAATTTAGGTAAAGACATGATATAACTACCAATGTAAATGAGGCTTATCCTTTAAAAAAAGAAATTATATATACACACATAATTTATACATATATATGTATATATATACACATACATATATTTATAGGTATTTATATACATACACATATATGTTGTGCATATATCACGTATGATACATATTAATATTTGTCTACATATATGTACATTATGTATATGTACACATATATATAAACAAATAAATAATAAAAAACAAGACATGAATTATAAGTAAATGTCACAAAAAAGGCATTAATAAAGAACTCAAAGAGTTTAGAAGAAGCAGATCTTGCTTCTCATTGGGGGGGAGTGGAAAAAAAGGGAAATAGTTGTTAAGGAGGAGGCATCTAAAGTGAACCTTGTAAGATTGGTAGGATCTCAGTAGAAAAAGATGCCAGGAGTAGAGAATAGAGTTAATGAATTCCAGGCTGTTGGGACTGCTTGGGAAAGGCACATAAATGAAAATCCAGGGACATATTTAAGAAATGACAAACATGACTGTATGTAAAGGACTAGTGGAAAGCAAAAACACAAAGGTATGTTGGAAACAAATGGTGAAAGATCTTTTATGTCAGGTTAAAGAGATTAGAGTTTACTTGCTATGTATTAGGGGACCACTGAATATTTTTGAGTAGGAAAATAATGTGATTAGAGTGGTACATTAAAAGAGTTAAGCCACAGTGGTTTGGTGGATGGACCAGAGGGGCATAGCTTTTTAAGGGATCCTATAGGGCTGTTTGTTTCTTTAGGAGAGAAATCTTGGTGGTTTTTAGTAATAATCTACAATATTAGGGTTAATAGTGTAAAGTTCAATGAAGTCACATTTCTCAATATGGTATCCAAGAACTTCTGAAAATCCTTTGTAAATAGAAATGCTTCCATCTTGGGGATAGAGTATGGTATGAATTAAGGGTAAAGTAAATTGAGTCGTAATTTTAGAACTACTATATTGAAAACAGGGTAAAATGAAGAAATTATTATGAGGTGGAGAGAAATATATAGTCACAGGAATGTTCAAGTCACAAGTGTGATCCGTGTATCCTGCAATTCATGTTAACACAACCAGATTCAATGAAGTTAAAGACACAATGTGGCTTCATGGCTGAAATACTAGACTTGGATATTCTTTATTCAAATCTCAGACTGACACTTACCAGCTCTATGGCCATGAGTGAATCATTCCATTCAGATAGCTCTTGAAGTCTATTTAATAAGTCACAAATGGTCTCAATCTGTGTTGGTAGAGGATGATTGTAATTCCTGATTCTATGCTGAGATGAAAATGGAGTCTGCTCATAGTAGACTAATGAGATAATTTTTGATTTCTACAAAGTTTTGGAATATATTATTAAAGAGATGGCTAATGGACATATGGAAATGAAAGACATTAATAAATTCCAGCATGCTTTATCAAGAACAGGTCATGCTACTGATGCTAAGAAATGTGCAGAACCAGGAGATCATTATACACGGCAACAACAAAATTATACGATGATCAATTCGGATGGACATGGTTCTCTTTCACAATGAGATGATACAAACCAGTTTCAATTTTTCAGTGATGAAGAGAGCCATCTACACCCAGACAATGGACTGTGAGAACTGAAGGTGGTTTACAATGTAGTATTCTCACTCTTTTTGTTGTTGTTAGCTTGTATTTTATTTTGCTTCTTTTTTCTTTTACTGATTTGATTTTTCTTGTGCAGCATGATAATTGTATAAATATATATGCATATATTGGATTTAACATATATTTCTACCATGTTTAACTTATATTGGACTACTTGGTATCTAGGGGAAGAGATGGGGGAAGGAAGGAAATTGGAACACAAGGCTTTGCAAGGGCTAATGTTAAAGAATTGTCCACGCATATGTTTTGAAAAATAAAAAGCTTTAATAAACAAATAAACAAACAAATAGAAGAGGTGATGCTAATTTAACCTCATTTTTTGACGTGTTTTTTGTTTTTTAAATTAGAACATGAAAGGTATATCTTAGCTAAAGTTTGCTTAGATTTCAGCAAAACATTTGACAATGTGTTTCATGCTGTCCTTTTGGACAAAATAGAGATATGGACAGAATAGTTGTATAAAAAGTTGGATTTAGGATTTGTTTCATGTTTCAAATAAAATCACATTTAATACTTGATCTCTAACAATCAACTTAATAAAGGGGAAAAAAGAGATTTGACTAGACGCTATGAAAAGGATCTACTGTATTGTAAAGTCAATATGATGAATCAGCATAACAAGGAAGTCAAAAAACTTACTTCTATCCTAGACAATATTAAGAAATAGATTGTGTTCAAAATAAAGAAGATAATTTATCTTGGACAGGCTATTTTAGGAGTATTGTATTCTGCCATGGGCACCTAATTTTAAGAAAGACAGAGAAACTACAATCCCCCTTTCTGTTTGGATATTGAAATCTTCATATTATTTGATATTTGTTCATTATTTTAAAATAAAGTTAAACTAATTCTAAGTAATTAAAATAATTAGTACTATCTGGGAACAAAATGGTGAGAAGTAAGTTAATAGCCACAACCTCTTATTGGAATTCTTTAATCACAGAGTATATGAGCACTTATTGAGTATGTCATAGAGGGATGCCTGCTAAGTTATGGACAGAAATAGATCTCTGAGATCCTATAAATGTTGCAAGTTTTTGGATTCTATAATGTCCTGAAAATAGGTAAGTTGATTGAATAATCTTGAGTCTTAAAAAAATCAAAATTGTTCTGAGAAAAAAATCTATCAGATTTCATAGAGAGCTTGAAATGGAGAGAAACCAAGTGAAAAAATCTATCCTGGAGTCAGCATTTGAGTGGTGACTAATAAGTAGCTGCCTAATTCATTAAGCAGTCATTTATTAGGAATCCTCCAAAATAGTACCAGATTTATTGTAAGATGACATGTTCAAATTCTAACATTGTTGCTTGCTTATGGTGTGACTTTGGTTAAATGATATTCCCTCTTTGGGCCTCAGTGTCTTTTTCTCTAAAACAAGTGCTTATATAAAAATGAAAGTTTGGAATTCAAAAACCCAGGAAGTTCTAATACTTCATTCTGTGAAATTTCCATCCTTGTGTAATGCACAGAAGAGGATACAAAAGTTGTGCAATACATGGTATCTATTCTTAAAGAACTTACAGTCTCTTAAGGAGGCCAAGATATACACTTTTCAAAAACTTGAGAAAAATTCCAAGGCAATTTAAATACAGACAATTGTGAGACTTAAGTAAGTAGAGATGGCAATGGTTGTCATAGAAGAGATCAATATGAGAGAAAATTAATACAAGGAGGCTTTGTGGGAAAGGTGTCTTTACCCCTCTTTTCCATATTTAAAAATTGATCTTTTATTTTTACATCAATTTCACTTATTAATATCTTTTCCCCCTCACTTCCCTTCCTAATAAATAGTCTTTTTTTATAATAAAAATTCTTATCCTTGGGCCCATGGATAGATTTTACAGAGTATATTAACATTTATTAGAAAAAAATCTATCTTTATTGAAATAAAATTATTTTCTTTAATATCCCTATGTATTTTAGTTTATGTCCTGAAAGCATTATTTAGATAAAAGCTGAATAAATTTCACCTTGAGTGTTTTAAAATGTTGCCCATCACACACATGCACGCACACACACACATGCTTCTTAACCATTTACAACATTAAATAAATGAGAAAGATTTTTTAAATTTAGCTAAACTTACCAAAACTTGGACAGTGATTGATGGTATATGCAATGTTACACATATATAGGCAACTATATGTTGTAAAATATAAATAGATTCAAGAATACAGGAATTGAAATCCCACCAGAGAACCTGAGCAGGTCTGTTTGCCTTTGTTTCATCATCTATAAAATGGAGATAATAGCAGCCAATTCTAGATTTTACTGTTATTGAGAAGAATGGATGATGAATGCATTTTCTCTTCTGTGTACTAAGTTTTTACTTGACCTTTTTAGTTTGATGGAAAGAAAGGGCAGAAGGAATTTCTACTTCCAAGAGAAAAAGAAGGATAAATAAGGGCCTAGACTTGGAGTTCTAGAAGGAGACCATGACCTAAGTAAGGAATGATGGTTTTTAAGGAAGTAGAATGATACAGTAGAAAGAGAAGTGATCTAGAACTCAGAAGACCTTCCCACTCTGCTATTTTGGAAGTATTTGCCTTGAAGTGTAAATGATTGGTCTTTATAGTTCTCCATTTCCTTAGGGGAGAATAATACTTGCCTCACCTGTTTCACTTTTGAAAATGAAGTAAGATAATGGGTATAATAAAAAACTCAGGAAAATATTAAACTCTCTAAATATGTGAATTATTAGTAATATTAGTGAACTATATTAGTTTTATATATATAATGAACTATAATGGCAAAATATCAATAAAAAGGTTGATGTTTTTGGCTCTAGTGTGTGTCTTTAAAAAGAGGAGTGTGAAATTAAGACAAAAGTGCCTTTCAGTAATTTTAGTTCAGTTCAAGCATGTAAGTATCTACACTGGGCCATGGAATGTGTTAGAGACTGTGAAAAAATAAAACAATTCCTTCCATCAAGGAGCTCATGTTCTTGCAGGAAACAATATATTTAGAAGTAAACAAAATATCAATAAAGATCTATGCATATATAGATAGGTATGTAGATTAATAAATCATAGATCTAGCTGTGTATTTGGTATTTTTTACACATCTATATATAACATGCATTTACATATATTTTGTTGTTTATTGTTTGTATTTAAGTTTATATTTTTTCCTGTGTAAGCATATAAAGGAAAATCAAATAATTTTGATTAGCAGGAACAATAGAATGGGGAGAATCAGGAAATTAATTGTATAGGAGGTAGCGTTTGAGTTGCGACTTGAAGCAAGTTAGAGATTACAAGAAGTAAAGTGAAGAAGAAATCCTTTTTTAAACATAGTTCATAGAGGCAGGAAAAAAATAGCAAGCATGGCTGTGTGGGTGGAACACAAAATATATGAAGAATAATAAAATGTAATCTACATGACTCAGTTATAGTCAAGTTATAAAAGACTTAAATTCAAAACAGAGGCTTTTATACTTAGCCTAGGGGCAGTAGGGAGCCTCTGAAGTTTCTTGAGCAAATGAGTGATATCAGGTCTGTGCTATAAGGAAAAGCAAATTGATAGCAAATTGAGGATAGATTGGAGGAAAGAAGCTTAAAACAGGGAGGTGAATAGGTTCCAAAGAGTACTACAGTAATCCAGGTAAGAAGTGATGAAAATGGCCCTTTGAATGGAGAGGTGAGAGAGTGCTATATAGGGGGAGAAAATGGGATGGTTTTGAGTTAAAGAGCAAGTAAAATCAGATGGAGATGGTCAGTGATTGGATATGGAATGATCAGGGAAAGGAGGGAACCTAACAGTCCCAAGATTGAAAACCTGGGTGATTGGGAAAATTGTGGTACCCTCAGCAGAAATTGGGAAATTAGTATGAGGAGCTAGATTTTGTTTTGTTTTGTTTTGAGGGTGGGGTAGATTTGGAGGGAGGTAATTTTTGGTTCAGACATGTTGAATTTGAGATGCCTGTGGGACATAATTGAATAATAAGAATAGCTTACATTTAGATGGCAATCTTTTTAATTGCATTTTATCTTTGCAATTCTATAAGGCAGTCAGTGCCAATATTACTATCCCCATTTTAAAAGATGAGAAAATGAAAACTATAATAGTTTAAGTGATTTTTGCCAAGACCTCGAAGTGAGCAAGAGCCAAAGTAGGAACTTGAATTCTTGTCTTTGGAGCCAAGAGTTTTTCTTTATCTCCCTTTTGCTCCATTGCCCTTGGTGCCATATCAGGAAGAAAAAGTTCCCTAGACACAGGATATGTTCGGGATGGAAGGGGGGGGGATTTCTGAGTCTTGGTTATTTGATTTATCCTGCCTGCAATAGCAGGCTATTTCTGAATCAGTTGTAACTTAATTAGAGTTATTAAGCATGTGTCTATCCAATGGGTTTTGTAGATTTTCTTTGTAACCGTAAATAAGATATGAAGACAGTGGTAGAGAATTGGAGGGGGAAGGGAAGGGATCCTAGAAAAAGCCAGGGAAAAAACACTCAGAGTGATATAATTATCTATTTGCTGCTTCTAGTCAGCAGACTTGCTAGCTTTTTTTAATAAGATTATAGAAGATGAAAAGGAAGAGCTTACTTCAGCTTTTAAGAAAGATGTAAGCAATTTTACATTGTATTCTCTCCCTAGGGACTGTGTAGAAATATTTCTAGTAAATTAAAGTATAATAAAAGCATTGGCAGCATGGTAACATTTTTATATTAATTTCTTAATTTTTAGCACACTTAATTGTAAGCCTATTGGGTAGAAGAGTAGACCCACAGATTCCTGAGGAAAAAAATGCCATCTTCATCATCTCAGAAATTCAGTCATTCTCTGATTGCCTGGAGGTAAAGTCCTAAATAGTGAGGGTCCTTCTTTTCAGATACGCTGGCACAGTGGAGACACAGAATAGCAGTGCAGCTTAGTAAATAAGGACTGATTGGAGGTTTGAAGACCTAGGGTCTTTGCCATCCTAGAGTGGTAACTTTAAGTATGATCTTGCACAGGAATTTTGGATTCTTTCTATATATAAAAGGAGATTAATTTTTAAAAATACTTGTTTCCCTGGCACTGATGAAAAGAAACTTAATAGTCACATGCATTATTTCACTTAAAAAAGTAAACTGTGAAATCTTATGCACCCCAAATTCTCACCAGGGCAATAAAGATTTCCATATTATTTCCATTTGAGAAACTTGCTAATCCTTGTTTAAAAAAGAAAAGGTTAGGGGTGGCTGTGGTGTTTAAAGACCATCCATAAGTGGAATATAAAACATTAGAAATAAGAGTAAGACTCATTAGAATCATATAAATCACCCCAAAGATATTTTGGTTCTCATCCCACCTTTGTCATGAATTCTTGGTATAACTTTGGTCATGTTTTTTTTTTTTAAAATTCTGGATCTGTTTCTTCATCTTGAAGATAAGTGGGTTGGCTAAATAAGATCCCTTCCAGCTCTAAGTGCTCTAAATCTATTGAAGAAGAAAAAAGAGGTTACTGGAATCCTTGGATTCTCTATAACAAGGGCAAAATTAGGGCAGAATTTCCAACATTTTGACTCAGGGCACTGAATTTAGAGCACTTTGGAAAGATATTTATAATCTTTCACAAAAAAGTTTAAATTTCATTAATAAAAATAAGTATTTAAACTAGAATGCTACTAGACATCAAGTTGGCATAAGCTTCTCCAGTGGCTCGCTACTAAAGGTGGAAGACTTTTCTGGGTGTGGTCTGGAGACTTACTCTGATCATAAAATGATTAATATTGACTCTGCTTTTAGATATCATGGCTCTTTAAGTAACCATTTGCCATTCTGTCATCAGTGAAGAAGGAAATCATGTGATACTTCAAGTATCATTCTTAAAAGTTATTTGTCCCCCAAATATTTTCCTAAATGAACTTCATTAAATTCGTAATTTTACTCAAGATTGGGTAGTAATGTGACCATAGACAAGTCACTTAAACACTCTGAATTCTAAAATGGATATTCCAGGTATAATTCATGTGGTATCCTTTGGTAGCCTAAAGAGGATATCTCCGACCATTCCTCATGCAGAGTAAAGCACATAGTAGTTGATGTATTTATAATGCTTTAAAATTTGAGGATGCTTTTCATTTATCTTATTTGACCCTTCCAATAGGTATGATCATTCTCATTTAGAAAATAAGGAAGTTTAAGCTCAGAATTTAAGTATCTAGCTCAGGGTCATCTATCAGATAATTGATAAAAATGCATCATACTTCACATCATGACATGTTTTAGAGATTCTATCCATATGTTCAACTGCTATGAATCTTTAAGCATCCCAGTCTGGTACAGGAGAAGATGCTTGACTCTCCTATTCTATCAAGGGAAGTGTGCTACATTTGAGGAATGGGGCAGAACCTGGAAGAGTGTGTAGAGGGTCAACCAAGAGACTCATCTACCTCAAAGAACAGACTTTGTTTTTTCTCAGTGAGGACAGTATTTGCTCAGTGTTATAACAAGGCTGAAAAAGAAATGTCTTCAAATCAGAGTGTGAATTCAATTCAAGAGGAAGTGTTGCATAAAGGTAAAAAAAATAGATGACCACCGAGGTCATTTGTCTGTCTTTTAATTTCATAGATATAGAAATTGAGGACTAGAGAAGGAAAGAGAATGATTCAGTAGCTGATAGAAGAGCCAGGAGTAAACACAGACCCCTTCATCATCAATATAGTTCCCCTTTCACTACCTAGTAACCTCATCACCTCCTATTGATCAGAAAGCTGCATTTTTTCCCTCCTCTGGCTCCACCCCATCCCCTTCCCAAAAGAGTCCTAACATTTCATCCAGATTAGTTGTATTGAATCTAAACAGGCTGAGCTAATGAGAAAATTATAATGATTTTCATTGTTAAATGCAAAATCCTGCCACCCCAATTATTTCTCCATTTAAAAAAATCAAACCCAGAGCTGGCATCTAAGAATGTTCATTGTTTTCATCTCATGATAGATTTTAATTTTGCAACTGCAGTCAAGCCCCCATTACAATTTCCTAATTTTCATAGTTAGTCCACTCCATTAGCCTTTTGTTTTGCTCTGGGCCTATAGACCGGGGTTTAAATGTAACATCAGCTTTCTCTTCTTTGTTTCACATGTCAAATAACATCATTACAGGCTGAACCGTATTGATAGCTGAGAGATGGCTCATGGCAATGTATAGTAAGAAAAGTAATTATATCGTACAGTAGTTACAAGGCTGCCTGGCGTTGTTGTTTGTTGTTCCAATTATCCTTTGGAGGCTAGGAATCCATAATGTGTGTTTCAATAACCAAAGTGATGAATTCATAACAAAAAAAGGTAATACGGTAAATGCTGATTTTTGCTTCATTTCAGAACCAATGTCTTTTCCACGTTTGTCACAAATAGTTGTAGCAATTTATGCTGCCTGTTGTATCCACATCCCAGCATCAAAGGCAATAAAAGATGAAAACCAGAACAGCAGAGAGGGCGGGTGTACTCTGGGCCATGTTGCCATGAAGACCAGGATCTGTGACTGGGAAACCTGGTGAAAGGTCTTTCCTTCCCATAATTTTATTCTCCACAGTGAGGCACAAGGGGCGCCTGAACATATGGACGGGCCCAAGCTTAATTGTTAAAATTCCACTCATTCGTTCCCCTTCTTCCTCATGATCTACACTATTTAGCATTTGTGTGCATTAGGTAATATATTTAACATTTCTCTGCTCCAATCCAATTTATGTATGTTTGGCTGCAAACCAGCTCTGTAGGCCCCGGTATGGAGTAGTCATAAATCTGCCAGTGCCGAGTACAGAGGGTGTATCGGTACATTCGATAGCATGCTTGTGTGAACACTTCAAAATGCTTGCGAAGCAATACCCTCCTATTCCCAGAAAGTCTCCCAGGGATGAAATTAATGTATCTCATATTGTATTGATTGTAGCCAATAAGTGCCTAAATGATTTGATGCGAGGCAGAGGGATTATGAAAGGAAGAGGGGGTAGAGGCAGCTTGAAAGAAATACGGGGTTTAATTACTGGATGGATTTCGCCAATCCACCTCCCCCTAGGAATTTAACAAATAGGCCTAAGTGCACTTAGCTATTCTTGACATCTGTTGAAATGATATCTGCCGGTGATGAGGAGAGCCTGGGAATTGGGCTGGAGTATCGTCAGGATCAGTGAGCCACAGGAAACTGCTTTCCCGTCTGCAAAATCAGAAGAAAGAAAAGGCCACATTAGCACTTTTAGGTTAAGCTGTGATGATCACAGCTTTCTTTAACAGAATACTGCTTTTCTATTTAATGAGGCCACTTGTATCTTTAATCTAGGGTTAAATAAATCTACCCTTCACCAACAGTTGCAAACGCTTAGGTGTTGGGACAGTGCGTGCAATTGAGATCTCCAGAGGCCTTAAGACCCCTTAGAATGGGAAAAGACCTCTTATGTCATCTAGTTCAACTTAGAGACCTAAACAAGAAGCTCCTCTCCAGCATTCTGAACTATTCTTTGTGCTATTATGGAGTGAAGCTTTATACAGCTGTTTGTGAAAAACATTTTCATTTTTTTAATTTTTACATTTTTTTTTTGCATTGTAAAATGGCACATTAGGAATTGTGATTAAAAAGTCGGAATCTCTTAGGTAAAAAAACCAACCAAACAAACAAAAACCAACAGCTGATTTTCTTTCATTCTTTGATTTTAATGGGAAAAGCAAAAGCCAAAATCCCATCTTAAACTCAGTGTCAAGTCCAAGCACCAGGAAGACTGATGCTGCATATCTGCTCACATTTTGATTACATCAATAATTCAAAGAAAGTACAGTCCACTTAATCTCTTTTACCCACATCTAAGCAAGAAAGGACCCTAGTAATACACTTAAAAATCCTAAAAGCTATCATTTTCTCAGTTTTATGTGAAATATGTATTTTGTGATGCTTAAAGCATTTATGTGTATTACTGATGAAATTACATATAAACCATTGCCTTTCAGAAACTGATGACAATCTCTTTTAGATGGTAAAAATTCAAGGTGAGATGTAACAAAACAAAACAAAAACTTCAAAACAAGAATTTAAAGCTGTGTGTGTGTGTGTGTGTGTGTGTGTGTGTATGTGTGTGTTTCTATTCTCCTACAGATATGCCCTGAGCATGCATTCAAAACAACAACTAGTGTTTTTTGGGGCAGTGCCTTTAGTAAAACTAACCATTTTAGGTTATCAGATGTTGTCTTCTATACAGTTTAATGGGAAATTAAAATTAAAAATTCACAACACCTGTAAGAGAAAGTTTATCAGAATACATGATTAACCGGGACATCCAATTTAACAACTATATTGGATAACAGAGGGTTTTTCGTAATTTATAATATTTTAATTAAAATAATGACATGGTTATCAAACATCACCAATTTCAAGCATAATTAAGAAATTCTAGTTCTTGGGGCTCCCCCCCTATCTTTTTGCTTCTGTAGATATTGCACCATATGATTGGAAAGAATAAAGTTTTCTTTATCCATACTGGTTACTTAAAAAAAGCCAAAAACAAATCATATGAAAATAACTTATTTTGTAATAATATTCTACTAATATTTATGTTTTCACAAGCTTTCCCTGGAGCTAAACATATATCCATATATTTATTATACATAATTATATATGATAGTATTCTATTATACAATGTAAGTTGCATTATATTTTGTTATGATGCATATTATTTTATGGATCTTGGTAGCCTGTTTATGCAAACATATACATATACACACATGTATATGTATGTAAAAATTACTATAAAATTGTGGAGATTTGTCTGGAGAATTAAGAGGTTAATATCCAATGTATGTCAGAAGCAGGGTTTGAGCCCAGGTTTTGATGAATCTAAGACTAGCGACCTCTACATTTTTAGCAACATTATCATTCTTGTTCATTCATTTTTTAGTCACATCCAACTGTTTGTGACTTTATTTGGAATTTTTTCAGCAAAGATACTGGAGCAGTTTGCCAGTTCCTTCTCCCAGCTCACTTTACAGATGAGGAAACTGAGATAAACAGGGTTAAGTAATTTCCCCAGGATCACACAACTAGTAAGTGTTTAAGGCCAAATTTGAATTCAGGAAGATGAGACTTCCTGAGTCCAGGCCTGGCAATCTATCTACCAGGCTACATAGCTTTAGAGATAAACAGACAATTCTCTATTTAGATATATGTGTGTGTATGTGTATGTATACTTATACATATACATTCATATATGTGTATGTATATTGATATTGGTTTATATTTATATAACACTTTACCTACTTGAATTACTTTAAATAACTTTGTCCCACTGGCTTTTCAGAATAACCCTGAGAGTTGTGTGATTATGTGAATAATTATCCTTAATTTACAAAGGAAAAAAAGTAAGTTTTTGACTTCCCAATTTGAGCACAGGTCTTTTGACTCAATCTGATACTCCTCACCCTATCCCATAGAAACACAAAATACCCTTCACACTTACCTGATTTTTTTGTTCTCAAAGTCAGCCATACTGAAATTTGAGTTTTCTAGTCACTGCTTTACAGAAAACAAGAAATAAGCAAAAATTTCTCCCCACCTCCCCTCCCCTCTCCCCGTTTCATTATTGGGGAGGGGTTCAGTTTGAATATCAAAAAACACAGCTTTCTCCTGGTTTAAACTATTTCAATTCTGACAAAATAAATCTGGTTGGTAATCCGAATTCAGTAAGTAGTGAGACTATGGAAGATTGTCAAGAAATATCTGCCTGATCCAAGAGTTCATTTATATACAAAAGCATGGCACTAGCAATAAACTTTAAGTTAATGCTAACAATTTTAATTTGTATCTTTTAATTGTTGAAATCTGAATTGCTTTTCAATTTCCCACAGAGTTTAATGTGTATGCAAATTGCACAACCAAGAAATTTGAGATGCAAAGATAAACTGCACTTTGCAAACATACTATAATTATTGCTTAATTTTTAAAAGGTCTTTCTCTTTGTTAGTTCATTGTTCAGTTTCCTGAAACTGAGCAGAAGACAACTTTTGGTTAATGATTAATATAAATCTTGTGATGTGACTTAATTGAATACTAACTTTGCTGTCGTCCTAACTGCAGAGTACTGAACTTACTTATCCTTTCTCAGAGGTTGAATTTCCTGCTCCGTTAGCACAAATAACTTTTCTACTAATAATAGCAGGAAAGCATTAGCAGAGGGCCTGCTTAATTGGCTCAAGGTTGGGTACTATCATGTTAGCTCTTTATAAAAAAGGTATAAACTATTGCCATATCTATTTTAAAATATAATTCTTAATACTCCAATTATGCCTGCTAATGAGCAATCTTAAAAACATGAAAAAAGAAGTATATCTGAAGAATGTAAAAGGAAACTGATAAAGTAACACATTTGGTTTTGTGTGTGTGTGTGTGTGTGTGTGTGTGTGTTGTTGTTGTTGTTGTTTGGTTTAGGATAGGCAGAAATAAATTATTGCTCTTGGCTTTCAAATAGGAAAAAAATTATAATTAGTTAATTTCAGAATGAAAAACTTATACTTGAAAAAATCCAAGATCTTAGACAAACAGCAACAACCATAATACTTTTTTACTTATAATTTTGCCTGCAAGATAAAACATAACATATATCATTTATTATTTTTCTTTATAATCTCTTTAAAATAATACTTCTACCTACATTTTCTTCTGCTTGATCTGATGATCAAGATTTTATTATCAAATCATATGAAGAACCTTCCCAGAAACTGTTTCTTTTGTAGTTTTTCTTTTTTGATTTTATTGATTACAAGGTAAATGTTAATGGAATAGAAGCAACTCTTTGGGCAACTAATACAGAAAGACATGGGAAAATAGTCCCTGATGTTAGGAAACTTATAGTCATTAGAGAAAAAAGATTATTATTTTTTATTTCCATATTAGTCATGTTATAAAAGAAGAAAAGGAAAAACCATAAAAGAACAAAAGTGAAAACAGTATGCTTCAATCTATCAGTTCTTTCTCCATATGAGGATACCATTTTCCATCTTGAGTCTTTTGGAATTGTTTTGGATCATTGTATTACTGAGAAGAGTTAAATCTGCCATACTTGATCATTGTTACTATTGCTGTGTGCAATGTTTTCCTGGTTTTGCTCAACTCAGCATCAGTTCATGTAAGTTTTTCCAGATTTTTCTGAAATCTACCTACTTATTATTTCTTGTAGCACAATAGGATTCCATTACTTTCATATACCACAACTTGTTTAGTAATTTCTGAATTTATAAACAATTCTAATTTCTAATTCTTTGTCACCACAAAAAGAACTGCTATAAATATTTTTTGTCTTTTCCCCCTTTATATCATTTCTTTGAGATATAAATCTAGTAGCAGTATTACTGGATCAAAGGAATTGAGCAGTTTGATGTTCCTTTGGGCATGGTTCCAAATTGTTGGAGCAAAGATTATTAACTAGGGTTCATGAACTTATTTTTTTCATTTAATATTGATCTTCCTTTGTAATATTATATATTGTATTGCTTGCATTTAAAAAACATTACTTAGAGAAGCAGTTCCACTGGTTTCATGAAATTGCCAAAGGGATCTATGACACAAAGAAAATTAATAATCTATATTAGAGAAGCAATAAGGGCCACAGAAGATTCTTGAGTTGGGGAATTTCATTTGTATCTATATATATATATATACATTTTTTGCATATTTCTAAATGACAGAGTAAATACCTCTGTGTGTATGTATATATATATATATATATATATATATATATATATATATATACATACACACATAAATATAGATACATAGAGAGTGAATATAGAATATACTTCAATAATCCTCAAATATATACCTTTCTTGCATTGTATATACCCAGCTATATTGGTTTTAGATTCAACACTAAATGAATAGACGTCATTTATAAAATTAGTATATTTTGAATAATGATAATCAAATAGCATCAGCAATGTTACCATCTTTTTTTTCTGGTTTAGATCTGAGATTTCACTGCAATAGGAAAATCCCCAAATTCAAAATTCCTCCACTAAGACAGTGTTGAATCGCCTCTTAAATTTACAAGTCTTAGAGAATTACCTGGACACAAAGAAATTAAATGACTTAAGCAGCATCACAGATGCAGCAAGTGTTTTCCTAGGACTTGAACCCAGGTCTTTTGGACTTGAGACAGGCTCCATTTATTTGGGCTCCATGTCTCTTTCACATGTGTTTATATGCAACCAAATATATGGGCAGACACTGAAAATGTCATTTGGGTGTCTAGCTGTAGCTGTGTCCAAGTTTTTATAACTTTATTTGGACTTTTCTTATCAAAGATGGAGTGGTTTGCCATTTCCTTCTCCACTTCATTTTATGGATAATGAAACTGGGGCAAAGAGGATTAAATGGCTTGCCCAGGGTTACATAACTACTAAGTGTCTAAAGCTGGATTTGAACTCAAGAAGATAAGTCTTCCTGACCCCAGATCTGGCATTTCTTACACCTCTGTGTCTATTTGTCTCATATATATATATATATATATATATATATATATATATATATATATGTATATATGTATATATATACATATATATATATATATACACACACATATACACGCACATACACACATATATACACACACATGTACATATATATTATTTATCTGCATTCTCAATTTTGATCAAGGTATCTAGCACAATATTCATACAGACTTCAGCTAACTTTTTAATTGTGTGGATCTGAACTCTGGTTTGGATAACTGACCAGTCCAAATTTTAAAGGGCTGCAAAATATGTAAACTGAACATCATGAAGAACAGGAAATCAGCTGGGAACTTTTTCAGGCTGAACAATATCAAAGCAATTCTTTCCGGAAAACATCAAGAAACCTGTATTTCTCTTGGTGCTAATCTTTCAAGTGCACAGTGGCTTTCAATGCAGCATTAGGGGAATTAAATGCTTCAGATTTCCATATAGAAAATGTACTGTCCAAAACTATAACCATAGAATCCAAAGAATACTTGTTTCCCCAAGCGTGGATCTTCCCATGATGAGTATTTTAAACAAGTATAGTAAATATGTCTGAATTAGTGCTTTTGAGAGACTACCTCACCTCAAAATATTTGCTTCTGTCTGGCTAAAAACCATATTCTATATTACTTTGTTATATTGTGTGTGGTTTTTTATTTTTATATAAAAACATAAATATATATTTATTATGTATTATATATAAAATTAATAAATAAAATAAAAATTTAAAATTACATATATAAAACTAAAGGTTGCCTGACTCAAGCTGGTACAAAGCCATATACATGGTAAAGGGTGGGTATCCAGTTGGAGATTACTGGGTTGATGAACTGAATTCTGTGGTATGAGCTTGGGAACCATAGAGTAAGAATTTCTATCATTGTGGTATTACTCCCCCAATGAAAAAGTTGTAATTTAAGAGTAATTTCCTGGCAAAACTGTATTTTTATGATATTGCTTTAAGGCTAGCATTTTCTGTTGGTTGGTTTTTGTGGCTTTTGAATGGATATCAATAAAGTTGTATAAAGTAAAATTCAGTTAACACAATAATAATTCCCAAGACAACCAACGGTGTTATTGAAAACATTATCCCACCACCATTTTTTGTTTTTGTTTTTTAATGTTGTTGTTGTTGTTTTTTTACTGTTCCATGTGCAATTTGAAAACACTGAATGATTAGGCAGCTTGATGAGATCTGAAGTATCTAAAAATGAGAAAATCTCCGGCCAGAATGACAAATCCAGAGGCATGGCGATAAACCATCCAGATCAGTAACACACAGCCATAAGAATATATTGACTGTGGGCCAAGCTCATCAGAAGATTGATCAATCCAGCGGACTTGCATTAATTGTGAAATAGAAAGAACGATGCGATCAATGATAGGAGTGAAAGTGCAGTAGGAACGATGCCACATCTAGCTAATCCAATAATGGAGAACCTGATGTATAGCATATTGGAATTCCACCGTTCGGGCCCCTGTCACCATAAAGAATATCCTGCAATTATGGGGAAAAATTGAGCAGGCAGCAGTTGAGCCAACCTAATCAGCCCAATGCCACAGTAGTTCTCCTGATTAAACACTAAATTAAGTGGCACTCGGCTCCGTAACCTGCCTGCATTATGAAAAATAATCCTAGAGCTAACGTGGAAAAGTTTGTATTTTAATCAAAGCAAACTATGAATATTAAAATATTCTTTGGCTATTTTGGTGTCGTTTAGTTGTGAACATGTTTAACAATTTATAAATGGATCTCTTGCCATTAGCTACAAGGGGGAAAAAAAAGGACCAACTGCTACATTGGGAGGCCCCGCTCCCTGTGCTAAAAATCAATTAGACTTGATATAAGCTCTGAGAACTCTTAAGGAAAAGAGAATGTATTCGAAAAGCCCAGAGAGAATTCAAATTTAGTTAACTTCTATAACTGTTTGCCTAAGGGCACCAACTCTATTCTTTGTTGAAAAGCACATGATGATTCCATGAGGGGTGAGTTTAATAAGCTATGGATAACTGGGGTGGACCATTCTAAGTGCCCGAGCTTGAATCTATTGACTTTTTATGAATACATACCATTACCAAGTCTGCAGCCCCAATCCATTGACAACTTGAGACTAAATGGTGAATCACTGGTACAGAATTTCTTTTTAAAGATTTTAATGGGTACTCAGAGAAAGTAATAAAAAGCATAAACCATATTATAGAGGGAGATTTCTTCACTCAATTCACATTTCCTATAGAGATACAGAAACTGATACACATATGAGTTCCCTCAGTTCAATGATGTATATAGATAGATAGACAGAAAGAATTTATATATATTATTTATGTCATAGCTTGGTTAGATTTGTGTAGAAAAAGGGAATCCCCACACATGGAGTTCTCTGGGTTGATAAAATTATAATATTTGCATGTTCATTAATTCAACAGAATTAAGAGCAAAAGATGTCTGGACAAGGCAATACAACCCACTTTCTAAAGTCTCTTTCCATTTAGAGACTTCATGGTATATTAACTTGACCAACCCACCACTTTTGTCTTTGTCATAGCATGAATCTGTCAAATCCTCTCAATGTGAAAGGACACATAGTTCTCAAATATAAAGGAAGATAAAAAAATGGAAGACAAGGTTCCATATATTCAAAATTATATTAGTAATTTTGTAGGAACAATGAACTGGGAGCAAATGGGTGTCTGAAGAATGACTGAACGTGTTGATACATTGATACAAAGGAATATAATTATGCTATAAAAATGTTAAAAATGAATATGAAAATTTCTAAGAAAATTGTGAAAATGGGTATGAATTGATGCAAAGTGGAACAAACAGAATCAAGAGAATCATTTATACAGTCGCCACAATAATGTAAAATAACATTGAGAGACATCAGAACCCTGATTAGTGAGGTTAGGTTATATTACATTATGTTATATGACGGTTTGCTAGTGGCAAATACTTGACTAACTTCTAGAGGTTTTTGTTCACGAGAACAAATTCCAAACCTGTATTCATTTTAGAAAGAAGTTTATTAGCTCCTTTGTTAGAGGAGAGCAATTTAGAAATCAGGTGTGTTTTTTTTCCTCATCTGTATTGGGTTTAAATATGGAGCCCCACACACAAACCATACATATGCAGCTAAACAAATATGGCAACTTGAAATAAAAAAAAGATTAAGATGAATATTAGAAAATATAATACTTAGTAAAATTGGATAAAAATCAAAACATAAAAGATGAACCCAAAATAAGACCTAAATTGGGGAAACCAAAAACCAAAATGATCAAGGCCTTGAGAAACCCAAAATTTCTTGTAATCATCTCCAGCATTCCTGAAGAATTACTGAGGTTGGGGTGACATCCTGGGTTCAAAAAATCTTTAGTTAGATTTTAAAAAATATACAATAAGTTTTTTGAACAGTCTAATAAATGATAAATAAATCCACAAGATTAAAAAAAAAGGATAAAATTAGTTGTGGCTCTGGAGGTGCTCATAGTCTAATGGAACAGCATGCAAGCAATTATGTACAAACAAAAAATATACAGAATAAATTGGAAATAATCACTAGAGTAAAGGCACTAGCACTAAAGAGGAATAAAAATAATTGCTTCTTGCAGATGTCATTTTATTTGATACTAGAAGGATTACAGGAAATCCAGAATATGGAGATGGAGAGGGAGAATATTGCAAGCAGTGGAATTCATGAGGAGTTAGGAATTATAAGGAATCACGAGTGTCTCCCAGTTTGGGGCCAAAATGAAGTAGACTGTAGTGGTAGAATGAATTATAAGTTATCACACATGGCCATTATATTGATTTGCTTTGCTGAATTCTACATCTTTGTTGCAAGAGAGTATTCTGTTAATGTGTGTATAATGGACTTGTTGGAAAGTTGCAATGATGATTAAAAGTCCATAACATAATCCATATATATACATATATATACATACACAAACACATGTAGATATATGTATGTACATGTACACACATGTGTATGTGTAATTATATGTGGCATCCCATAAACTTTAGTGTGATTTTAAACCTAATAGCTTCAAACCATGTTAAGACTTTGGAACATTCAATAAACATCCAAAGAAGGTGAAATATAAAATGTAGAATCCACTTGTATTATTACATTTCCATGCCATAATATTGCTTATCATTGTGAAGTTCTGTTATCTAGCACCTAGTACGGTGCCCAATAAGGGTACTTAATATAACATTCTCAAATTAAATTGGAAGCTTAATGATCTCTCAAGGGCCCAAGGAAGTGATGTAAGAGAGGTATTTCCTAGAATCCTGTCATTCACCAGGTGACTGCAACTATGTGGATGATATCTAAGAATCTATACTATTTGCAATACCATAAGATATTAAGAATTTAGAACAACAGTAATCCTGTAATCTACTGATAGACAACAAAGTGAAAGTAGAAACAAAGGCCTTAACCTAAATGGAAAACAGTATCTGAAAAAACCTTCTCACTATCACTCTGGCTTTGTTCCTTTCTTTCTGACAGCTGTAATTTAATACAAAAAAAGTGTGTGTGTGTGTGTGTGTGTGTGTGTGTGTGTGTGTGTGTGTGTGTTCCAGCAGTAAATGAGATCTAATAGTCCTTACTTTTTTGGGGGACAATTAATTTTAAGCTAACCTATATAAAAGGAAGCATAGAGCAGCACACTTTATAATTGCTAGAAAGCTGTGCATGCATTATTAGAATGGAAATGCTGGGTTTCCTTTCAAGTTTTGACTAATCCCAGCAGACTGACAAGCTGCTATGAATAATTCTGTGAAGTCTTAGTGAAGGAATTCAGATCTTTTCCTCCCCCCTCCCCTTTTTAGATTACAGTATTTATTTGAGGCATAAAGTCAAAACACCTCAACATTAAGGAAAGTATTCTTACAATGCAGGCATTTCCTGTCAAGCTGCTCAAGTAATAACAGACAAGCTATAACAGCATCACTGGGAAGCAGGGAACAGAGGGTGGCAATACTACCTCCTGTCTGCCCATGCAGGGGCTCATTCCAAGTCCCTGCCACGGGGAAGGCTGGCTTTGGGATCGAGCTGGGCAGACCTTTGCTTTTAGGTTTTCTGCAAAGAGGTGCACTGGCTTCCTATCCTGCTTTAGCCTTCTCATCAATCCAGAGTCATTTTATGAAACAGAGGGAGATTTAAAAAATTAAGATGTTCTCATTTATTGTTATTGATGATCACCAACACCAATAATTATTAATAGTACTTTCTGTCTTTTTATCAACATTATTTAGCATAGTGTCACACATCCAGAAAACATTAAATGTTTGAGAAATATTTTAAAGTTTTTATGCCAATTAATTTTTAAAATTTTATTAATGCCTTTTGTTTTTATTGTACATTGTTTCTCATTTTTTCTACCCATTAAACCCTGCCTTTTAACAAAATAATTACAGTAAAGGAAAACTGATTTATATTATCTGATAGCATATGTAATATTTGATACCCTTAGTACCCCACCTTTTCTACAGAGATGAAGGAAATTTATTTCATTATATGCTCTCCAGAATGAAGATTGATTTTTTTTGTAGTTAATCTGGGTTCAGCTAGATAAGTACTTAAAAGAGTACTAAAAGATAACGACTCTAAATTAAATAATAGATTTAAGTAATAAAAGAATAAATATACTTTTAAAATTGTTTGATAAATTTTAGATTACATTAGACTAAAGTAAGTGGCATCTTCTTGGATAGGATATTCTTGGTAAATTCCACAGAATTGGGGTGGAGAGGAGAGTAGGCACTGATGGTACTTTAGTGACAGATTAAGGACTATTCTAAAAAGAACATTAGAAATCATAACTGCTTGATCACCGAGTTACTCTCAGGGAGGAGAGTAAATGACCAGCAAGAAAGAATGGAAAGCAAAGATGGATTAGCCAATTAAGATCCAATTTTGTCTCAGGTAATCCTATCATATAATTTTATCTAATTGGGGTAAACTACTGTGCTAAAGTATAACTTGAGGTTTAGGTTGATAGTATTAAACCTACTCAAAAGTGTGGGCTAACTGATGACTAAGCAGAACAAATGGCTTAACAGGATTCATCCAGAGATTCAGAGGCAACTGCAATGGCTTTCAAGTCAATCTGCCAAAGGCTTTCATCAAGGACATGGCAATATTTAACAAACTGACTTCATGGGGGAAAAGTAATCTGAACACAACTTTTTTTAATTGTTACATTTTTCCAGTTGCACAAAAAACAATTTTAACATCCATTCTTTAAAATATTGAGTTCCCAATTCCCTCTTTCCCTTCCTTTTCCCCTTCTTGAGAAGACAAGCACTTTAATTTAGATTATACACATGTGCTAGCATGTGAAACATTTCCATGTCATTCATGATGGCAAAGAAAACACAAACAAAAAAAATCCGAGAAAAATTAAGTTTAAAAAAGTATACTTCGACTTGCATTCAGACTCCATCATTTCTTTCTCAGGAAAAAGCTATCTCTTGGATAGCATTTTTGGTCAGAAGTCCTTCAATGGTTGTCTTAGCTCATTGTATTGCTGAGAATAGCTAAGTCATTCACAAGTGATTATTATATAATAATGCTATTACTGGGTACAGTGTTCTCTTGGTTCTGTTCACTTCACTTTGCATGAGTTCATATAATTCTTTCCAGGTTTTTCCTGAAGGTCTCCTGCTCAAAATTTCTAATAGGATAACAGTATTCCATCAAAATTATATACCTCAGCTTGTTCAGCCGTTCCTCAAATGATGGAAATTTTGATTTCCAGCACTTTGCCACCACAAAAAGAGCATGTATTTTTGTACATATAGCCCCTTTTCCCTTTTATCCCTTTGGGAATATAGACCCAATGATATCATTGGGTCAAAGGGTATGCACAGTTTGATAGTCCTTTAGGCATAGTTTCAAATTGCTTTCCAATAGTGCATTAGTGTCCCAATTTTTCCACACCCCCTCGAACATTTCTCATTTTCCTTTTGTGTCATAATAACCAATCAGATAGATGTGAAGTGGTATTCAGGCTCGTTCTACTTTGCATCTTTAATCAATAGTGATTGAGAGCATTTTTATATGATTATAGATAAGTTCAATTACTTTTTTGAAAACTGCCTGTTCATATCCTTTGACCATATATCAATTGGAGAATAACTTGTATTCTTATAAATTTGACTCAGTTCTCTATATATTTTAAAAATTAGGTCTTTATCAAAAAAAAATCTGCTGTAAAAATGTTTTCCCTACTTTCTTGCATTCTTCTAATTCTGGCTGCCTTGGTTCCTTCTAATATTTGTTACATTGATGCCTTGGTAACACTTGTGTGCATGTCTGTGCAAAAATTTTAATTTAATGTAATCGAAATTATCCACTTTACACTAGATACACTTTTAAGTTTATTCTACATTAACATTTTCCCTATCATTTTTTTATATGTAGACAATCAACAGGACAAAAAGTCAATCCCTGATATGTATAGAATTTGCTGATTTCTGAAGTATAAATATAACATTGAAAATTTAACATTGGCTCTCTGAAATGAGTATGACACAGCTCTAGTACACCCCTCTCTCCAACATCATGACAGGTGTATGCTGGTTTATGATATGAATTTAGGTACTTTTACTTCTTCCTTTGGTTCTCATTCTTCTTTTCACTTTACAGTAAAACCTCATTGAAAACAGAATGCTTGCATACTTAAGCCATTTGTTTGCTTTAAATTTCTGGTGAGCTCAGAATTGTAATAAGACCATAGATTTAGAGCCATTTCTAACCTTTATGTGCTATGATATAGATGAATGTGAATTAGTTCTGAAGTTAGAAGACCTGTGTTCAAATCCTACCTTTGACAGTTGATACCTGTGAACCCAGGCAAATACTTAGTTTTTCTGGGCTTCAGTTTCCTCATCTAAAAAATGAGGGGGGGGGCAGGGGTTGGTGCTAGATGAAATCTGTGGTTTCTTCTAAATAGATCTAGAATTTTCCTTGATTTTGCAGAAATTTTTTTAAAAGAAAAGAAAAAAAAATTTAATAAGTGGTGCACACCAGTGTGCCTGAGGGATGGAAATCTGGAGGTCAGATATTCTGACATGCAGTGCACTAAACTGATGAGTTGTCCACAGGTAGTTTGGTTCCAATATGGTAAGTTCCTCTAAGCAGAATCCACTTGGCTGCTTAAAGACGTAAGTACCAGTTAAAATTAAAAAAAAATTGTTCCCAAATGATCAAAGTTACTATGCTAACCATTAATGGGATCCGTCCAGTGAATTCTCAAGATAGGAGATTCAATCTAAAAAAAGAAGAAAAAAAAGAGAAAACAAGAAAAAAATTAAAGAGGAGAGAGAAAAGAGGAAGGAAAAGATAAAAAAGGGAGAAAAGAAGAGGAAAAAGGGAGAAAAGAGGAAGAAAAATGAAAATAATTTCAAGTGATTAATTCTTGCTCTGTTATCTCAATAAGTAAAATATTAAAATCATAATTAAATCTTTCTTTAATTATGGAGAGACTGAGTGCCTTCAATTAAATTCTCAGTGACCAGTTAAGGATAGAAAAACCGATTGACCTCAGTATATATTCATAATCAGGAAATTCATTATAAATAGATCATACATATATAAGAAGGAAGGAAGGAAGGAAGGAAGGAAGGAAGGAAGGAAGGAAAAGAAACATGAAAGCCTCTGAGAAACATGAAAGCCTCTGAGAACAGTGTGAACCGTTATATAAAGAAGAAAGCACAACTAGGAACAAAATGGTAATAAAGATAACACTGAAGGATAACAGAATCAAAAATGAATACAATGTCCAGTATTAATTACAGGTGACTGATGTCAGAATGTATTTCCTTCTCTTCTGATAAATAAAAGCCTACACTTGAAAAACATGTTATCGTCACTCTAGCAGATAGTTTCTCTTAACTTCTTCCTTCAACAGGTAGGGAATTTATTTGGAAGTAATTGGTATAACTATTTTTTAAAAGAAAACTTTAAGAAATAACCATTTTACAAGAAAAATAAATTAAACTAGTTTCTCTTATCAACAGTCTTACTGTGATTTTGATGTTTCTCCTTTGAGTCAAATGAGGCAGTGGATTTGGGAGCTCACTAATCAAGACTTCCAGATAGTTAGTTTCCAGCAAATTTAAGTTTCACCATACTCTGCTTGTTTGGCTCATCAGGGAAGTGTGGTTTCCCAGACTGTCAATTTAGACCCATTTACCAACCTGACATTCATTACTATTTTTTTTTCCCAAGCAGTAAAAGGTTTCATCCTTAGTTTTGTTTCCTGTTCAAGTTGACCCCTTCTCCATTATAGTACTTGGCTTTACACTTTCGCCTTTTTTTGGTTCTGTGTTGCTTCGAGCAGTACTCATTTTTCAAAAGACAGATGGTGACAACCCTGTTCTCTTTAAATAAAAAACAAAACAGCTGTTAAGGTGCAAACAGAATCTATGCCAATAAAGCGTATCTGCCTCAAGTATGGCAAGGCTTTAGTGAAGAAGTATCAACCAAAATGTTGTATTCTTTATCTGATACCAGCCAGGGTCCAAAATTAGAGCATGATCACAAATAATGGAAATTTATCACATACTATAGATTCAGCACCTTTCCATCTTGGCAGTTGCATATTTAAATGCAACGCTAACTTAACTGAAATTTATTGCAGTCTAATAACTATAAAATACTACTAGAGAATGAAATAAATCTTTGCCCAACTCTTAGAATGCAAAACACACACACACACACATGCAAGTTATAAAATATGGTGACTCACTCAGGAGACTGAGGTTTGGGAAGCAAAAGGAATGGGGGAATGTAAAGAAAGTGTTTTATAGATGACGGCAAATTGTTGTTTTCATGTGGCTGAGGTCAAGGTCTATTGTTGCCTCAGGTTGAAATGAGTGTTGCATTGTCTCACTGCTGATATATATCTGACCTTGGCAAGGAAAGCTTTTTCCACTCTCAGATGCTCTATAGCCTTTCTCTTCATCTCTTTACCTTTCACAGTACTAAGACAGGCCATCTTTCGAGCAAATATCTATGAATTATAACCCTCTGGGAGAGCACAAAAATATTTTTTACCAAGTAAGGAGAGGAAGGGAGGAACAAGAATGACAGGAAGAGAATAGGGAGGACTATGGTAAGGAAGGAGCTGGTAACTCTAATAAGTTTATATTTGGGGTGGAATGGCTTCCTTCATAGATTTCAGATCTAGGAGGGAACTTATAGGTGATAGATCATAGTTCTAACCCAAAGGTCTTATAAAAGTGAGATAATTTATGCCAATGGAATTCAAATGACTTATTCAAGCTTATGAGATTTGAACGGTTGTCACCAGATTGTAGAGCAAATGTTCCTTTCATTAATCATATAGTCCAATCCAAAATCTCCATTAAAGCTGAAAATTAAGAACTTCTGGTTAAGGATTATAAAAGCTCTTATTCTTTTCTTCCATTAATGCCATCCCGTTTTATATTTTGCTTTCTTTGTTCTACTTTGCATGAAAACCATCTGTGCTGGTCTTATATGTCCTCACCTAAGGGACCATAATGTATTTCCAACGTAACATCTTCCACAGGTTTTGTGTATTGTATATGATGTCTTGATGAGGAGATGACTGTTACTGATATCTTCCTTACATTTGCTATTGCCTTAGATCAGTGGTTTTCAAACTTTTGTTTTCAGTATCTTTATCCTATTAAAAATTATTGAGGATTTCTCCAAAGCGTTTTTGCTTATCTGGATTATATTTATAGACATTTACTGTATTGGAAATAAAAACTATTTTTGAATTTGTAGACCTTCTAAAAGGGTTTCAGAGATCCCTAGGATTCTCTAGACCATACTTTGAGAACCACTGTGGACTTAGATGGTCCAGAAGGAGACTAAATCTAGCTTGAAAGATGGCTTGTCTTAGTACTATAATGGTAAAAAGATGAAGAGAAAGGCTATGGAGCATCTGAGAGGGGAAAAGAACAAAAAAGCTTTAAAATATCTACCCATCTTTCTTCCTTTCACATAATTCAACAATGAATAATATATATAGGAAAATTATGAGTCTAAATAATTTGTTAAGTGTATGCTTCTATAAGTGTTTTTTTGGTGGTGGTTGCAGTTTGGGTCATTGTAAAATTTTCTTTTATTGCATATTTTACAAGGTTATAACTGATTGTCAAATATTTGAATTCTGAGATCAGAGAAGCTTAAGCTTTCTACCAAAATTCTCCTCACATTTATCAATGTATTGGCAACACTAGAGGCTTAATTGTGCTTTGGACATTGCGTGCTTCTAGATAAAGCCAGAAGTTCAGAGATGTGGTCACAAAATATCTCATTTATGGTAAAGAGAGCTATTGTGTTGGTAGCCAGCTATGCTAGAGAGAGGCTTTCTCTTGGGTCATATACAGATTATTCCTAAACTCTTAGTATGAGATAAAGCTTTAGTAATTTAAACCTGAACTGAGACTTTTGGGACTATATGTATATGCAAAATCATATCCCTTTTGTTCAGTGTGAGGCAGTTGGTGCAGTAGTTAGAGCCCTGGGCCTATAATCAGGAATTCCTTAGTTCAGATCATGCCTTACTTATTAAATGGGCAAGTCACCTAACCTCTATATGCCTTAGTTTCCTCAATTATAAAATAGGGATAATATTAGCACTTACCTCAGAGAGTTGTGATGAAGATCAAATGAGATAATATAAGTATTTACACATAGTAGTCATTATATAAATAATGTCATTATATAAATAAATGCTTATTCTCTCCCTTTCTTTCTTTCCATCCCATGTTAAAATGAATGACAGTTTGTGTGGGAAATGTAAAATCGTGGATTTCCTATCAGAACAATAACAAATATGGGATAAATGGGGTTTGGCTCCAGAGTACTGACATCTGGGATGAGAGGGTCTCATTTTGTTTTATTTTGTTTTCTAGGAGATCCTCCTGTCTCCCTACAGGAAAAATCCTGTTTTATGTACACCCCTGTGGAACCCAACTATATTTAGGCTGTCATACCATTTTCCCCTGTCCCTTGTTTTTCAATAACACTGTCTTCTATACTTAAGCTTCTCAAACTGGGTCATGACCCCTTATGGACTCACATAACAATGTAGGGGTCATGAAATTATGATTTATCAATTGCTAATATTTGATTTGTATACCTATTTTATATACTTATATTTCTGGGGTCATGTAAAAATTTGTCAAAGGAAAAGTGGTTGCAATAAAAAAAAAACTTGATAACTCTAAACATACACAAATTACCTGTACCTCCCCACCTTACACTTAGCTATCTCAACTACTATATTTCTAAAAAATAGAATTAGAAAGACGGAAAAGGAAGCCAGAGTGAAGGGTGATGCCCAATTCATTGAAGAAGCACTGCTACACAATATTTTTCTCTTCCCACCCTTGAATAAATTTTGGCTGAAGCAAAATAATCCCTACTTGTGCCTCTGATTCCTATTATTTAAAAATGACATGCCTCTTTTCATATTTATATTTTCATGCATGATTCTCAATTATGTCCCCTGAGAAAGATAACTCTGTACTGGAATAAAAGAATTCCAGGTTGGAATCACAGAATTTTCCTGTTGGGACATATCTTAGAAGTTCAACTTCATTTTACAGATAAGACAACTGAGGCCCATAGGTCTAAAGTTATCTGCCTGTGGGCAGATAATCTTTTTGTTGTTGTTGTGGAAGCAAGATTTAAAACAGGACTTAAAATTCAAAATTTCTATTTCAGTGTTCTTTCCTCTATGGCAAGTGGATTCTATTCCAAAAGATGACCCAGAGTTTTAGAAAAAAATCAAATGATAGCTTTACTTCTTGAATTGCTTTTGTGAGGAAAAATGAAGATGCTATTTACAATACAATATAGATTTCTGTACTCGTTATTTTAGTTTGGTCATAAAGAACAAAAGGGATAATTATTGGGGGCCAAAAATAATCATCTTAAGGAAAGAAATGTGTTCTCTGAGCATTTAGACTTAACCAGGGAAATGACTGAGCTGAGATGTCTTGAAGATGACTCAGTTTTGGAAACGACTAAGAAAGTTTGATGAAATTTAGATAAATTCTTACCTTCCTAGATTTCACCTAACTAATCTTTAAATTAAATTAAAACTTAAAATTTTAAATTAAATTAAGCCTAATTTTAAATTAAAAGCTAAAACTCTAAAAACTTAATAATTTAAAGATGATTTTACAGGACTTTTTAATAAATGCTATTTTTGATAATTATTACAAGTTATAAAACCATCACTGGCACAAATAGAAGGGTATTATGTAACAGTCAAAGATAGCCAACCACCTAGTTTTCAGCTGGTCAGTCAATAAGACTTTATTATGTACCACACACTATACTCTAAGCAATAAGGGTCCCCAAAAGAATATATTTGAGGGCCAAGATATTCTAGCCTTTCCTTGCTGTACATTTCCAAATGGTAAAAATGGTATTGTCTTATACTCTAATTACAAAGGGAGTTAGAATCTTTCAAACATACCCAAGTGATATTTAAAACAGAACAGTCATGAGCAAGTTAAATAAGAATGCATAATGCATATTTAGGGAAGGTAGTAGGATTAAATCTATGGCCATTTTGGCTATTTTTTTTTTTTACCTGTTCTCTCCTCTTTGGGGGCTAGGGAACACAGACTGACTCAGTAGTGTCGTTAAAGCAATGACCAGTTTCCAAATAGTTCTGGTTATCTTTCTGATTCTAAACTGGGCCTCTGGAGTGAGAAGTGTTGTCTCCCCACTACATTGAGTACCCTTAGAGGAGGAACTGTCTTTTGCCATTCTTGTCTCCCCAGTGCTAAACAGAATGCTTGGCACATAATGGGTGCTTAATAAATGCTAACTAAAAATTAAATTATGACCCAGAGAAACTTTTGCTGGCTATTTTCAGTAAACTGGACAGAACCTTTTATTCTAGGTCCCTTTTCCTTCTTTCTAATCCAGAAATAGTATTTGAGATAGCTAAGCTTAAGGTGGGAAGAGGTAGACAATCTGTGCATGTTTAAAATTATCAATGAAACAAAACATGCAACATTATTAACTTTATTTGCTACCATCCCTCCATCATATCACCTTTAAAAAAAAGACCTTTGTGGCTATTGATTCCTGTTTTGAAGACCCAGAGGAAAGATAGTAGAAATGAAAGTTGAAAAACATGTGCCAATCCTTTACTGAACACACTGCAAGCCAGTCTTGATTCTCTTTTCAAAGGTATTAGCTATATGGTGGGAGACTCCAAAATCTGTAGAATAAAGTAAAAACATGTTATTTGCCAGTGAGCACACACCTATTTCTTAAGACTTCTTCAACTCTGACCAATAACAACATCTATCATATTCCACTACTCTTATCTTGGAAAAGGCTCTAAGCGCTCTTATATAAAATCATGTTTTCCTTAACAGCAGGCAATGGCATCCCTTACTAAGAATGTGCTACTAATGCATTTTAATGACATGCTTTATAATATCTTATTAGAGAATGTAAGAGCATCTAATAATCATTTAATAAATATTAATGAAGCATTTGCAAATTGTACCTTAATTTACAACATTGCCACTTGTCCTTTGTTCTGGTCACTAACACACTCAGGCACAGTGGTGCCACAGAAGAGTGCTGCTGGGAACGAGTTTTGTTGACATCGTGCCGTTTCGATACCATAAGTGATTTTTTTTTAAATAATAATTCTTGGAGTGCAGTTCAGTGCAATGAAGCTTGATACCCAAAGCAGTTTTAGCAATTATTATTCTGTTTTGGGAACATTAAAACATAATCTACCATGAATTTATAATCCATAGCTTCTTTCTCATGCACTTTTTAATAATGGGCAATAATTATAGGCACTTGTGCAAAAACTGCTATAGAGTATGAGACTTGCATCCCCTAACCACAGGCTGTCCTGTCTAGAGATTGGTCTGGAGATGATTTTGCAGAAACTGTTCACAATGTGGTATCTATTTGCAACATAGTCCCTTGACTTCCCAACAGACAAGGCCTGACCTGATGGTCGAGTTGATTACAGGTAACTCAGAGATGATCTAGGTCAACAGCACCTCATTTGACAAATGAGGGGAGTAGAAAAAGATAGCCCAGAAGCTCAGCTGTATCCCTTCATTTAGCACTGCTCTAAGTATCAGCCCTCCCCTTTCTTCCACAGCCCTGCCAAATAGTGCATGCAGACCCGGCCCCTCTTCCAGAATAAGGACAATCTGTGGAGTCTGACAGGTTTTCTTGGGCAGACAAGATTTCCAGGCCAGTCTCTGTCTCCGGAGGAAGGGCTGAGCTCCTTAAAGCCGTGTTTCCTGCTGAGTTCTCATATGGCAGCGTTTAGCAAGAGAAGCCAGCTTCTGGCTCTGCAAAAGATGCTGGTTGGATGAGCCGCGCATTTGGCCCCTAAAGCTCAGGGTTCTGAGCTGATGCCCGAACTGGACTTTGAGGAAAGAAGTGATTAAATTCCTCCAGAGGAACAGAAGTATTCTGATCGGCTCATCAGCAGATGGCGCTGCAGGGATTCAAACGGCCGAGCTAGCTGGGTCGGGAGACACCTCTGGAATAAGGATTTATTTACTCTGCAGCAGAACTGGAAATGGACTGGGGAAGGAAAAAAGATCATTCCTGTCTGTCTAGCACCCCCACTGTAGCTTAAATCCCCCAGCAGCATGCCAGAGCCACCTGGCTTCTTTGTGACGAGGAGAGGAGCTCCGGGTAGCAGCTCTGGCCGGGACCCAGCTGGCTGGCTCTGGGATGTTGGCGGTGCTGGGTACTGACCTGAAGGGTAGCCCTGGGGTATGCAGGAACGGGCATTTGCGGGGCAGTCAGACCCAGGCCCTGGATGCAATATTTTAGCCTGAGCCCCGGAGAGGCCTGCTTAGTGGAGATCAAGCTTTTGGCTGAATGAAAATGAGCCAGACTACTTTGTAAAATTATTTTTAAAGCTATAGATGTACTTAATTGAGTCATTACTGTATAACCTTCATTTGTAATCATCTCGTTAGTTCTAAATAAACAGGTTATTGGGATGATCAGAATCAAAACTAAATAACAGCGTTCTGAGTTTACTGAATGTGGGAAGTAATGGACACAAGGCTGACCTTGAAGTAAGGAACATATGGGTTCAAGTCTCATCTCAGATACCTCCTTGATGTCTGACCCTAAGCAAATAAATCAACTTTTCAATGACCTGGGGCTATTTTCTATGTCTATTAAATGGCTGTACAAAAACTAATTTGCTTTTGTAGAAGGAAGCTTCTACTCTGAGAGTCTCCTATAGAATGAAATCATTGGCCCAGTTCAAATGTGTTTACCAAATAATATTTTAAAAGGGATTATGCCCTTGGTCTAGAGGTCTTACTTTCACTCCTCACTTTCTTGCTGAAGGCAACATTTGCATTCATCAGAAATTCTCAAAGCCCCTCATAGTAAACCAATAACACAGTGTAGTATACATTGTGCATGCGTACTTTAAATTTTTGTAGGCTGTGATTCTGTGAAATTAACCTTCCCTCTTGGGCCAATACTTTAAGGCTGATGCTTTTTTAATATATTATTTTAAGGCATTTTAATTGCTGCTCTGTTATGTTTTATGTATTTTAATTAATATTTTAATTTTTGTGCTTTTGTGCCCTGAGACAGTTGTGCGAAGGGTGCAATTAAAAAGAATTGAATAAGTAAATAAATATTGGGGCGGTATATGGTTGTAGTCAACACACTGAATTTTGCTTATGAAAAAAATCGGACTCTTTGGGCTCTCTGGATGCTCATGCGCATTTTCTGCAAAGACGCCTGCATGTGGGGTGTGTGTGTGTGTGTGTGTACATACCACAGTCTCTTGCTAATTTCTGTCTCTCTCTCTCAACATGTTGCCATAATATTTGTGCAGATGTATGTAAACACACTAAATGAGGAGAACAAGGGAGAGAGAGCTCTGAGGGCAAAGCCGTACCACTACCTATGTCTACCTCCACAGCATCTCAGAGACCCTCCCTTGTGGACTGCAGCTGCCTGCCTGACTCCCATGTGACTAGAGGGCATTGTTCCTCTTTTTAATCAAATCTAGACAAAGTTTACAGTCTGGCACTGGTTCTACAGTTCATTAAAATCTGCTTGCAGTCTTCTTCTTACTCAGGGCCCTTGCACTCACTGCGTACCCCAGTAAAGGATTTGCATAGAGCAGATAATGCTCTGAATCTTAATGCAGAGGCCAGAGATCAGCCATCCCAAGAGAATTAAGAGTTATTCCAGGGAGGGCCTTCCTGAGGCTATCCCTCTAGGCCTTTTTCATAAACAGAGCTGTGGAGTTGACCTGGACTTCCTTGTGAAAGAAGGGGCAGCTAGCAGTTTCCCTAAGAAATAACCGCACTGTGCACTTTTACAGACAACTTATCCTTCTTTTCCCTCTTCATGGAGTGACTCTTCAGTTCTAAAGTGACATGCTTCCCTCAAAAGATCCTATAAGGGATGTGTGATCTACCCAGCATATAGCAAAGAGCCATTGACTCAGTCATTGGAGGTGGCGAGAATATTGCTTGAATTTTTGATCCTCCAATAGGTCAGGTCCTTCAGAACCTAAATATAATGTCTGAGTTCTTCAGGATATAAATAGAAATAGCAAGAGTTCATGTCACACTACTTATGTGGGAGTGCATCCTATGGCTTTGTTCTATAAATAATGCCTAAATATACATATTTTGTCTTCATCTCTCTCCCAAAGAACAGTTTTAGATTACTAGCCATCTACTGGACATTCCCAAGTTATCTTAGTGGTTATTGTATCATATGTCATTCCTATAGGTATTTCAGATTTCTCCTATCCCAAACAGATCTCCAAATAGTCACATGGACTATTTGTGCCTGATCTGTGATAGAGACTTCCACCCTTGTATTGCTCTGATTGGCTACAGTTGGATATACTTTACCCTGGTGATATCATTTTGGTCTTCTTCATGAATGAAGTATAATAAACTAAAACCAAATGGTATTCTTCATATTTCTTGGTTACTCACCTTTTTTTTCCCCCTAATATCTCCATCACCAACAAGCACTTAAGCTACCATTATCTCTTCTAAACTCTACTTTAATCTATGGCACCACTTGTAAATGAGAGGAAATCAGATTAAAATATAATTGAGGGGCAGGTAAAATGGCACAATGGGTAGAGCACAAGCCCTGAAATCAGGAGGACCTGAATTCAAAATTGAATTCAGACACTTAATACAGCCTAGCTGTGTGACTGTGGGCAAGTCACTTAACCCCAATTGCCTCAGTTAAAAAAAAAATGTGCGTGTGTGTGTGTGTGTGTGTGTATAATTTAGAAACATTTTAAAATAAACTAAAATATAACAAAACATAAATAATGCTTTATTTCAAAATGAAGTCATTATATTGCCTGCAGGGATCCTCATGTATGAATTAGTGGCCGCTGATTTCTATCTGAGTTTAATACAACTGGTCTAAGCAACTTCCAGTTTGAAAAAATAATATTCCACTAATAAAGGTTGGCACATTTTCTGCAACTTAAAATATTGAAGAATTTAGGGATTTAATGACTTGCCCAGTCACCCATCCAGAATATGTTAGAGCAAGGATATGAACTCAAATCTTCCAGTCTTGAAGAACAGCTCTTTATCCATTATGCTGTGTTCCTTGTCTTTATTCTTTGTTTGTATGTATTTTATATTTGCTTATCTGTATATATGTTGTTTGCCTCTCATAGATTTAAATTAGCTTTTTGAAAACAGGTCCTGTCTTTGTTTTTTTCTTTATCTACTTAGTGCCTGGCATCTGGTAAGCACTTCATAGATGTGTGCTGAATTTCATTGTATTGAATTGAATAGTGACATTCATGTCCATGAGAAACCAGTTTTGAAATGGTAGACTAAAATTATTTTCGAGGTCATGATCAAATTATTATATTTTCTAAGGAAAATTGATGGTTTTCTTTTTTCTGTAATAAATAAGGTGAATTTTGTGAGAAATAATAATAATAATAATATGCAGAGGTGAAAAAGAGACACAGTTACATTTCAAGTCCCTAAGGGGAATGGTGTCTGGTCTCACTGCAATCCTTTTCCTTTATACTCCTATTCCTTGGCAGGATTTCACTGTGCCTTAGAAATATTGAAAGTCAAGATCCAATCATAATAATTGGCTTTCAGATTTAAAAGAAGGATAGGTAGCCTCTTCCACTTCCATGTTTCATTAGCCAAATTCTCCCTCTATTAGACAGGGCTTGCTCTGCATGTAACGCATTTTCTAATCAAATTGGCATGCCATGTAGGTGCTAACTTTGTGTAAATGGGCTGATGCAAAATTGCTCAGTGTCGACCCAAGCCTTTATTTCAATGAAATGGGTTGTGTCTGACTGCTACTTTATCAGCCATGAGCTCTGCTTTCAGTGAGTATTGGGGGCTGTTCCTCATCAAACTAATCATCTCTGTGTCTTATTCTGCCTGGGCAAACACTAGGTGTTGGAGGCAGGAGATACTGAAGCATCTGCAGTTTTTTTTATGTGGATTCAATACTTTAAGAATCTTCAAATGGAGTTAGAAAAAAAAATAGGCATTAGATTGTAAGTTCCTAAATTTTACAGAACAGAGACTTCATCTTTGCATTGATATAGCAAATGAGGCATTCATTCATGTATAGAATCAGAAAGCACTTAAATGTTCTGCTAAACTTCCTATATTTGTCCTCTCACCTATTAAAATGGGGGCTCCTTGAGAACAAAGTCTGTCTTCTCTTTCCATCTGTAGTCTCAGTGCTTATCATGGAACTTTGCTTGAAAGAAAAAAATTAATGAATATTCTTTGGTTCATGTATACGTTCATTCTTTCATCTCATACAAACTCCTCATTACAGATAAGGTAACTGAGGCCCACAAATGCTAAATAATCTGTGCATGCTTATACTTCTGGAATTTGCTGTGTCTGAGGACAATTTGAACACAGATTTATCCTGACTCCAGGTCCAGCATTCTACCCACTGAGCCACCTAGCTGCCTACATTGTTCTTTCTATTGTTATCATGTTACCATTCCTCAATGTCTAACATAGTATTCAGGATTTTTAAGTTATTAACTACAATGATTAATAAGTGCTTATTGAAGAAAAAGAGCTGATGAAACCAAAAATGTTTGGATTTTAATAGCCTCTGCATTTAGCCATATCTTGCATTCTCATAGGGCAGAAATATTGCATAGTATTAGATGTTCCTAGGACTCCTGCAAATTGGATGTCTCAGAGGATGTCACTAACACTAGTCCAGGGGTAAACACCTTTTTAATATATATATATATATATATATATATATATATATATATATATATATATATATAGTATGTCCCCCCATATAGGGACAAATAACACACAGTACCCCTCCAAACAAGAAGAGCTGAGCAGGAGACATCTTCTTGTGAGTGGAATAAAGAAATTCCAATATCAGAATAATACTGGGAAGGCCACTTTGTGGAAAGGTTAGCACAAAGGAAAGAGTTAGCTCTAGCCTACCATCCAGTAACTTCCTATTTAAATTAATTATTCTTATTAACTAGAAGCAACTATAATATAGTAAAAAAAAAAAAACTGGCCTTGAATCCAAGAAGACAGGTTCAAGTGTCACCTCTGACATATACTGGATGGATGAGACCCTGGATGAGTTATTTAATCTATCAATGCTCTAATCTCAAAACTCTCTAAGATTCATTTGAAATTAAAATACTGATGTCCATTTGGAGTGGGAATTACTTCAACTTCTTCAGATTCTTATATCAGTGAAATCAGAGGCCTAGGAGGTAACACTTAAGGTCAACTTTGAGGGGAATGTGGAGTTGCAAGTTTGAGGTAAGGAGAGAAAGCATTTTGGGAATGAGGTATATACAGCCTGTACAAAGCAGAAGATTTGGGTATAGGACAACATCAATGGGTGATAGAGTGCATGGAAAGGGACAAATTGTATGCAGACTGGGAAAAGTCAGAAGAAGACAAGTTTTAAAAGACCTTAAATGCTAAATAGAAGTTTCCTAAACTAATGAAATCTCAGGTCTAATTAGTTCCTATCCTATTCTTATCAACCATGTAATAAGTTTTCCTGTTTCTTTGTTGCTATAGTTCTTCAAGTGCTATCATTGACCATTACATTTGGCATCCATAATCAAAACCCAAACTAACCAGTCATTTTTTTTTTTATCATTTTTTAGAAGCAGTTGTTGGCACACATTATGATTGATGTGTTAAAACATATCAGATACTATATGGACTTGTTAAAGCACCTCTGTTGCTTTATAAAAGAAGCTATAATATATGCTCCCTCAGGATCCATAGATGCCTTTCTTATCCTGTTAGAAATTACAGTGACCTCAAGACTGAATTCTTAGCTGTGGAGGGCAGGCTTAAAATACCGTACTTATTACTGTTTCCAAATGGAATTCTCTGATTCAGCTGAAGTTAGAGCGACATCATTGGCAGTTGTCTTATGTCCATCCCCCCATCTCAGACAGTGTGTTGTGGTGGTCCCCACTTGCCTGTCTGACATATACAATCCTATCTTCCTGTCTTTGGGGATTCGTAATTCATCTTTTACTCATTAGTATAATTAGTGAGAGGCCTTCCTTTCCACATGCTGAACTGCTAGTGGTTGCTAAATGAGGTTTTAGCAAAGTTTACTGGACTGGTTCTCTCATTACTCAAGACATTTGCTATTGAAGTTAACATAGCTACTTCAGACTCAAATTTGGAAGTAGGGGAACAAAATGTTTTCCCTTTAAATTCAACTTGGTCCCACTCTGGCTATCTCCATAATGGAGCTAATGCTGTGACTATAGCTCCTCCTACTTTTCAGGAAATAAAATTTGAAAGGTTTTTAAAACCTAAATAGAATTCAAAAAAATTTTTCTGTATGGTTTTTTTTTCTTAAGATGAAAGGATTAAAAATCTAAGTCATAAGCAAATTAGAAACTGGCAGCTTGTGCTTTGGAGAAATATGCACTGCCAGAGCCTTTTAGTGAAATAACAATATTTTTCATTCAAATGCTGTGTGACAGATCCCATTATAATAATTGTCCATTACCGGTAACTCCACCCTCACCCTGAGTAGTGAACAGATATCAAGCCAAATCCAGGCGCATCAAGGAGGGAAAATACTTTTGTTATACATTTGTCTTTATATCTGTCCTCAGCATGTAAAAAAGCGCCCAGAACATAATTGGTATCTCATAAATAATTGCTTGATTATATAGATATGTGTATCTATGAGCAAGTCATTTAATTTCTCTGAGTCAGTTTTTTCTTCTGAGGTTGAACCATGTGATTTCTCATACATCTTTTGGGTTTTCATTAAGTATTTCCCTTGGCTTTTGTTTTCTGTTTTCTTTCTGAGATCTCTTCCAGCTTTAAAGCTATGATCCAATTAAGCATTCGATTCAGTTATCACCTGTACTAATTTCTACCAGTTCATTTGCCCATTGGCTCTGAGACTACCTGCAATTTAATGTTTTGTTTTATTTTGTTTTTAAGTTTGTGTAACTAAGGAAAGAGAAATTTTTTGCCTTGGAGCCCATCACAGAAAAATTGAATGATCCAAGGGGTCAGAGCTGTGAGCTAGTTGATCAACATGGGAATCAAATGCAAAGTAATGACCTATAAATGATGTATCAAAGTGTGAGAAACAAAAAATTTCCCTCCTTGTTTTTCAGAGAAGACTATGGGTATATACAGTGGATGTTCCCAAACAGTGTTAATGTGTTGGCTGATTTCTCTGAATTATCTTTTCTTTTCTTTATTTCTTTCTTTTTTGAGAACTTTCTGAAATCCTTATTCCATTCTCTGAGAAAAGAAATTATTTCATAGCTTGCTCCTGATTTCATTGTTTAACCTGGACGTTTCCTTGCCTAGCAAAGAAAACCATACCTCTCTCCCCCAGTAACTCATCACCAATTTCAGATCTTAACCCAAAATGCCACATGATAGACCCTCTCTCCTGTCTCTTGAACCCTACAACTGTGTTTGATTTTCCCAATTTTGAGAGGTTTTTTCCTTACATTTTATTCTTATGGAGATTATAGGTCTTATATTTTGAAAAGAAAATTTCAAATTTGATTTTTGGATAATAGCACATATATATATGTGTGCATACACAGACACTTATCCTATGTCTCTCCCTGGGTGCTCTCAAACCCTGCCTCCCACCCCCTGTGGCTTTCTGATTTTAAGATTTCATCCCCTACCAGATGGCAAACTCTTTAAGAGAGGCAATGTCTTATTACTCTTTGTATCATCAGTTCCTTATGCATTATCTTAGCACACCTTTGTGGAATGGAATGGAATGAATTTACCAGCCACTTTGCTAAGTTTCCCAGCAGTGACTTGGGTAGGGAGGAGGGAAGGAGGGAAAAAGGAAGAGAGGGGGAAAGGGGAGGGAGAGGAAGAGGGGGGAAGATAGACAGAGAGACAAAGAAAGACAAAGACAGAGACAGAGAGATACATAGACAGAGAGGCAGGGAAGGAGGGAAAGGGAGGGAGACCAGAAGAGAGAGGGAAGGAGGAAGAGAGAGAGAAGGAGACAGGAAGAGAGAGAGAGAAGAGAAGGAGAAAGGGAGAAAGGGAGAAAGGGAGGAAGGGAGGGAGGGAAAAAGGAAGGGAGGGAGGGAGAAAGGAAGAGAGGAAAGGAGGGAGGAAGAAGAAGGGACAGAGAGAGGCAAGGAGAGAGGGAAAGAGGGAGAGAGAGAAAGGGAGAAAGGGAAGGTAGAAGAGAGGGAGAGAGAGAGAGAGAGAAAGAGGAAGAGAAAGACAGACAGACAGAGAGGCAGAGGCGGCCCTTATATAAAAAGCGAATCACACAAAATTTTAACTGGTTTCGTCAACATTCCCTGACAGATTTCCCATAGGACCCTATAATTGCCCCAGATTTTGTACTCTAATAGCTTCTTCTTCCCCCAACCCCACCATATTCTCCACTGTCTTTTTGGCAGCATATTATACTTATTTTATGGTGGAATATCATCCAGGTCTGGGGTATAGAGAGGGCATTACCACATCCCAATGAAGTTGAGTGGGATGCAGAAAATTATGATTATAAAATAATAGGAACATTGATAGAAAGCCATCTTGTCTTTCCTCTTCATTTTAGAGATAAACTGAGACTCAGAGAAATTAAGTGATTTTTCTCAGTGTCATATATGTTAAAAGTGGCAAAGATAGGATTTAAACATAGGTCATGTGATTGAGGACTTTTCCATAGCACCACTCACTTCTTCATAGATGCAATTCCTCATTCCTCTGGATAGTGCTGATGTCACGCTCATTAACATAAATCAGCCAAAAATAACCATCATGCTCTTAGTAATCGAGATAGCCTAATCACTTGTGCTGATCTAATGATTTATTATGTTGTGTTCTGGATGTCAAACACTTCAGCTCGGGTTTTTTTATTATATAAATTTCTATTTAAATTCAAGAAGCATTTGTTAAGTATCTACTGCATACAAGGCACTATGCTAGGCTTTGAGGATTCAATAGCAAAAAAAAAAAAAAAAAAAAAAAAAAAATTGGCTGTCCTCAAAAGGCTTAATGAGAATAGGAGTAGAGCTATGATGGGTACTTAGACAAATGAACATAAAATTTATATAAAGTAATTTCAAGAAGGGAAGAGAACAAAGAACTGGAACAATGAAAAAAAGGGTACATGTAGGAGTGATATCTGAGGTGCCCTTTGAAGTAAACTAGAGAGAGAGAGACAGACAGATAGACAGAGCGAGCTAGCACATTCCAGGCATAAAGAAATCATATGTGTTAAAGTCTGGAGGTTGCATATTAAATGTCTTATAAATGAAATAGCTGTTTTGACTGAAGTAGAGAGTGCTTAAAAGGGTATGAATTTTCATATGTGTTTGACAACCCAGTGAACCTAACAATCACTTTCTAAATATTTTGTTTAACATAGGAATGGCAGGTGTAATTGGAGTATAATAATGTGAATTGATAGAACCTGGATTTTTGTGGAAAAGAAGACAAGGGTCTTCTGGTACAAAGAACCTTTTATGGAAAATCAGACTTTTCTCAAGTCATTTTTAAAGAAGCAGTCCATACTGCTTATCTGATTTGGAAGGGACATTTAAAGCATCTTAACCCAATGAGCTAAATTCCTCCAGCTTACACTTGGAATATTTTTTTAAAGGAGAGAGTTTTAAATGTGCATTAGTTCTATCTTTCTTGCCCCCCACCTCAACTTATCTTTCTCTTCTTCCATCCTTCTCTATTTAATTTCTATTATGAATGGATAAGCTGTTCAGATCAAATTAGAACCAAATCTGTTTCAGAGAGCTTGAACTAAATCTAGGGCTTTACTATGGCTTGCAAAAAAACAAACAAACAAACAACAACAAAACTCCCCTTTAAAAGGGGAAAAAAAAAAACAAAACTTGATTCTGTCCATTCCCATTGTGAAATGAGTTTGCCTCCAGAGTCCAGTTTGGTCTAGTAGCACAAACAAATGCTCTTGAGTGAGATGAATTTTTCTGTAGCTCTTTGAACCAAAGCTACCTACCTGCCCTGAGCTTTTCCCCTTCTATGCTTGGTGACATATATGTAACTCTATATGGAATCAGCAACTTTCTAAAAGTGATGGGTTAGAGTACCTGCCCCAGGGTACATGATAACCAATTTTTAAGTATTTGAAGGGCTTGTCCCATGGAAGACAGATAAGAATTGCTCTATTTGGTCCTAAAGAGTAAAATGTTGGTGATAAAGATTGGGAAATATAAAGGCTAATTTAGATCTAATGAAAGGAAACTTCTGAACGATTAATACTATATAAAAGTGATATGTACTATTGAATTCAAAGGTTCTCACTCCCCTGCGGTTTTCTAGGGAAGTGTAGATGACAATTTTATCAGGGAAATTGTAGAATATCGATTAGGTATAGATTGCATCCGAGATGTTTTCTGGTATTGATATTCTCAGATCATACATGTGAAATTAGAAGAGACCTCAGAAATCACCTAATCTCATCCCATACCCTACTTGTACAGATCAGGAAGCTGAGGCCCAGGGAAAGCAATCAAGTTAATATAAGTGAACTACTTTGCAAAATTTAAAGCACTCTAGAAATGCTGCTATTGTTGTTATCATTTTAGACTTACTAAAGGACACAGATATAGAAAGCATCAAAAGTGGAATTTGAATCTAAGTCCTCTGAATCCAGAGGTGTCATTTTTACCACTGTACCAGGATAGTTCCCTTAGACACTGTGATAATATCTTTCATGGTATTATACAGGAGTAAGAGGGGAGGAAGTAGTTTGGGAAAAGTCTTGAATTCTTTGAAAAGAGACCTTTTAGGTCATCTGATCCAAATTTCTATACCACACAGGAATCCTTTCTATGATAGTATAGCAGGAGTAGGTAATCCAGCCTCTCCTTTAATGTTCCAGAGTTGTGGAATTTAGCCATTTTCATTTTGAAAGCAGCACTGAGAAAGGTAGATTTTCCTTCTTTCAGCTTCCACACAGAATATGCTTAATCCATCTTCTGCATTTTCTTAAAGTATATGATGATTGGATAAGCCTTTGTCTTTGTCCATGCTGCTACCCCTGTCTGAACTAGCCTTTGTTCTTCCTCTCATTTTATCAAGATTCCATTCTTTCACAGTATGCATAACACAAGTCCCAGATTCTCTTTAAAATTTTCCTCGCGTTTTCTAATTTCTAATTTCACATTATTTTTCCTTCTATCATATTCATGACACATTTTTATGGAATTTCAAAATTATCTGAACAACCCTGGGAGTTAGATATGTGTAATTATTTTAATTCCATTTTACAGATGAAAAGAATTGAGGCTCAAATCATAAAACTAGAAAATGGCAGAATCTAATCTATATCTCTGCTTTTCCTCAGCAATAATACCCTAAGTGCTTTAGGATTAATGACTCTTCCTCAATTGCTCTGTTTCTATCCGTTCTTCTGAAGTGCTAAGAACCTTGTTGACCTCAGTGTCAAAAAATATTTAATGAACAATTGATTGAAAGGAGGAAAAAGAATAAGACTCCTCTGAGAAAATTTGAATGTCAGTTTTGAATGTTTCTTCTCCAAAAGTTTCTCAACAATTTTTGTAAAACCAGTTTAGTAAGACAAAGAACAAAAGCATTCTGAATGAGTACCTGAATTTATGCTGGGATGCAGCAGAAAAAGCACCCAGCTATCTGGAGAGTCCATATAGGCTGACTACTAGGGTAAAATATATTTTGGTTTTGGTACCTTCCATTACCTTTATATCTCAGAATGTCCCATTAAGATTCCAAGGTGGACCGTTTATCCTTTTTAGAGAGCATACCATGGCTTCTGATTATTTTTCATGATTGCTATTGTGTTACACACTTAAATTAAATTAAATGTTCTATGTTGAATGTTATATGCATAAAAGGAATATTTATTTTAATATTAAATACAGATAAGGCATCCCCGGGGGATTATTTTCTAGCACGTTGGCAGAATTTAATTGCATGGTTTTTCTCTCAGGTTCTTTCAGGACATTGCATGTAACAATATTTTCTTTTGGGTAACAGAGTTTTGTTGGCTTATTTATTTTTCTTTTAATTTGAAATGCTCAGTCATTACATTCAGGCTTAATTAATACAGACAGTGACATAGCAAACATGAAGATGCCCTAGATTTTCTGTCAGAATTACATTTGGGGTTACATGAATGAGGTAGTTAGATTTTTAGAGCTGTTCAGAACCTGTTGAGACATTCTCTGAGAGTTCTTCAAATTTGTGGGTTTACTAACTTTAAAAACATATCTACCTCTTGTCTCCTTTACCTCTTTCCTCTAAGCTCTTGAGAAAGGTTCTGACCAAAAAAATAAAATAAAATAAAATGTAAACCCTTTCTAACAACTGAACTGGAAAATTAGAAAATGCATACTCCTCAAGCTTTCGCAGCCACAGAATTGTCCCCATTCCTTAAATGTTGACATGCTGGAGTCAGAGAAACCAAGAGGAAAGATTTCTTCAGACAAAAAAGGCACCCGGACTCTAGGAATAGGGCAAGGAAGTTGTGTGGGGTACTTTTGAGCAAGAAAGTTATTTGAGCCCTTTTCCCCATTTCCTTGTCTGGAAAATCAAGATGATAGTTCACCTCACTCTTAATATGATACCACAGTAGCTATTGCATGGTTTTGTTATTAGCAACTTACTCTGTAGTCTCTGGATCAAGAGATGTTAATGGCATGAAAAAATATTTCTGGTGATATGTTGTCTGAGCTGGATTTCAACTCAGGTTTTCCTGATTCCATGCCCAGTGCTCTATCCATTGTACTACCTAGCTGCCCTTAGTAGACCTAGGGGATGCAAAGCCAAAAATTAAAATGGCCTTTGGCTAGTTTCCATGCCAAGTAAAGTAGTTTACAATTTATTTAGTGATATGACCAAGCATGTACCTTAAGGAATATTAATTTGGTAGCTACATGGAGGATGGATTGAGGAGAAGAGAACATGAGCCAGTCTGATTGTTTGACAGTGTCAATTAGCTATCTGACAATTGAAGCAGCTGTCATTCAACTAGGAGTATAGAGGATGTGCACAAAAAAGCAGAAAATATGCTCAGAGCACATGGAAAAAATAATAAGGAATATAAGGAATGCCTTTTACAAGTAGCCACTGAGGTTAGCTCAGAAGGAATAGCAGAATGAATTCAAGGGGTGGAAAAGATGGAGATCATTTCAGACATTTAAGACAGGTTGTGCAAGGCAAAAAGGTGAGGAAGGTTTGGAATATCATATACAGTGAGTAGAATGTTAATCATTTAAGCTGAACTGCTACCATGTGGTAGTCAGTAACTTGAAATAATCTATACCCAAGACCTCACTGAGCTTAAATGCCTAGCAAAATAGTTTGCAGTTTACTCTAGAGTCAAGAAGGAGACTTTGAAGCTTATCCAGAGAAGTGATATGACCAAGCATGTGCATTAAGGAATACTAACTTGGCAGCTACATGGAGGACAGATTGAAGAGAGGAGAGTATGAGTCAGACTGGTAGTCTGATTGTGTTGAACAGCTCTCTGACAGTATTAGTACTATGTTAACATAGTCAAGAAAATTGCTTAGATAAACCCACTGTGGGACCATCATTTGTGTTTCTGCTATATCCACGTAGCTCATGATATCATTGGTCCTCTTCTTCAAGAATGAAACACAAACAACACTGTGAACCTAGCCCTAAATCATTGAATGACCTTTGCCTCAGACAAAATGAAAGCTGGGAAAAACCTTAGTTTAAAAAGGCCACCATTGCATTCTGCGCCATCACCAGTTATTTTGGCTTTTGTCTTGTCACTGCATTCTAATGACTCTGCAGGAGAGAGGGAGACTGATGACTTTGCCCAGTTTCACGTAAATCCAATTCAGAGGCAAGTCAAGATATTACCCTCATGATGTCATTGTTCTTGTTCAAGAATGAAGGATGAACAGCAACAAACAGTACATTGTATTGTGTTTTAGGAAAGGGATAGGAACTGGACCTGTGATTTCATTGGCATTGGTAACTCGGGTGTGGAAACACTCGATATCAATGCATGTCGACATATTCTTTATAATTTTGGTCTTATCTTACCTTGGTGGTTTGAGAACCATTCCATCCCTTTATGACAGTATGATGTGTACACACACACACACACATATATATATATATATATATATATGTGTGTGTGTGTGTGTGTGTGTGTGTGTGTATATGTATATATGTATGATTCTCCCCCTGCATGTGGAGATTTAGCCCTTAGGAAAATTTGAGTACCCCTGTGGTACTTAGTATGTGTTCTCTGACAACCAGCATAATGATTGTCTCAAGGGGCTAGTTTAGAAAGAATTCCAATCCCTTTCTGACCTTCAGGCCATCGTTATGAGTGTTGTTAGAATTTACTTGGAGTGAACTATAAGAGGGGCAATTATAACCCTTGATTATGAAGGAAAGTAACAGTGATTGCTACTGCAGCTGAAACAAATAGAAATCATCGTGTTAATAACTGCAATTGTTTTCTTCCTCCTTTCTATGCCTCGGTTCACAAAATACCTTATTAAATCTGGAGAATAAAAATGTGCCTGGGGTAATGGTTTATTATTAGAATAAATAAGAAGGAATGTTTTCCCACCTTGCAAAGTTCTTTGATCCAAAGACATTTTGTGGCTTTCTTGCAAGATGCTTCTAAGTGCCAGGACCTCAGCCTTTTGAGGTCAGGAGCTCCCCAGAATGGTTGCCTTTATCTTTAGGGTCAACTTCGAGTCTGAAATTAAAAACTCTAAGGAAAAAAAGCTTTCCAATAAACTGATACAAGGATATTTTGAAGAGGAGACTGAGTGAAACCTTGTCACCTGCTATGTTTGGTTGTCAACTCGGAGTCCTCATCTGTTAGGAATTTTATCTGTATATCTGGCATGATTTGCAGGCTTGACTCAGACTGGTATTCTATTGATTTAAGTTAAAATATGATTTATTTAAGTTATTCTACAGTTTACAAATAAAAGTTTGCTTAACTATAACTTAGAAAGAATGTTAAGAGTGATGTTAAGAGTGATATTAAATAAAGATAGTCACCTTTGCATCTAAACGAAAAGTAGTCAAGTTAGTAGGACTGGATGTGGCCATTCAAAAGTCTAAAGATAGCTGCAAAATAAAAAAGGCCTTGACTCCAAGGAGACCTGTGGGCTTTTTTACAGCCTTAGATGACCAGGAAGCTATTGTCATTTTGTCTAGAAGCTACCAGGAAGCTGCATCAAGAAAATCACAATTTAGCCATAGAGACAAACAATTTCCTGGGACAGCCTTTTAACTTTTCAGGGAATAGTCAGCCAAATCTAGGTGTTAGTGGGAAGGGAAGTGATGGTAGAAAAGGATTCTTACCTTCTTAACTTCCTGATCTCACCTGGAGAAACTTAGTTTCTTCTTAATGGAATATTTAATAAATGGGTATATGACAGTATAAGTGTAAAGAGCATTTTGTCCAAAGAAAACAGTCCTTTACTAGCTATTATTTGAGGTTTACTAAAGTTCCTCTGGCATACTGACCTTTGACATCACCTTTAATCATATAACCAGCTTTTGCACCTCCCCTGTGGCTTAGACCTGGCAGCAGTGATCCTTTTGCTGTAAGAATCATGATCATCAAATGTTACAGTTTTTGAAAGAAAGGGGAAAAAAACAAAAATGAGATCACTGAATTCTGTTCAGTGTTCACATACAACAAAACAAAGGTCATTTAGTGCTAAGAAAACTAAGTATTTCAAGATTGCAGGACATGCTCAAAATGTATCTCTAAGGACCCTAAGCCATAAATTAAATATGTTATGGCTTTTAGCCCTTGGGTTTATCTGTACAGGTTTACATATAGCAAATCCATTATTTATATTTTCCACTAAGTGCTTAGCATTGCCAAGTTCTTCCCCTTTCAGCCTCCCCCTTAAGCTGGCACATTTACAAAATGAGTCCAAATTTTAACAGCAGATCCAATCCTATCTGAGGTTAAAATGGAAATGTCAGCAGAGAGCTGTGCAAATTTCCCCAGCTGTTCTAGAAAGTATGTCCTCTTAATTTATACAGCATGAACAAGAATTGAGTTAATTAATCATACCTGAGGTTGACTCACTGTTATGAATCCTTATTTTTATTTTTCAATTTTTTCTCATTCTGTTCTTTGAATATTAACTACTTAACACTTCATGATGAAATCAGTATTTGCCACTATGTTTTAACTACCACATGTTGGTTTAGAACGAGTTTGATTCCAAGCCACAGACATACTGATTCCCCATTACTTTAATATGTTTAGCATTGGCAATTTCATCATTTTGTGCACTCCTTTCCTAACAATGTGGATAGTTATAGCTCCATACTTTTAGTTGACTATTTTGATAAGTACTTGTGGACAAGAAAATTCATCACAATTAGTAGCCAGTCTTCTGAGAATGAGTCTATCCACACTTAGGTGGACCTTGATCAACAAATAGTTTTTTGCTGTATCTAAAATTAAAATTAAAAAATATTTAATATTAAAATTAACCAATGGGAGTTACCAGATTTTGGTGATTATGACTACTCCATTGGCACAGAATCTAGAGTTACTGCTTTGCTACATATGATGTGGACTAGTAATTGTAATAATAATAATAGCTAATATTCATGTAGTGAGTGTTTATTATGTGTCAGGCACTTGCTTTATAATTATTAGATCATTTGATCCTCACAACAACCTGTCAGGGTTATTATCATCTATGTTTTATAGTAAAGGAAACTAAAACAAACAAGTAAAATAACTTGCTCAGTCACAGCTAATAAGTATCTAGGGCCAAATGAACTCAGACCTTCTGCCTCCAGGCTCTATCCACTGCATCTTTTAGTTGCCCCTAAAATAGAGTTTTAATGGAAATGGAATGGAAATCACAGCCTACGTGTAGTGTCCCTAAGTTTGCATGTGATTTCTTGCCTCTTTGCCTTTGTTCTGGCTATCCCCCCATGCTTAAAATATACTTCCTTCTCCTGCTCCTCTCTCTGCCTCTTAGAACCCCAAACTTCAGGAAGGTTCAGATTCACATTAATTTTGAACAGTAGTACATGCAGTCTGCTCTACCAAACACTTTTTAAGTACCTACAGTGTGAAAGGCACAATATAATGTCTGGAGACTCAAGGACAAAATGAAAACAATTCCTTCCTTCAAGGAACTTTTCATTTGCACTTGGGGGAAAGGGAAGGGTTATATAATACAAGAATATAAGTACTGCATTTGTTTGATAATTTGAGAAGACTTTTAGAAATTGATCACAAATGAAATGAGCAGAACCTGAAGAATAATTTATACAATAACACCATAAAGACAAATAATTTTAAAAGCTATAAGAACTATGATCAATATAATGATTATCTATGATTTGAAAAGAATGATGCTGAAACATACTATCTACCTCTAGACAGAAAGGTGATGAATTTAGAGTACAAAATGAGATGTGTATTTTTGTATCTAGCCAGGAATTGAATTGGTTTTGCTTGACTATACATATCTGTTACAAGGATTTTAGAAGTTCTTTTTTCTTTTTTTTCTCCCTGATGGCATGGATGATAGGAGGGAGATAAAATATGTTTGTTTTTGTTTTTTGAAAATCAGTTTTAAAAAAGAGCAATCGCAGAATGACAGGGAAAGATAATGCAGAATGTTGGAGGGGATGTGGGAAAACGGGGACACTGATACATTGTTGGTGGAATTGTGAATACATCCAGCCATTCTGGAGAGCAATTTGGAACTATGCCCAAAAAGTTATCAAACTGTGCATACCCTTTGATCCAGCAGTGTCTCTACTGGGCTTATACCCCAAAGAGATACTAAAAAAGGGAAAAGGACCTGTATGTGCCAAAATGTTTGTGGCAGCCCTGTTTGTAGTGGCCAGAAGCTGGAAAATGAATGGATGCCCATCAATTGGAGAATGGTTGAGTAAATTGTGGTATATGAATGTTATGGAATATTATTGTTCTGTAAGAAATGACCAACAGGACGAATACATAGAGGACTGGCGAGACTTACATGAACTGATGCTGAGCGAAATGAGCAGAACCAGGAAATCATTATATACCTCAACAGCGATACTGTATGAGGATGTATTCTGATGGAAGTGGATTTCTTCAACAAAGACAAGATCCAACTGAGTTTCAATTGATCAAGGATGGACAGAAGCAGCAACACCCAAAGAAAGAACACTAGGAAATGAATGTAAACTGCTTGCATTTTTGTTCTTCTTCCCTGGTTATTTATACCTTCTAAATCCAATTCTCCCTGAGCAACAAGAAAACTGTTCGGTTCTGCACACATATATTATATCCAAGATCCACTGCAATCTATTTAACATGTATAGGACTGCTTGCCATCTTTGGGGAGAGGGCGGAGGGAGGGAGGGGAAAAATCGGAACAGAAGTGAGTGCAAGGGATAATGTTGTAAAAAACTACCCTGGCATAGGTTCTGTCAATAAAAAGTTATTTAAAAAAAATAAAAAATAAAAAAAGAGCAATTGGTGAGGTACAAGAGATATGTTATTCTGTGTATGCTTTCCAATAAAGCTACTTTATTGTTAGTTTTTCTCTGTGGTTTAATTTTGTTACAAGAGAACTCTCATGAAGACAGGGTGATATGGAAATGTGATACAAAAACAAAACACACATCAATAAACTTTACATATATAAAGTCTATTAATGTGGCTATATATAATGATGTTTTGTGTGAGTGGAGAGAGAGAAAGAGAGAGAGAGAGAGAGAGAGAGAGAGAGAGAGAGAGAGAGAGAGAGAGAGTGTTAGACAAACATGTATAGGCAAGGAGACAATACTATTAAAAGGAATTGGGAAAAGTTTCACTTAGGAAATGTAATAGGAGCTAAATCTCGAAAGAAAACTCTACATTCTTTGAAACAAAGGTCAAAAAGGAATGGCTTTGATCTATAGGGGGAGATAGTCTATAATAAAAAGAAAGCAGGAGATAAACAATTTAGATGCTGAAACCCATCAAACAGGCCAGTTTGCTTGGCATATAAATTTGATAGAGTATGGCTCTCGAAGGCAAGAATTGTTTTACTTTTGTCCTCCTATCTCCAGCTTCTGTCATACTCTTGGAATGTTCTCAGTAGTGAATAAATGCTTCCTGATTGACTGAATGTAAAATGCATGAAGAGAGTAAGAGCCAGACTGGAGCCAGATTGGATAGGGCTTTAAATACCAAACTAAAGAGTTTGTATTTTATCCTAGAGGCAAGATAGAGTCACTGGAGCATCTTGAATAGGGGAGTATTATAGTCAGGCTTTAGAAAGATTATTTCAGTAGCTAAGGGAAGAGATGGAAAGCCATGAGTTGAATTGAGGAAGCTAATTCAGTAATCAGAATGTGAAGTACAGCAGGACTTCTTAAACTTTTTGCACTGATGAGAAATTTTTATATGACCCCAAGTTTATAGATTATATATATATATATATATATATATATATATATATATATAAATCAAGCATTTACTGATAATAAATCATAATTTCATGACCCTCTCATTCAGGCCCCATATGGGGTCACTACTCACAATTTAAGAAGCTGAGAACTAGAGTGTCAAATATATAAGTAGAGAAGAGGATACTGGTGTAAGAGATGTAATAGTTTTCCTCATCCTCTTGGGGACATTTCTGTGTTAAACATATGGTATTAATTTTTCTTTTTCAACAGAAGCTATGGGCCATAGAAGAATGAACCAAATTAATGTCTCTTTCTCTGTTTCTCTGTTTGTCTGTCTGTCTGTCTCTGTCTCTGTTTCTCTGTGTGTATGTGTGTGTGTGTGTATGTCTCTGTGTGTGTCTCTGTATCTCTCTGTGTGTCTTTGTTTCTCTCTGTCTCTCCATGTCTCTGTTTCTGTGTGTGTGTGTGTGTGTGTCTATCTGTCTCTGTGTATCTCTCTCTGTCTCTCTCTTAAAAAGTTCTAGGAGAAAAACTACTTATCTAGATACATAGTATCTATACTATGATCACAAAAATCAAGATTAGTCTATTTTGAAAAGGAATGGTGTCTCTATCCTTTGTAAATATGTACCTCTGGAACTTTTTTAAAGAGGTGGAGATAGGGGAAAACTTGAACTAGATACTCTGTCCAGTAGATTGGCATATGGGCAATTTAGTTTGGTGATCATCTAATCTTATGAAAAACATGTGTGTATGGAGGGATGGGTGAGTTTGTAGTTATTCACGGGAAAAAAAATCAACAAGGGCTTGTTGAACATCATCAGATCTAAACTCACAGTAAATCTGAGGGCAAGATTTGTCCTCTGCCTTGGAAATGCAGATGATCTGAGAGTTCCCTGTATCATCAAAGTTCTCAAAACAAAATGCAGTACTGATATTTGGAATAATTGCATTCAGTTTCCTTAATGTTAGTGACATTTAACTCTCTAAAATTCAAGAATTGAAAAAACCTCAGGATTAAGACAAAAATTATGTAAGACAAAATAATTCATATAATGTATTTGAAGAAATTTATCAGGGCAAATGGTGTAGTAGAATTGAATGGAAGTATTGATCTTAATCCTTTAAAGAAATCCTTGTGTTTTCAGCCTCATTATTTCTGAAGAATTTATAATGGGCATTAAAAAAAAGGACTGTTGAGAAATGGGCTCTGTAACTTCATCTCATCAATTATTTTGGCCTGAACTCTTTGACAGAGGCAATATGACATCAAAAAGACCTGGCTTCAAATTCTACCCGCAGTACTCATAATGGCTTTGTGACCTGGGCAATTAACAATCTCTACTATAAGTATATAAAAATACATAAAAAGTTCAAAAAATAAATAAACAGTACATTTTTGCTGGAGAGAACCAGAAAAGATCTCATGTATTAATAGTGGAGTATCATAAATAAGAATATTGATTTAATTGTTAGTGTTCTCTCCTTGCCCTATATTTGTCTGACTGGCTGTGTATGTGTATGTATGCACATATACAAAAATATATAGAGAAAGAGATAATGTTAAAAAAAAATCAATGTATTATATGTAAACACATCAACACATAACAATACATAAATATATCCTACAATTCCAAGCAACCCTCTTAGTGTTCTAAGCTACAGATGACTTGATGACCCCCATCTATAAAGGGAATGACCATGAAAATTCTCTACACCAAATAAATCAGAGATCAAGATCTATGTTTCCTAGATTTAATTATGGGTTGAGATTCTCTTAATGCCTTTTCTCCAAAGAAGTCACTGTTATTTCCATAAGAGATGGAATTTCCAAATCTATAACCTCAACAATCTTAAAGTAGGGCAGAAGAGAAGAGAGCCAAATCAGACAGTTCAGAGTGAGTAGAAAGACCTACTATAAGAGGAAATCAGATTTAGAGGAAGAAGAGAATTGTGAGTCAATGAAGGATCCAGCAGTCTTATGGGTTGATGAGGATGGGAGGTGAGGAAGAAAAACACTCTCCTATTAAAATCATGTTCAACCAACAGAGCGAAGTATATCACATTGAAGTTCATTGCTTCAATTTCTAACCTTTCCTAAGTGCTTACTTGGCAGAGCATTGCCTAGTGCAGTATTTGTGTCTCTGAGAGCAACTTAAAGGAGCAGCGACAGACATCTCTACTACATCCCCCACCCACCCCCAACCCCACACATGCTTTTCTCCTACTTAAGCAATAAATTATATTGGTTATGTGAATTACTACCTTAAAGCTTGAGGGGGAAGGTCACTATTTTTGCTTCTAGATACAATGAAGCAACATTTAGCAACATATGCCTTAAAGTACTTTTAAAGCATATTATAATATGTTTTGTAGATTATAAATTAGATTTGTAACTGAAAGGAATATTGAGGGTCATCTGGTACAACTTCCTTACTTTACAGCTGAGAAAACTGAGGACCAGAGAATTTATGTGGCTTGCCCTTGGTCATATAATCACGGTGTATCAAAGGTAAGCTTTGAATGCAAGGCTTCCTGACTCCAACACCAGCCCGGTCCTTTATCCACCCATACCAAACCATTTTTTTATGTCTCATATTGTCAAAGGTAGAATTTAAGCTCAGGTCTTCTTATTTCAAGCCCTGTGGTTTTTTTTTTTTTTTTTTTTTTTCATTATCCTGCCTTCCATTTTGTGAATTTATTTTGACAATGGTTCTACTTTTGTAAAAAACTCTGCCCTCCTTGGTAGTAGAAATGAAGCTAAAGACTCCTTGTCTTCTGGGTTCCTCTTATCATAATTGATGGGAAAAATCCATTTAAGAGTTTAGTTCTGATAATAACTAATGTTCTAGTTGAGATATCACCTCCACTCTCTCCCCATTCGAAAACTTAACCCAGTCCCTGGTTATTGTAGCCCAACTTTGGCTTCATCTTATTTAGTTCTAGTCATGACCACCACCCAAGCACTCCCAGAACATTTCCAGCTATGGTAATGTAGCCCCCTCCCCAACCTCTTCCTATCATCTTTTCTTTGTTTTCTTTGCCCATTGGAGTATAAACTCCTTGAGGGTAGAAACTATCTTTTGTTTGTATTCCTTAGGCTAAGCACCATGCCTTGCATATTGTAGGCACTATATAAATGTTCCCTTGCCTTGCCTTCTCTTCCCTTCCCTTCCCTTCTCTTTCCCCATTAGAATGTAATCTTCATAAAAGAAGATATATTTCTACAGTGCTTTTATTTGTATTGCCAGGATTTAATATTGTCCCTAAAACATACTAAAACCTTAATGTTGTATCTATGAAACCCCAATGTTGATACATGAGACCTTTTTCTGATTCTCTTCACACACACACAAAAAAAATATTGTGTATTTATTTTCTATATATTTTGTTATATATTTATTTATTTTTACATACTGACATTGTTATATATATATTGTCTTCCCTGGTAAAGAATAAATTTCTTGAGGATAAAAAACCTTCATTTTTATCTTTAGCATCAGCTGCTTGGCACAATGCCTAGCATACAGTGGGTGTTTAATAACTATTGATTGCTTGAATGATTAGGGAAAGGCAAACTAGAAACAAGATAGGCCATAATATATGGCCTATAACCACTACTTAGTTCATGAGTTAACAATCTTTTTGAAAATCATGTGTTGTAATACATTGTTGGTGGAGTTATGAAATAATCCAACCATTCTGGAGAGCAAGCTGGAACTACGCCCAAATGGCTATAAAACTGTGTGTACCCTTTGACCCAGCAGTTCCATCACGGAGTCTGTATCCCAAGGAAATCACAAAGGAGAGAAAAGGACCCTTTGTGCAAAATGTTTGTAGCAGCTCTTTTGTGTTGGCAAAGAATTGGAAAATGAGGCTATTGGGGAAATGGCTGAACAAGTTGTGATATATGAAGGTAATGGAATATTATTGTTCTATAAAAAATGATGAACAAGCTGATCATAGAAAGGTCTGGAAAGATTTACATTAACTGATGCTGAGTGACACAAGCAGAAGGAGGAATACATTATACACAATAACAGCAAGAATGTGCAATGATCAACTATGAAAGGCTTGGTTCTTCTCAGTAGTTCAGTGATCCAAAGCAATCCCAATAAACTTTGGATAGAAAATGCTATCTGTATCCAGAAAAAAAAAAAAAAAAAAACAAAAAACTAAGGAGAATGAATATAAATGAACACATGCTATGTTTACTTCTTTTTTCTTTTTTTTTTTTTAATCTTCTGATTTTTTTTCCTTTTACTCTGATTTTTCTCTCCCAAAATGATTCATAAAACAATGTGTATCAAAAAATAAACTAATATTTCTAATACAAAGAAAAATAAATCCCACCTTTAATACCTCTTTGTTCTTTAAAATAAAAATAAATAAAAATGGTGTGTCATAATTCTGTAGCCTATTTTTCTGGTGAGTGCAGAATGTACTATGAGCATATAACTCTCATCAGTGGCAAGATTACCTAAATCTAAATTCTAGTTTGCACATGCTCTCACTTTGCCTCCTCTTCCTCCTCTATCTCTTCTTCCTCCTCCTCCTTCTCCTCCTCTCTCTCTCTCTCTTTCTCTCTCTCTCTCTCTCTTTCACTCTCTCTCTCTTTCTCTCTCTCTCTTCAGAAACCCCTTTTACTCACTTTGTTTCACTCTTGTTCTCTCTGTTTCTATCTTTCTCTCTGATTCTTTCTCTGTGTCTGTCTTTTTCTCTCTTTCTCTCTCTGTCTTTATCTCTCTTTCTCTCTGATTATTTCTGTCTCTTTCTTTCTGTCTTTTTCTTTGTCTCTGTGTCTTTATCTCTCTCTGTGTCTCTAATTCTCTCTCTCTGTCTCTTTGTGTCTATTTCTCTTTGTGTATCTCTGTCTCTCTCTGTTTTTCTGCCTCTGTCTCTAATCCTATCCCCCATCCCCCACAAATGGGTTGTTATTCTTATTTATTTCAATGGGTCACAGCTCATCTGAAAGTCATGGCACTGACAGGTAATGCCTCTTACAGAAAAGAGTGGAGGAAGGACATGTAAAGAATCAAACTTAGCTTTACAGTTTTCAAGCTGAAAGGGACCTTAGGGATTACCATCCTCATGTTTTATTTTGTTGTTATTTTTTCCCGATGAGGAAACTGCAGTTTAGAGATACCAAATGACATGTTCAAGGTCACGTATATAGTATGTAAGAAAGAACATTTTAGATCACATCCTACTTTTTTTTTCCTGTACTACTTAATATCATCCTTCATGCCAGCCCTCAACTTGTGTAATTTACGTTGCCATCTTGTTATATAATGTGTGCTCTTGGTGAAATGAATGGATCAAACTTAATCTTGAAGTCATGTTAGCAAGAATTGTCTGGCATATGGAAAACAGCAGAATATGGATAGAAGACTAGGGGTTCTAGTCCAGTCTTTTTACTTGAACTTGCTCTATGATCCTGGACAAATCACATTGTCTCTCTGAAATTCAGTTTCTTAATCTGTAAATCAAGGGTTTTGAAACATATCATGCCTAAGGTTCTTTCTAGGCCTAATTAACTATGACTCTCTCCTATCATCCTGAAATCCTCTATGTATATATGATTTTTGCTATTGGAGAAGAAGTGGTCTGTATCTTTGATTTCAACAATGTGCTTCAAAAATCCTTCTGCCAAAGGAAATCAACAATTCATCCATGTTGATTCATTTTATAGAATTATAAGGGAAGAGGGGGAATTGAGAGATTTAGTGACTTATACTAGTCACACTGCTAATATCTGTCAGAAATGGCATTTGAAATCAGGACTTCCTGGATCCTTCGTTTCCCCTACTGGATACTGCTTTTCAAGTTTTAGTCATTGGTATATGGGGTCAAAGGCAGAAGCAGAATAGTGATAATGCCCTGTGACTGCCCTTCATTTTGACATGAAGAAAATGGTTTTCTCAATGTTTATTCCCAAGCCATTTTGATAATACAAAGCTGCTGTTGGCTATTAGACTCCAATTGACCTGACTTGAATTCTCCTTATTATCTCTATTCTCATTTTCATTTTTTACCCTTATTCGAGGAGACTTTACAATGACTAGAGGCTGCTTTGAGAGAGCATTTGGATCTGATGCTTTCACAAATGTGAATCTTTGCAAGTTGGTGGCATGTCATGCTATTTAACTTAATTTACTATTTTTTTCCAAAAGGAAATTGAAAAGAAACCAATCGGGCAAGAAAATAGTTCTGCCCGGGTTGTGTTTGTAGGTTCTACTGCTTCAGAGGATATGCCACTGGATTGTTTCCTACTGTAGGCTGTGACTGGGCTTAGGAGAAAGTTGCCTTGACCTCCTGAGCAGTAAGAAAGGATTTGATTATTATACAGAAGAATGCTTTTTGCTCACACTTCTCAGGTTGCTTCTTGCTTGTCCTTTGCCCCTTGGGTCTCTTTCAGATTGTGAAATCATTTCAATTGTATTCCTTGGTCACCTAATGAGATTAGCCAGAGTTTATGATATTTAATTCTCTCTTTAAGATTATTCTCATTTACTTTATAAACTGTCACGAAAAGTAATTTTCTACTTTATTTAATTATTTTTAAAAAACCAATGCAGAACTCTTTTTATTTTCCTTTGTAGGTTTCAAGGCAGCAGATGAATTGTGAAAGAGACCAACTAAGGGTAGGTACATCAGCTTGAAAAGCACCCCTTTCTCTCATTTCTGTATAATGAGCCAAATGTTTTTCATGTTCACAGGAGACATGAGTTCTGAATACTGGGCTGCAACTTTTGTCTTTTAGTGATGAAAATATTTATCCCATATAATTAACTATTGATTGGTTTGACAAAAACAGTATGTCTTCTTTTGGAGTGCCATTATAGTAGATATGGATTTTTTTTATTTAGATTCAGCAATAAATACTTCTCTTATGGAATTTGTTGGATGTCACTGTATTCTTTTTGTGTACAATATGAAGTCTAAGTAATAACAAAGTAATAACAATAGTCAGAAGAATGTCCAGCCGTTTTCTTAACATGAACATCAGGTTGTTTGCTGCGTGGCTAAAATATCCTTTTATTGCTATCTGCACTAGGCATTCAGCTAATATGCCAAGGACATTTTCTCAAAGGATTCAGTATTTTGAAGGCCTCTCTAGGTTAGTGGCAGTTGTGATTGTGGAGGAAGGAGATGGAGCTTTTAAATTTGGTCTTTGGTTTTGTTATTTTGAAGTCTGTTGCCCAATTCAGTTGGATGTGAAATATTCTCCATTTCATGTGAGCAATTGGGTACCCTTTTTTGGTTTGACAAATCTCTTGATCACAGACCTCAGTTATATATGATCAATAGAATGATTCCATTTAACTGTGCCATAATCTTCTGTAAGTCATATATTCATAACATTTCAGAAAAAAAGAAGTTTCTTGCTCCATACAAAACCATTACACTCAACTTCTTTGTGAGAGTACCTAACATACTAAATTTAACTTACAAACATGTATTCAAGTCTTCCAATACATATTGATTATATGACCATGTGAACTTCTTAGTGACTCTGGGCAGAGCATTCACCTCTCTGGTGTGGTGGGAGTTTGAGAGACAGGGATAAGACTTCTAATTGGGAATTCCCTATACCTATGAGATCTATTTCTCAAGATGCTTGGTACCACTACGAAATGATGTTATCCCTTGACTTTTATTTTTTCAGAATACTATTCATAGTACTCATATGATTGAGCCAAGGTAAGTTAGTTCTTTTCCCCTCTGAACAAATCATGGACTTATTTCAATTGCATTATCACTTTTCACGCCAGGCTTTATTAATATGTGATCAAAAGCCAAAACAGCCATCCCAAATTGAAATCATTGCATTAATACTAGGAATTAAGACCATGTCCTTCCTTATCCACCTCCTTTCCATTAACCTCTCACATCCACCCACTGCTAAGTAGCTGTGTGTGTTTACATTAGTTGTGACTAGAGTATGAAAGAGCCTTCAAAACGCTTTAAGCTTTTCCAGAACTCCCTTATTGCTTCTCCCTGCTGTCTGAACCACTGGTCCTTCCTGGTAAATAATGCATTGCAGCTTCAGATTTTTGTTCCTGTTTGGATAGAATATGCTGGTCAGAAATGGGTCAGAACTAGATAAGAAGTTATCTATGCTTTTGTTTTAATGAGTCACTGATAATTCTACATAATTAAGATACTTTGAAATGTGTGGTCCAAATGAATACTATGCTCATCAAATATAACATAAAATGAGTTAGCAATATAAATGAATTCTGCTGTCTATAAGGAGCTGCCAGTCCTTGTTGTAGAAGCTAGAAATTTGTTCTTTCCAAAGGACTGTGGCTTCAGTTTCCAGTACTTTCATCTGTATCTTTGCCTCTTTTGTCGTTATCTGCATTATACCAAATTAATTGAATGATACTATTAATTCAGTTATGCAGTCAGTCAACTCAACCTACATTTATTAAGCATTTAAATGCATAACACTTTGCTAAATTGATAAAGATACAAAGATAAAACCAAAATTATTCCTGACCTCAAAGAGCTTGTATTTTACTAGAGATTTCAATGAGACAGATCTGAACAGATATTTGGCAGAATAGAATAATTAGTTTAATGAAAATCATTGTGCCAGTCGATCTATATACTTGGCTCAAAGGCTGATTCTTTTTTATTCAAAATAGGATGTCTTAACTTTGAGATACAAAGCAGGAATATCATGTCTAAAAACAAAGAGAAATATGATCCATATAAATGCCAATGTAAAACAATGCCTTTTCTCATTAAGAATTTTTCTGATATCATTTATTTTACCAATGTTCTGATGGAAATCTTGATCACAAATGATTGATATGTATTTCTCAATAGAATACACTTTTTCTTATTTGTTTTAGAGAGGAATGGAGTGATTTGATTAGTAAAGATATTTAAGAATGTTTGCCTGCCACCCACGATTCTTTATCTATATGTGTGTATACACACACACACATACACACACACACACATACACACACACACATATATATATACACATATACACATATTAAATACAGCAGTCAAAATACATTTTCAGAATTGCTCTGCAGGATGACTGAAGTATGGCAGTGTTGTCCGATTTAGAATTTCTTGATTGGTACATTCTGCCCTACAATTAGAAACAAGAAATTAATATGAATAGTATTATAATGCATCCCTTTTGCCTTATCCACCTATAAAGAGGAGCGTGCAGAAATAGACTATAGTACCCTCTGCTAAGATTCTAATTTCTCTATATTCCCTTTGCTCCCTTCTTTGTTATCCCTAAAATATTGTAAAAGGAAACTTCCTGGTTCTTGATTTTATAGGGAATCCCAAATGGTGATTCTCCCTTAAGAATCTGACAATAGAAAATAATGATTCCTTATTACCATGGAGAGTTGTGTGTGTGAAGTATCTATGTTTGGGAAGGGAAGAGAGAATTTGCAGAAGAGGGGCAGTCAGCTGTTAGAAGCATTGGTGTGAAAGGAAGACACTTCACAACTCTATTTTCAAAGCAGTAGGCCTGATTTTGCTGGGGAGAAGGGAGTCAAAAGCTCACTGTGAAAGCTGCATATTAATTCTTGGCCCCAAGAGTTAAATAGTTTTGCCTGCCAAATGGTATTGAAGACAGTGAGCTAATTTGTGCCAAAGTGGTCTGGTGGAATTAATAATGCACTCCCTAAGGCAGACCACTTACAGGGTATCTCAGAACTGATATTCTGCAACCCAGATTTTTGAAATAAGTTTAATTGTCCAATATCTGCATGATTCTTCTACCCTTCAACTTCTTTGCTACGGCAGAAATTGAGAAAAATTAAATTCCTCACACATATGTCCTTTTTTTTTTTTTTTTTTTTTTTGCATTGCTCTCAGCTTCACATATGGGAAGTTTCTGATATTCTTTTGAGACAAGTGAGTGTTTTGTCCTGTGTTCTGGGTGGCTCATTTGGTTAGAGCACCCTGCTAATGAGGCCAAATTGGTGGGTTTACTCCCCCTGGGGCTAATTAAAGACCCTGTTTCATGGTTATGGATTGTATCCCCAACCCTGACTAGCCATCTGGAAAATGAAAGCCATGGGTTCTAAAGGGGAGCAGCAGGTCAGGGACTGTGGATGGGACACTGTACATCCATCCCTTCTACTGGAAAATACAAAACAAACAAGAAAATAGAAAGCCAGCAACAACAATAAGACAAAACACGGTTAGGATGATGAGACAGAAATAGGTTCAAAAGCCAGCTCAGATGGTTAATGGCTGGGTGCTATTCTGCTCAGGGAACAGCCCTAGAAAAGAGACTAAGTTTTGCACAGCCCCAACCCGTGAATGATCTGGTGAAGCGTATCTACAGTATCAATATTTAATTTGCCAGTTAGAAGCTAGTTTCTCATTTCTGCTAGATAGAAGAGTAATGTGAGTTACAAAATGCAAATTGCTAATGATAATATTCACTTACATAATGCCTTTCATCCAGGCATCAGATAATTAAGCCTTCCAACAGCCTTGGGAGGGAGATAAGAAAATGGAAGGCATTGGTTCCCTCTTTATTAAAATTCAGACCTGCCTTAGGGGAGTCACCACCCTTACTAGTTTAGGACCGCCTGCCTAGGCAATCCAACAGTTTAGGAAACAACCACAACTTTTTGAAATTATGCTAAAGTATCATTGTTGGGTTTGAAGTTGGGGGTTTGGTTTTTTGTTTTGTTTTTAGTGTTTGCCTGTTTAACATTAGGGATTCAGGTGATTCCCAGTTTAATGCTTTATTGAAGACCTTCCTCATGTAAGTAGCAATGGTGAATACAACCTGTTCATCAGTCATTACTTGTTCTCACCTCATGACCAACCTTTTTCATTTTCTATTCCAACTTTGTTCTGACAGTATTCTTTCCATGACTTCTCGTGCATTTAAAGATATTGCAGCTTGTTTACACATATCATTCATATTCCCATTGTAGTCTATAAAAGTCAGTTTAGCCCATTGGTTGATGGGTTGGTTGGTTGGTTGACTGGCTGTTTTTAATTCTCAAAAAGGACCAAAATAACATCATCATGTTAGTGTCAAGCTTACAGTGTGTCTCACTGTGACTGATCAGCCCAATATGAGCTTGGAATTCTCTATCACAGGTTGGGTATAAATAGTTCATATGAATATTTGGGGTGGATTCTCTAAATTTACAAATTGTTCATTTCTTTTCAGGTACTTCAATTCTGCTTTGCTCATAGAGCTCAGCACCTTTTTTTGATGAGGCCATGCCATTCTGGGTGATACTGTGCCAATGTCTCCCATGTTATGAAATCAAGGGATCCTAAGAGTGTCCTTATATCACTTCTATATGTGATATAGCATGTGATTGCTTGCCTTGTGCAAGTTCTCTGCAAAATAGTCTTTTAGACAAGAATATGTTTGGATTCAATTTAACCCACAGTGTCTCTCTCAAGTACAGTATTAAACCTAAGCAGTATTATCCAGGTAGTACGCACACTGATACATGAAAGGACATGGTCCTACTGAGTGTCCCCAAACTCTGGCTATAAATGCCTCCATCCCACTCAGCTCCTCATACAACTACCCAAATATTCCTTATAAGTTTGAAGTCTGAAGACTAGAATTTTGGAGCGGTAGTATACAACGTTGTATTCCTGAACTGCTGCCTCCGTTATTCTTTACCTTGATGAATCATCCCTTGGGAAGAACAAGTTTGACTTTCGCCAGTCTCCTAAGTCTATTTTCACTACTGCCTAGTCTAGCTATCATTAGTTTTTATCAAGACACTTAGCAATAGCATAATAATTAAAACCATTACTGATTTACCTCACATGGAGGTAAGCCTAGCTAGACAGTCACATTGGTGGAAAGATAGAAAAAAGAAAGCTGCTTCCTCTCCTTAAATGTGCATGTATGTCAGAGCTTAGTTAATACAACATTTCTAAATGCAGTCCTGAAAGCCCACCAAATTTCTACGGGGAAATCCATCCAAAGTTCTAACTTGGAACTCCAGAAATATAACTCCTCTGGCCTCTATAGTAAAAAGTAGTGGAAGAAAAGACTTCTTTCTCATCTCACTTTTTACTCTTACCTTTGGTGATCTCATCAGTTCCTATGAGTTCAATTGCATTTCTGCAGAGGATTCCTACATTTGTGTTTGGAGCCCTACTCTGTCTCCTTATATAATCTTATATATATATATATATATATATATATATATATATATATATATACATATATAAAATCATATACCTACCAGGTATCTCCACTTGGGTATCCCACGAGCATCTCAAACTCAGCATTGCTGAAACAGAACCAATTATGCTTGGTTCAGAACAGAACCCATTCAATCCACTATACTTCTTGATTTCTGTTGATAACATCACCAATTGTGGAGTTATCATTGACATTACTCTTTCCCTTAGCCCCTTATCCAATTAATTTCAAAGTCATGTTAATCCTACTTCTACCACATCCCATTCACCCACCCTTTTCTTTTTAATCACATATCTTCTACCCTACTCTAGCTCCTCAGTGCCTTTTGCCTAAACTATAGCAATAGCCTCCAATTTCCTCATTGGTTTTCTTGTTCAAATTTTCTCCCTTCTCTAATCTATTCTCCATAAAACTAACACATTGATATTCCTAAAACATAGTTTGGATCATGTTAACTTTCCCTCCCTCCTCAATCTAAAAAATCTTTAGAGGTTCATTATTGCCTTTAAGATAAAATACAAAATATTCATCCTGGCATTTATAATATTTTATATTCCAAGTCTCCCTAGCTTTCCATTCCTATTTCTTATTACTTCCCTGAACATATACTTCATTCCTGTCAAAACTGGCTATTAGTTGTTCCTTATATGGATCATTTCATTTATTGCCTTTGTGTCTTAGTACAAGTACCCACCCCTCATGTCTAAATTTGAAATATACTTCCTTCTTACATTCACCTTGTTTCATATTCCTTGGGGTCTTCAGAGCACTGTCCAGGTGCCATCTCTTATGGGCAGCTTTTATTCTGACTCCCTCTTCCCAGTGTCCCAATATCTCTTTGTGTCTCTGAATCTGTCTCTGTCTCCATTTCTGTCTCTCTCTGTCTCTGTCTCTGTTCTCTGTCTCTCTCTCTCTCTCTCTCTCTGTGTTTGTATGTGTGTGTCTGTCCCTCTCCTTCCCTCTCTCTCCTTTTATGTAGGTATACTTATGTATATATTGTATCCTCCTAGTAGAATATAAGGTTTTTGAAGGCAAGGATTATCTTCACCCCCAATTCTTGTCAAATAGTAGGTCTTTAATAAGCATATGTGTCACTGAATTAAATTTTCTAAAACCAATCTGAAAATAATTGTGCTTATAGCCATGGGATAACCTAGCAAGTTAAAGACTTGATGGGGAAGAAAAGGGACAAGTAGAAGGATGAGGACTCAATATGAAGGGAGTTTCAGGAATCAGTCCTTCTGTAAATATAAACTCCTAAGAAATTATAGAATCTAAGATTTAGAGCTAAAAGGTACATTAGGTTCATGGAATCTAAAACCCACATTTTATACATGAAAATTCTATGATTCAGAGCACTTAATTTTCCTGCCCTAGATCACATAGGGTTATTATCACAAATAGCAGAACTGAGACTTGCAATAATATATTTTCCAAGACTTCCATAAAATTATTGGATGATACAGTCATTGATCTAGAACTGGAAGAAATCCCAGGGACCATCAAGTTCAAGATTCTTCATGTTGTTTTATGGATCCTTGTTGAAATCTAAGGAAGCTGGGGCAGTTAAGTTGTGCAGTGGATATAATACTGGACCTGGAGTCAAAAGCATGTGAGTTCAAATCTGGCCTCAGATATTTACTAACTGTGAGACCCTGGGCAAGTAACTTTACCCTGATTGCCTCTGAAAGAAAAAAAAAAAACAAATGAAGGAAGAGAGGAAAGGAGGAAAGAAAGAGAGAAAGAAATCAGGAAGCTCAGGAACTGTGTCTCAAAATAAAAGCAATTTTCCCATTGCATCCCCACTACCTAACCAAAGGAGCCCATGGTGCACAAAATGTTTAATCTTGATCTAGACTTAGGGCACATATACTATATTGCCTGTTAGAATATTTATTGATGAATAAAATCCTTAGGTCATTATTATGCAGAATTCTCTTGCCTGACTAGGGATTTGAGTTCCTTCACCTAAAAAAGTAGAATGGTTTAAAAAGGGAAAAAAAGTATATAATTCTTCACCTTACCTTATGATGGGTCCTGTATCACTGACACCCCATTAATGCATCCTTAATATTACTAAATCTTTTAGTTTCTTCTTGGGAACCCATAATGGTTCATGCTTTAGATGTCTTGGCCTAAATATTAACTCTCAATTTTCTTTTTAAAAAAAGCCAGCCCTTTATCCTAGTCCTCTTCCCTTTTCCAGGGCAAATCAGCCGCTTAACTTATTTTTATCACTGAATCAAGCAGCTTCGAGTGAAACAGCTAATAATGCTGGCATTTCAATTTGTCAGAGATGTTTCTCATTTCTGTGACTGATGTCTCAGTGAGGACTCATCTCCCCGCTCTACTCTTCTAAGAGACACAAATGTCATTCCAAAAAAATATTTGAAAGGGGGGAACGAAGGGAACAAATGAACAGCCAGTCTTATGGTTCCTAATCTTAGGGAGGCATTCAGTAGGAGTGAGTGATGAGAAGGAAACCATTTCCTGATAATTTGAACAAACTGTTCTCCCTCCTAACAAATAAAAAAAGGAAGGAAGGAAGGAAGGGAGGGAGGAAGGAAGGAAGGAAGAAGGAAGGAAGAAGGAAGGAAAGAAGGAAGGAAAGAAGGAAGGAAGGAAGGAAGGTAAAATAGGTAGGTAGGTACATAGATAGGTAAGAAAGTAGGTAGGTACATAGGTAGTTAAGTAGGTAAACAGACAAGGAGAGACCAACCCAGTAATGACATTAACCAGGAAGGCAGTCCCCTCTACCACTATACATTTCCATTCAGCCTGGTCAATCAATAATTCAGTCAACAAACACTCATTAGCTGCTTACTTTATCCCAGTAGCCTTGTTCTAAGTCCTGGAATTATGAAGAAAGAAAGAAAGAAAAAAGGTTACTATCTTCAGGAAACTTAGATCCTAAGGGAAGAGACAACATAAAAATAAAGAGAACTTTAGGTCTCATAGACTGAACTTAGAAAATTTTAAGGTTCATAGTTCAGGTTAAAAAAAAATGCAGAAAATTCAACTCCTTATAAATGGAATAAGCTAAAAGCATCAACATCTTAAACCTTTGTCCTTGACATCCTGAAGAGATATAAGGATTCATGGGATAATTATGCATTACAAATGTGAGGGAAGGATATAGACTTGCTCCTTCTGGTCTTTCTTATCCCCCCTCTTCCTCCTTTCACCATACACACACATACCATACCCTTCTCTTCCTAAGTTTATGCTTACGTTTGTGCCTCTCTATAGTTAACACTGTCTGGCTGGCCTTCTCAGGCTCTTTATGGTAATAAGATTTCAGAGGGAAAAACAGATGGAAAGAACAAAAAAGAATTTCTTTAAGTATTTTCATAATTTTTCCATAATCTGGAGTCTCTCTGAGGTGAAGTGTTTGTTTCAAGGTGATTGTTGTCCTTTCTTTATCACAGAGATCAGGGTTTCTATATTCCAGACAGATTCCTGCTAAAAAAAAAAAAGGGGAATTATTTCCATGATCTCCCTCTCTTCCAAACTACACAAAATGACTCATCTTTAGCCATTCAATTTAGCATTTTGTTGTTGTTCAGTCATTTATCAGTTGTGTCTGACTCTTCATGATCCTATTGGGGATTTTCTTGGCAAAGATATTGAAGTGGTTTGTCATTTCCTTTTCCAGATTATTTGACAGATGAGGAAACTGAGGCAGAGAAGCTTAAATGATTTGCCCAGGATCACACATCTAGTAAATGTCTGAGGTCATATTTTAACTCAGGAAAATGAGATTTCCTGATTTCACTCCCAGCAGACAATCCAATGTACCACCTAATTTCTGCATCTTTCAGAGAGTTTTACATAGTATTGCTTTGCTCCTTCACTAGAATGTAAGTTCCTCAGGGCAGGCATGATGTTTTTAATTGTTTGGCATATCCACAGGTCCAAATACAATACTGGATCTAGACTAGAGATGCAGAAGAGTCTTGATTGATAGATTGGTGATTGGTTAGTTAATAGCTATGACCTAAAAGAAGGTAAATGAGAGGATTTTAGGAAATTTCATTGTTTCTTCCCTTTTCTTGGTCTATCAAGGTTTTAATTCTTAATACTCTCTAATATGAGAAGATGCAGTATAAAGTATGCAGAAAACATTCTTAAAAGAAAATTTTAAAATTCTGGAAAAGGGTAGCAATAACAAAAAAATATGTTCAGAGAAAAGTTGTAGGAATTTTAGAATTTTTATTTCATGTTTCAATCACCAATTACTTCAGAATTATATACTTATTTTGTCTGTCTGTATGTGTGTGTGTCTTCATAATATGAAGGCAGCACTAGCCTGTTCATTTCTTGAAAAAAAAATTTCTGATTTAGCTATATTGTCTCTTTTCTCCATTCTATGTTCATTTCTTCCTTCCAAATCTGTTTCAAAAATCATTACTTTTCTTGGTTAATCACACCAGTCTATTTTGTACTTGGTTCAAATGATAGTTGCTTAATTTTTATAAAATTGTCATGTTGATATGTATATATATTTATGTGTGTGTGTATATATATATATATATATATATATATATATATATACATATAAATACATATCCATATCCACATATATATATATTTTTTTTTTGGTCATCCCTTGTGGAAGTGGGGGGCAGTAATTGTTTTGCCTCTTTGGTTAAACTTTTTAGATCAGGAAACCAAAAGAACAATAAAAGGAAACCAAATTCTAAGAAGTTGTAATGACCATTTTTAGTCCAGGAAAACTTACAATAAAATAAATTTTCTTTTATTCAAGAATTGACAGTGGGTGCCAAACATTGATATGCTATCAAATTCAATCACTTGTTCCACTTGTTTTACTTAACCTGTGTTATAAGGGGATTTGTGGAAGCAGCACATGTGAGTGGCTAACTGGAAATAACTGTTATATAAAGGATTAAATTAGCTAAATTTAATAAATACATAATATGTAAACATATATGCAAATAATGCATAAACTTACATAAATTTAAGAATTTCATACTGAACAAGAAAAGATGCTTTTTTTCATTCATTTGCAAAGGTAAAGTATCCAATGATATTGAACTTTGAATATTGGAGTTTTTCAATATATTGATCAGCTTTCCTGAATTTTTTTTTCATCCTCTAAAAAAATGATTTGTTTTAAGAGGATTTCTGAAATTGGGAGAAAGAGACAATTTTAGGTAAAGAAAAGCCCAGAGGATTTCATTTAAAAAATCTATTTTAAAAAAAGATTGTAAGCTCACCAAGGGCAAGAAGGAAGATGATCTTCGCTTCTAATTTCTTAAATTTTTTACTAAAGCACTTATTCCAGGCCTCTATATTCTAGGAACAAAGACTTATAATTCAAAAAGGTTATTTTCCTTCTCCAGGTTATGTATTTCTCAAAAAATAAGAAATATTTGGTACTACCTAGATGCCCCTAAATAGGCCTAATTGCCATTCCAATTCTCCACCTCTGGGATGAAACAGAATACCCAGAAACATTGCGATTTCTGCCTCATAGTGGGGGCTCTCTGCGATTATCCTGTTGAACTATTTGCAGAAAGGAATAGTGAGTAAAGTTTCTTACAGTGATCTAGTTTTATCTTTCCAAGTAGTGAGTGTGATATTCTCTTTTGTTATGTTTTTGATAACCTCTCTTTTGATATGTTTTTTGAACAGATACTAGTCAAATTAAGTCTGATCTATTGTTACATTTTTCAGTTGTCACCACACTACACCACACCACACAGTACTACAATAGAGTTTTTGAGGGCAGGGTCTGTTTTTGTTTGTTTGTTTGTTTTTGGTAGGTTGATTTGTTTTTTGGCAGCAGTAGGGACATTAATCTTATATCCTTGCCATCTAGCGTCTGGGTATGGTCTTAACCATAGTAGGAATAAGTTAAATTATTCACATCCTGGAATGCCCATTTTCCAAAGACAGAACACAAATCTAGTACTTAGTTTAAGCAGGTCAGATATTGTACTTTCCTTTGGAAAAACTACCAGAACTACTCACCTTTTTTTTTCCTTTTCTTCCCATTGTTAGACGCACTGTCAAATTCCCACCAATGATTTTTCTTGTATTGAGTCTACCTTATTTAAGTCTATTTTCAGTTCTTCTTCCCATAATTCCCACCAATGTCCCTTTTGAAGCTCTGATGAGATTGGTGAGAGGCAAGAGTTATACTGTCCAGTTTCCTCTGTTATCAATGTCAGACTTAGGTTATCTCTTTTTAATTTCCTGTTTATGTGATGGGACCATAGATTTAGAACTAGAAAAAAGTATCTTAGAGGTCATATAATTAAACCCTGGCACTTTATAGATGAGAAGTTAAGTAACTTGTGGAAGGCCATACAGGTGGTAATAGCAGAACCAAGATCTGAACCAGCTCTTCTATCCACTGTGCTACAATAACTAAATCTGAATGCTTCAATTATTTTTATTTATGTGTTTGTTTTTACATTCATTCATTCATCTCAAAATGGAAGTTATAGTCATGAAAGAAAGACTCAAGAATTGAGCCAGGTAGGAAAATTGGAAAGAACTAGCAGAAGTCAATAAAGCCTTATTTCAGATCCTTTATTAGTCACCATGGCCTGGGCAAGTCACTTAAATTCTCTCAGCAGTTTCCTCAGCTTACCTATCTCACAGGGTTGTTGTAAAGTTCTAATGAAATAAGATCTATAAAGTGCTTTGAAAACCTTAAAACACTATAAAATTGCTCTTTATATAATTATATTATTATTATCATTGAGAACTATTTATATACCCCTATTAAAAGGTCTCCAGTTAACCTCAATGTATTGAGACCTAAAAAAAATAGATCTTACTTTCTTGAAGTCATTTCTTCTTATGAGGAGTGAACTGACTCCAAAGTCAGTCTCCATCTATACTCCTTTGCATGATATCTCTTTGGGCCCTGCTCCTATTTTTCTTTCATCATACTTAAGTGATTTTTGATTTTTCTTGAGGGGACTTTTAGGTTATTAGATAGTTTGGGAACCTTGGAAGCCTGAGCTCTCTTATATTTGGCACCTGCATGGAACAGTGACTAGGAACAGTAACAGGAATCTGAAGTTGATAGAATACTCTGTTTACAACTGAGCTTACTACTTATCTGCTGGAAGAAAGAAGAAATTTTATATATTCTGTTGAGTACATTTTAATCACAATTTCCTTTTAAGAATTCATGGAGGCCTTCTTAGATGAAGAAGAAATGAATGGATGCATGCTTGCAAAAAGATCATATGTATCTCTGTGTGTGTATATACACATGTGTACAGGTGTTATGTTGACAGCTATTAGGGACTAGAGCTAACAATGCATGTTTCAAGTCATTTGGTCATATTTACATCACTGTAGTAGTAATTAAAGATCCTGTAGTGTGGATTGCATAGACAGGCTAACATTTTTTTAGCCAAAGGCATATTTTTGCATCACTTGAAACAAAAGAGCCTGAAGATATTATCAAAACAGTTTTGATCAACTTGGCTTTACTGATTTGCTGCTAAATGTCTTAACATACTCTTGTCTCCTTTTCCCTGTAATAGCTTGGAGACTTGGCTTGAATCACATAATGTCCCAAATAGCTAATCGCATGATCCCTGAAAGTCACATGTTCTGAAATCATCCTGATCTGAGGATGTGTGATTTATTTTATTTTTCCCCTTCAGCTATTCAGGTGGTGTAGGTTGTGAAATTGGAACCTAACTATACATTCCAAAACTGATTAAGGTAGACAAAACCAGAGCTGACAAGGCTGTGGCTGTGGTATTCATGGACCAGTGAACAGGAGTCAGCTTCGAATGCTGAAAAACCTTTGTGCATGCAAATTCTCCCAGAGTAGCATTTTGTCAGGTTTCCTCTGGCTACGTTCGCCATTAAGGAAAACCAACTCCTAATAACCAGTGTAGCCATTCGTGAGAAAATCTTTTCCTCAAGCATGAAAAATGCAGGTCCCATCTAGTTTAACCCATCACATGTCCTAGACATGCTGAGTTATAAGGGAGATCCTTTCTCTGTCTGCCTTGCCAGACTGCCATCCCTTGGATCAGGTCATCAGCAATGCAAAGTGATAAATGACCTCTGAGACAACTATTTTAAGCAGTAACCCTCCCAGTCAACACTAGTCAGATGTACATTTCTTAAGAAATAATAAAACTGTAGTTCTCCTGTTGGCCTTCAAAAAAAGGGGGGGGGGAACAGTTAGGTGGTGCAGTGGATAGAGCATCAGCCCTGAAGTCAGGAGGATCTGAGTTCAATTCTGACCTCAGACATTTAACACTTCCTAGCTGTGTGATCCTGGGCAATCCTATACATACATACACACACACACACACACACACACACACACACACACACATACAACTTTGTGCACTCTTCAACCTAAAACAAAAGGATGTAGAAAGCATAGCACTGAAATTTCTCCATTTCAGTGTCTTGCCAAAAAACAAAAAACAATGGAATCAAAAAGAGTGGATCACAACTGAAATGAGTGAACAACAAAATTAGGTTTAACAAAAAACTTTATATGCTTTCTGTTATTTGATGCCTAACTACAACTTGAGGGATAGGTGTTAGAGATATAGGTATTATCCATATTTTTCAGATGAGAAAATTGAGGCTTAGAAAACTTAGTTTAGGGATAGAAGTGAGATTTAGATCCAGGTGCCCTCTATTTCCAACTCTAGTTACCTTTTTATTTCATCATCCTATCTGATGAAGAACCAATGAGAATCTAGAACTAATCATATATAGGAAATAGAGTAGGAGAAGTATAAGAAATTATAAACATGGGTGATAGGACAATGGTAGATGACTTTGCCAGAAATATGGAAATAAAGGAGAAGGAGTTGAGGCCAAAAGAATTCCATTTTAGGCACATTACACTCTATCATTTATCATATACACAATTTTAGAACAGTTACTTTATTCCTCTGAGCTTCAATTTCCTCTGTAATATTAAAAGGTTGGACCAGAAAATTTGCATGGTATCTTCAAAAATACCCTCAAATTTTTGATCATTAAAATTTTAAAATAAAAAATTAATAATTGTGTGTTTGAGGGAAAGTTTCTGGGACATCTTATACCATGGTAGTAATGGTAATCATTCCATTTTATATAATCAGGATCAATATCCTTTTTTTATTTTCCATCTTGGACCCTGCGTATTTTTATTGCACAACTTCTTGTAATTGACTATACCTCTGCATTCATCTCTTGAGACTAGAGAGACTTTGTTAGCCTCTATCTTAATTAAATACTTTTTCTCCATTGTATTTCTGGATCAGCCAGCTACAGTGCAGTTCAGTAACAATGTGGGTGTTGAGGTTCACAGTCACTGGTCTCTAATCTTAGACTTTGTTAAAGCAGAATAATTCTGTACCATCACTCCAATGAAATCAACATAGTACAGTGAAAAGAATGCTTGATTTATAATCATAGAATCTGGGTTCAGATATAGCTATTCTGCCTGTCGAGTCATTCATCACTTTACCTTATTGTATTTAAATTTCCTTTTTTGTAAAAATAAGAAAATTGGAATAAATGATATTTAACATTCCTCTTGGCTATAAATTTGTGGATCCTCTGACCAGCAGCTAGCTTTTCATCACTCAGAACTCTTCATGTCCAGAAAGATGAGCCGCTGGTATCATAATCTTCAAAGAAACCTGCAAGATCTATATGTGGTTTTAGCCCTGAATGAAATCTTGTCCTATGTAAGTTCTCACTTGTTATAGGACACCATAACACCTTCACATGTCCAAAAATGGTGAACCACTTTGTATAAAATGACTCTAGTTCAGGGAGTCTGTGAACTTACATCTTTACATTCTGGAGTACCTATTATAAAAATAGTTCATCAAAATTTTTAGATACTGTCTATGTCTAGAGAACAAAAGAACAATACCATCTTTCACTGTGATGTGGTTTTGGATGGTGAATATGTTTTAATGGTAAAAAAAAAATTAGCATTACTTATTAATATTAGTATTAAATCCTTCTTCCATCCAATAAATATGTAACTCCTCCTGTGTTCAAAACTCTGTGGATACAAAGCAGAGTATGACAGTCACTATATGGGTGAGAATAATAATATTAACTGATATTTATATAGAATAGTAAGAAAGAAACATCCAATATGAGAAGGAAGCAATGTGAGCAAAACACTAAGAAGAGAAATTAAACTTAGTACATAAAATCTAAAGGACTGATGCATTTATGAATAACCAAATCATTTGTAAAGTTATAAATGCAGAATTAGAGGGAGCCACTATAGTGAAATGTTGGTATTAGTAACCTTTCATCATATTACTGATGATTATCAAGTTTGTCACTGAGCTCCACAGTGAGATTTCAGTATCCTATCCATGTCTTCTATTATAATTGGTAGTCTATTAGCAGTATCTTACCATATTTGTGCTTTTAAAATTGTATCTATAATATTGATGAAAATGGAATTTTCTGAGGTTGCACAAGTATTAGTGATATTAAACTTGCCCTGTTAGCAGCTTGAACTGAAACTTAAATGAGATTTTAATATAAACAAAATGCACTTTTGAAATGTGCTTCCAGCTACAACCAATTTCTCCCAGCCCATTAGTCACTTTCCCTCCCTTTTAAGAAACTTGAGAGATTATTCTTTCATGGGGGAGAGGAAGTATTTGCTCAACTTATTGAATTAAGTATTTAGAAAGTTAACTTTGCAATATAATAGCAAGTCCAATTGGTGGAAAATCAGTGAAGTTCACTGTTAGATTGCCTAAAATTTTATATTGGCAACCTTTGAGATATATGTGTGAATATATGTATATATATGTATAGTGAATGTTATTTATATATACATATATATTTTCTGATAAATTCTCCCAACATTATAATAAAGAAAAATAGTAGAACAAAACTGATCGACAAAGTAACTATAAATAAATGTATTCACAATAAATGACATGTCCTATCTCTACAGAAGAGAAATACAGTATGATGATGTATTATTAATGATCCCTCTCTCCCTCCCCCCTCCAGACCAAAAGATATCTTCCAAGTTAATTTTAGGTTAACTGATTTTTGTGTATTTTTATTTTCATTCACATATCATTTTTAGATTTTGAATCATTTCTCCCTCCCTCTTCACAACCCCAACTGCTTTTACTATCTTGCTACTCATTTATCACAGTAACTACTGATTATAGTCCTCAGATTCAACAATGGTGCAAACCTATTATTTATGTGAAATCAACCAAAACAAGTCTCTTTTGTAACCTCTTTCCCAGCTCAATCCTTGTAACTGTCCCTCCAAAAAACATTGGTATGGAGGACCTGTATGGTCCTCCAACCATTCATATTCAGCATGTCCCAAATTAAACACATTACCAGCCCAACTTTTCTGTTTGATTTAATCAACATCTTCCTAGTCATGCAGACCCCAAATCTCCATTATCTTTAGGCTTCTTTCATCTTCGACATTCACATCTTATCAATTGCCAGGTCTTATCAATTGTATTTACTCATTGCCTCTAGAATCTCTTCCTTCCTCCCCATTTTTGTTCCTCACATTATCTAACCCTCATCATCTACTTATTTCATAGTTTTATCATTGAAACAATAGAGAAATGCCTAACAGAAACAAACACAAAATAAAACTGGGGGCAATATCTTTTTCTTTTTTTTTCCTTACCTTAGTAATGTTAAGAACATTTTGAAGCTTAAAAAAGGAACAAAGGATTAAGGAATGAGATGCGGCAGGGGAAGTTGCATGGACTTGCTTCTGTCCCTACCACTTTTCCTGAAGCTGCTTTTTCCAAGGTCATCCAACCATTGACCTGATAACTGTCATTATCCTTCTCGAACTCTCTGCAGTATATGACCTAGTTTACCACTCCAATCTTATTTTTACTTTGATCAGCTGACTGACTAGTCAGAAGAGAAGACAATTAAAGCTAGAGACCATGCTCTTTGATTTACTTTAGACTTAGATCATGTTTTTGTCTATGAGATCAGTGTTTTTACAAAGAAGGATTTTTTAACTTGGAATGCTAACTTAGTGATAGGAAAGGCACCTTCTCATGTTCTATCTAAACTGATTTACTAATTTTTGGGCTAATTGCATGTTTATTAGTCAAACACCCAGCTAAGCAAATTTTCTACCAAATGTTCACTTTGAATACCTTCGGGTTTTTTTTTTTTTTTCTATAAGGGTCACAAGTGCTGATTTACCCTTTAAACCTTCTTCCTCACCCAAAAACATAACCTTTGTTATGTGTAATGAAAAAACACTGAACTAGAAGGCAGAATACCCTGGTTCCCTCCCCACTGCCTTGCTTCTTAGGTATAAAGTGAGAGTTCTTTTAAGAGAGTCCTCTTCCTAAGGCAGTTTTAATCACATCACTCCCCTACTCAAAAACTGTCAGTGGCTCCCTATTATTTCTAAAGCAAAATCAGAATTTGTTAACCTAGGAATTAAGGTTCTCCAGAATCTGACTCCAATTGCTTTTTGCCAGCCTTATTTAATGCTAGTCCTCTAGTAACCATTCTTGAACAATTCCCTGTCCTTTCAAAACCCATACATACACAGGCCATTTCTTTGCTTAAATAGAGTTTCTCATTCACCTTTGCCTGTTGATAGTGGGAAAATCGAAAGTTGTTTCATTGTTTTATAACTGTTTCTTAATGTTGACAGGGTAAAGAATAATGGCATGTTGTAGGTTTCTGATGCATTTGGTCCTTTAGTCTTTGCTACCTATATTAACTCTCAAAGTGAGATCATTTGGTTCTTCTAGTTACTCAAGGCTAGAAATTTTATTTTCTTTGATGCTTTTTTAAAATCTATATCTTTATATTCAAGTTGTCATTTCTTCTCATAAAATAAATTTTGAATTAGCCTTTTTCCATTTCCACTACCTCTACTAAATGATATTATTCTCTTTTAGGATCTTGGATCATAGATTATCAAGTGTCTAGAGGTGGAAGGGACCTTAGAGGTCATCTAATCTGACCTTTGCCCCTGTTCTGAGAATGGGAAAACAGATATGGAAGCATAGGAGTTAAATCACTTGGTAGATACCAAATTACAACTGAGATTTGAATTCAAGTTCTGTGATTACAAATTCAATGTCTTTTCCACAATAAAAGGCTTTCTCACCTCAAAGACTTTACCCTCTGTCCACATATTCTGTGATTTAATGATATTTTGCTGTTCTTGACTCCAAACAGTTTCTTGGGCTGTTCTCATGCCTAGAATATTCTCCCTCATCATCTCCACCATGTGGCTTATCTGGCTTCCTTCACATTTCAGCCCAAAGTCCCACATTTGTGCATGAAGTCTTCCTCTTTCCTTCTTAGTCTGTGTGCTTTCACTTTGAGATTATTCTCAATGTATCCTGTATATATCTTATTTGTACACAGTTGTTTGCATCCTTTCTCCCCCATTGGATTGTGAGCCGCTTGAAGATTGGGATTGTTTTTTGCCTTTTTTTGTAATCCTGATACGTAGCAGAGTGCTTGGCATAGAACAGGTGTTTAAAAATATTAGTGGACTAAATGATCACAATTAGTGGACTAAATGAACACAAGATGATAAAATGCCAATTATTGAATTGGCATTTTAGAATGGGAAGGGGACATTAGATAATAAGTTCTGTATCTACATTTTAGTCTCATTTCTAGTCTGGCTCACTCATTTATACAAAAGGAAACTGGTAGGTGAGCTTTTTGACTAACTTTACTGTAAGGTATGGCTGTTTCTAAACTATACAACTGAATATTTACTTTATTTTCCTTTATAGCTCTTAAATGTTATCTTTCCATACTTTATTTATTTACTTTTAAGTTTGATTTTTTAAATGCACATTGCTTTATGAATCATGTTGGGAGAGAAAAATCAGAGCATACACAACACCGTGTTCAGCCATTCCTCAATTGATGGGCATCCACTCATTATCCAGTTCTTTGCTACCACAAAAAGAGCTGCTGCAAACAGTTTTGCACATATGAGTCTTTTTCCCTCCTTTATGATTTCCTTAGGATACAGACCCACTAATGGCACCGCTGGGCCAAAGGGTATACATGGTTTTATATTTCACAACTCCACCAACAATGTATCAGTGTCCCAGTTTTCCCACTTCCCCTCCAACTTTTATCATTATCTTTTCCTATCATCTTAGCCAATCTGAGAGGTGTGAGTATCATTTCCATATTAAAAAAAATAAAGCAAGCTCCTTTATCACACAGATTGTTTTATTTGCCTGTATATCTATCTGTAATACTTAGCATAAATAACTTAGTTAAGTGCTAAATAATTTTTTTCATATGTTCATTCCTAATTTTCCCATGGATGTCCTCAAGGTTGTATCTTTGGTTCTCATCTCTTCTCATTTTATCTTTCTCTGCCTTGGTAATCGTATGGCTATTATTACCTCTAAATAGATGATCCCTAAATTTGTATTTCCATCCCTAATCTCTTCTAAGAGATTAAGTTTTATATGACCAATAGCTAAATATAGCTACCTGGCACCTGAAAATCACCTCACCTAAAATTGAACTCATTTTCCTCCAAAAAACCTGCCCTTACTCCTAAATTCTGCTTTTTTAAAGGTGATACCACTGTCCTTCCTGTCACCTACCTTAGAGTCATTGGTCATCATATTTGACGCCTCTCTCTCCTACATTTAATTAGTTGTTAAGTCCTGTCAGTTCTATCTAGGAAATACCTTTCCTTAAATTTCCCTATCTTTAATTTTCTTCCCATGACTACAACACTCTAATTGAAACCTTCATATTTTTTCAGCTGGGCTAATATAAAATCCTAGAGCTGGCCCCAGAAGAAAACTCAGAAGTCATGAATTGCCCTCCTTCCCTCATTATTTTACAGGAGAGGAAATTTCAGCTTGGGAAATGATTTGCTGAAGGCCATATATATACTGAGTGTCAGAGGAAGGGAGGGCCATTCTGATCTATATCTGGCCACTAGATCCAAAAGACTCTGGAGAAGAAAGTAAGGTTGGTGACTTTAAACACAAAACACACACACACACACACACACACACACACACACACACAAACACACACAGACACACACAAACACACACAAACACATCCAATCCACTTGCATATCTCATGGCATCACCTCCCTGATGTCATGATCATCATCCAGAATGAAGGACCAACAACAACCTCTATGAATAGGAGCTGCCCCACTAAGAACCTTCTTTCCTTGCTTCCTTCTTCCCCTCCTTTCTTGCTTTCCTTGTTTTTTTCCCTTCCTCCCTCTCTCTTGCCTTTCCTTCCTTCCTTCCTTCCTTTCTTTCTTATTTCTTTCCCAAACCCACATGATCAATGTTTTTACTGTGATTACTTCAGAATAAATATAAATAGCAATTGTTGTGGTCTTCCCATCCCACATTTATTCCTTTATCCATTTAATTATTTTTGTTTTGTTTTGTTTTGTTTTTGGATTAAAGAAATCCATTCTTAGTCTCCTTTTTTACCTAGTTAATCTCAGTCACTAAATGGGCTGTTGCTTCTATATTACTGAGACCCGTTGAAGACATTAGCATAAAAAGGCCAAGGTCTGTACTCAGGTCCATTATCAATCTTTCTGATCTATATCTGGTCACCAGACCCAGATAGTTTTGGAGGAGAAAATACTTATCCCACCCTCATTAAAATCCAACTCTCTTGCATGTCACAGCATTACCTCACTGTTACCAAGGTTTTCTTCAAAAAGGAAGGATAAACAACCACCAGTCATAGGCAGGATTCAAACTCAGAGACTGAAAACAGAGCTAGTGCAGTTTCTACCATTTTATGCAATTACAGCAACCTCAAAATTAGTCTTTCAGGTAGCAGACTATACTCTCTCCAGACAAAGGTACAGGAAAAGTAGTGTTTCTAATTCACTGTTTTGGTCTTGTCACTTCAGTACTTAAACATATTGATCCCCTTCCTGAATTTTCTTCTGAATTTATATTTCTGCTGAAATATAAATACTGATCCTGGCATTCAAGGTCTTCCATAATTTGGCTCCAACCTACTCCCCAGGCTTATCTCATGTTCTTTTAATTTGTACAATGTTCCAGCCAAATTGAAGTATTTTCTATTCATAGAAGAAGGTAAGAAAAATAAAGGTATAGTACTATTTGCATTATCCTTGAGGAACAAGGTTAAATACTTCTGCAAGTTTTTATGATCTCTTTCCACTTCTCTCTCTATTCTTTTTTTCTTTTACCTCCTGTGCATTTTTTAAGTTAATATATGTAAAAAGCCTAAAAAATAGGCTCTGTGTTTATTTCAGAGAACTAAAAAAGATAGGGAAGATGCTGGAAACATGTATTCTACTCTGCAGAAAGGAGAGAGGACCTAAAAGAAGGTACCTAAAAGGTATATGTGCATATTATATTAATGTGTGTATGTACACATATGATTTAACCTCATCCAGAATCATAATTCTTAGAATCACAAATTATAACTTTGGGGAGGGATTACAAATATCATATTCATTATATACCTAGACAGGAATCCTTTATAAAATACCTTCAATATCTGATCTTTGATTAAAATGTTCAAGTAGAACCCATTATTTCTCAATGCAGAATATTTATAATAAAAGCATACACACAATTTACTGGAATTTCTTTTTATTAAGCAGGAATTCATCTCTATAACTTCTACCCAATATGTAGCATGTTTGCTATGACCCAGCCAGAATAAATATTCCTTCTTCTAGTATTTGAGTATTTGAAGAGAGATTTCTTGTCCTTTCTTCATCTTCACTTTTCCAGACTGACTAGTATAGTTCCTTCATCTTATTCTCAAAGGTATGTTCTCTAGTTTCACATCCTAGTTGTCCCCTTCTGGATATAGTCCATCTAGCTTGTTTTTGTTTGAAATGACCTCAGTATTCCAGCTGTGTCCTGGCCAGAGGTGAAAATATTGTGGGATTATTAGCTTTCTCACTCTGAACACTATCATCTCTTAATGTGACCTAGGATTAAGCTTTTCCATCTACTGGGGCAGAATGTTGACTTTTTCTTGAGTTTGCACCGTACTAAAATCCAGAAATGTTTTTCATGGTAGCCTTCATCTAACAATGTTTCTCCCATCCTATATTCGGGGAGTTGGTTTTTTAATCCAATTTTGGAACTTTATATTTCTACCTATTAAATTTCAAATTATTAGATTCATTCCATAGTTCTGGTTTGTCAGTATCTCTTTGGATCTGAACTCTGTCATCCATTATATGAGTTTGCCTAGATCCTTTTTTAAAAATTTAATCTTGAATACCAGTATCAAGACTCTTTTTTATTCCTTGATGCTGTCATTTCTCTTTGGAGAGGGAATTTTTCAGAACATGTAGGAATCATAAGTAAAATTCAACCCTTTGAATGATTGTCATGCATATATACATATGGTGATTGTTTTTCTCCAAATTCTCCTTTATATTTCTGTAACTTTCCTCCCTTTTAAACCAGAGCAGTGACTGACCTATCTATATGAAAAGTTTTGATAAAATGGCTGTCATTACATAGCCATGAAAGAGAATGTTCTGTTTGTATTGTATAAATTTAACAGAGCCTTCTGTCCCTAGGAAGTATGTATGTTTTTCTTCCTTGCTTGTTACAAGGTTTGAAAATCCTTAACCCACTACTTACTTAAATTCTTTGAGATCTTTCTGAAGGCTTTAGGAAAGTTTTACCCTTTTGGTTCCCTCTTATCCTTCATTTTATCATCCTAGGGTGTACTTTGAACTATATTTTATTCCACTTCATACAATAAATTTGCTACTGTATGGTAAGTATGATCAATATTTTTTCCATTTCTTCACTAATGAATATATGCTGTTTACATATAGAAACATGATGCTAGTGACCAGTCATAATGGTATATGAACTCTGATTTGATTTTCACTATCAGGTCTAGGTTTGTGTAGATTGATTCACACTCTCCTTCCCAAATCCCTAGGAAAGTGGGCATGCTGGGAAAGTTTAGGAATATCAAATATAACCATGGTGAAAGTTTCCATAAGGATAAGCTCATGATTCTGGACTCATTATTAGCATGGGTAATTTAATCATTAACTTTCTAGGTAATGAGATAATCAAACCATGAACCAAAGACAATGTATTTGTTTACAGAATCAGAGATGTCTGTCTCTTTGCTTTGTCTGTCTCTCTTGGGATCTGATATAGGTCTTTGACTTTCCTGTGTAGCAGAAAAAAGAGTTCACATTGAGTAGGATCTTATAGGAACCTCTGAAACGACCTCTGCTATTTAGGGCACTATTGTAAATATGTATAGTTTGGAGTCAAAAGGGAAAAAAAGAATCTAGTATCTTTTGTAACACTACTTCAATTGTAGGCCATTGGATTGATTACCAATCAATGACTATAACCAAAAACAAGCTATTTCATTGATCATTTTTCTTCAGATCTGATCTGTTGAAGAATTATTGATTATTTTTCTGATATATTCATTTAGGAATATCCCCCTCCACTCACTTATGTCTCCACATGAACATAACAAAGAAAAATAATTAAAATTAACTGACAAATCAACATCAGAAAATGGATACAGCTTTCTGAAACCACAAGATTTTATCTACAAGGAAAGGAAAGAGGAGAACTGCAACATCTTTCCCCTGAGTTAGTATTACAATTATATGGTAGTCAATTTCATTTTAATAAAGGTTTTTAAATTTCACTTTATTGTAGTCATACTATATGTTGTTTTTGTGTTTTTGGTGACTTCATTTTGCATCAGATTACACGTCTTCTGTGGTTTTTTTTTTTTTTAATCCCTGATTTCTCCTATTTTTTTTCATTTTTTCCAACCCAATAATATTCAATTACATCCACATACCAAAATTTGATCAGGCACTACCCAATCAGATCAAGCCATTTTACTCAATATTTCAGAATATTGCACTGTCCTAGTATACATAGAACTACTTATAGGCTCTTTGGGGGCATTATAATACTCTAGTCTCCTCAGAGTACTGAGATGCCCAGAGCTAAAACAGAGAGCTAAGTGTTATATTGATTAAACTGCTGGGTCTGAAATTAGCAAGACCTAATTTAAAATCAGCCTCAGCCACTTGGCTAAGTCACATAACCTCTGCCTCAGTTTCTTCAATTATAAAATAGGGATAATAATCAGAACACTTCCCAGGATTGTTTTAAGTACCAAATTAGATGATACTTATAAAGCACTTAGTACAGTATCTAGAGCACTGTAGGTGCTGTAAAAATATTAGTATAATTATTATTATTGTTATTGCTATTGTTTTAGAATGAGATCTGCTTTATACCAAAGAATGTTACATTGAGATTTCAGAGATATTGTAAAATAATCAAATGACAATTATAGTAACACTAATTTGCATTTATATAACCCTCTGTGGTTGGCAAAATACTTTGATCAAAACAGCCCTAAGAAGTAGCAAGCATTATAATTGCCATTTTACAGACCACACTAGACTCGGAGGGGTTAAATAAGGTATTGGTAGGTGGCAGAGGTTGTAACTGAACACCGTTCTGAATCTAATTCAGTGTTCTTTCAGCAATAAAAGTAGTTCACTGATGATAATTGCAATGGGAAATTTGGGAAACAATTTATTGGCATTATATTTATGTACAAAAGTTTCATTCTCTTTAATAAGGGATTTTTCTCTTGGACATTTTAATTTTTTTTTTGAGACTGTTAACTTTAGCTGAGATTTTCTAATACCTCATGGTGGTGCTAGCTTGCAGCACTGATCAATAGGAACTTAATAACCCAATAGGCCCCTAGTAGTATAATCATGACTAGTTTTAGGCCATTGCTTTGCAATTGATTGATTATGTCAGGGATTGATAATTGATAATTGCATTAATTATTTTAAAGTAATTTCAGTCAGCATAAAAAGGAGAATACACAAATCCATCCACAATGAAACAGTTTCCTACCTACCAGCAGTATTGCAAAAAAAAAAAAGGGGGGGGGAATTGGTTTTGAATTGAATATTTGAATATATTCACTGTTTTTAAAATGATTTAAAATGAAAGTTTAGGGGTAGCAGTAAATAGAAAAAGTCATTCTGCTCATTTCAAGGAACAAGATTTGAGGAATTGACTGAATAATCAATTAGGTTATGAGCAGAATTTCAAACACAGAAATAATTTGCTGACACACCCTTGGGGGGCAGTCCACTGAAATTTTCTATTCTGTCTGTTTAACCTCTGTGCTCCAGAGCAAGGGAATTGTGACATACTACACACTTGATTTATAGGCAACAGCTGTGCACACTTGTGTCATGTTAATCAAATCTTTAACCATCTTTTGAAACATTTCAAGCCGTTGTGAAGGTGCCTAATTCACAATGAGTGTTGCAGGTGAAAATGGCTGGCTTCATTCAAGCAGGAAGAGAGAGTACATATGTCTCCTTGGAAAACAGATTCTGTTGAACAGTCAGTCCTTGGAAATTAAATTTAAGAGCAAGTGAATGAATAGTCTGGGAGAGTGCTATTTGGTACCTTTTCTCCCCCTGCTGCCCAGTATTGTGCTTCACCCTTCTCCCAAATGATCACACATGCTCCCTTTCAGCTTCTAAGATGCACTGCCTCTTACAGAGAAAGGAAAGCTGGCTGAAAATAGTTGCAGAATCTGCTAGCTTAAAAAAAAAAAGCAAGTTTCTCTCAGAGAACTAAAGGTGACTGAGAGCAAACTGATGAAGAGAATCTAGAAGAAGAAAGTTGATACCTTAGTGGTCCAGAGGGCTTTTGGTTGTTATTCAGTTATATCTTACTCTGTTTACCAACCCATTTGGAATTTTCTTAGCAAAGATAGTGGAGGGGTTTGCCATTTCTTTCTCCCACTCATTTTATAGATGGGGAAACTGAGACAAAGAGGAGTAAGTGACTTGCCCGGAGTCACACAGCTAGGAAGTGTCTGAGGCTAGGTTTAGTGTTCTATCCAATGCTCCATCTAACTGCTAATAAAACAGTCTTGTCCATAGGGATACTGTACTTTTTTGTGAGCATTGTAATGAAGTCCTCTTGCCCCATTGCTTGCTCACTTCTGTATACAATGAGACGTTATGAAAAGGCACTATGTACCCGTCAAAAACTACAATTTGAGAAGGTTAGTAAATCTCTTTGATGGTGATCCCAGTTGTCCATAAATGTATTTAAACTTTGTAAAGGTCTTGAGCTGTCATGAAAAGAGCACTGATTTGGAGTATGAGGACCTGGATTTAAATTCCAACTTGATTATTTATTATCCAAGTAATTTTCCTGGGTCTCAGTTTTCCAATTTACAAAATAAAAAGGTTTGACTTGATAGCTTCTGATCCTTTTGAATCCTCTTTAACTCTCCAGATGCTCCAGTTTTTCCTATCCTTCATTAGAAATTTTTGCACTATGAGAAGAAAGCAAATATCTGTGAGAATACATACCTTCCAGCATGAACACAAAGTTTTACTTAATCTGATTAGGTGAGCTTTGATATAGAGCTCATGATTTAACAACTGAGCCTCTTCCTTCTTGACAAGGATAATGTATAAATTCAAATTAAGTGATGTATTAATATTAATAATTAAAATACTAATGTTAATGGTTTTAATATGAAGGGGTATATGTGGGTACACACACACACACACACACATACAGAGGATTATGCCATTATAGATTTGAACTGCAAGAGTTTGCAGGAGTCATCTAGTTCCAAGATGTTCAACACACTCTATAGTCTACAACATTCCTGAGCACAGCCAGAACCAGATTAGAATATAATTAAGAAATATTTAACACAATAAGTAGTATTCTAAGCCATACATAATCTGCAAAGATCCTTATATATGATTTAGGAAACCCCTGTTTCTCTTTGAATCAGACCACACTGATGTAGTTCATATCTTTTTATTTTATAGATGAAGAAATCAAGACCCAGACAATTTAAATAACCTGACCATAGTTATATAGGTACTAAGTGGCAAAGTTGAGTCCTCTAACTCCATTGTTATTGTTGTTAGATCATTTCAGTCATATCTAACTCTTCTTAACCTCTTTTAGGATTTCCTTGGAAGAAATATTAAATTGGTTTTCCATTTCCTTCTCCAGTTCATTTTACAGATGGGGAAACTGAGGTTTAAATGACTTGTCCAGGATCACACAGTTAGTAACCATCTGAGGCCACATTTGAACCCAAGAAGACTCATCTTCCTGATTTGAGGCCTGACAGTCTATCTACTGTGCCCCTATATTTCTATGCATGATAAGGGCCTTGTGGTATACTGATCAGAAAACCTGGGTTCAAACTTAGTCACTCACATGATTGTATGATCCTAAAAATGTCACAACCTTTCAGTTCTCCACATGACTCCTTCTATACATAGCAAAATATTTATCAATCTTCACTGGTAAAAAAATCCCCCAAGAGAATAATAATAGATCTATACCATTTCTCATATCTATATCCAAACATGTTTATATATGTATACCATGGCATAGAGTGTGGTATTTAATTTCATTCCAAATTGAAAATATCAGGTGAGGAAAGAGAAAAGCATTAAACAAGTATTCATAAAGCACACAATGAGTGCCAATCATACGACTAAGTGCTTTACAAATATTCTCATTTGGTCTTCACAATAAACTTAGGGGGTAGGTGCTACCATCATCCCCATTATACAGCTGAGGAAACTGAGGCAGATAGTGATTAAATGACTCATCCAAGGTCACATACCTAGTCTGAGTTCACACTTAATTCAGATCTTGCTGGCCCAGAGCCCACCCAGTCACAGAGAGGATAGGATCATAGATGATCATAGTTTTTATATCTTGGAGCTTCTTAGATATCATCCCCCCCCTAATTTTACAAATGAGGAAACTGATATGAAATGATTTGCCCAGGAATGTACAGTAAATATGTATAGATGATGGAACTAGAAAGCAGGCCTTCCTGATTCCAAGTCTGAGAGTCTATTCACTTTATTACTTTTTTCCTTATGTGAAAATAAATTTGTATTGGTGACATCTTTGGTGGAGCCTTATTTGAGCACATTCTAATGATTGCTGTTAAAGTTGTATCTATAAGGTCGACGAAATTCGGCTTATTTCTTCCCTCTGGCTGCAATGCAAGGTCTGATACAACTTATCCTCCATTCTAAATCATTTTTGATTAAAAATTTTCTAGTGATGTAAGACAGACATTTCCATGCATATGTGTGATTTAATATTTACAAACCAGTGGTTCTGTAGTTACTTTTTATGACCATGAGGTAGGTGGCTTTAATACTCTCTTGATCACTGTTTGCTTAACTGTACGAATTTGGAGTTTGTTCTCCCCATCCTGCTTCACCATTATGTCTCTTGATGGACCTTGTTATGGGCTGTTTCAGCAGGTGCCTATCCATTTGCCACCTGCCCTAGTGCAGTGAATGATTCCACAATTTAGCTAATGCATTTTAATTATTTAGGTGACATTTTACATTGCATAGTTTAGCTAAATATGTAAATCACCCTGGGGCTCCGTTAAGGCAGTTCTTTTTTGTGTGATGTTTAAATACATAACAGTTGGTCAGAATTCACACCCGACCAAAAGACAGAGTAAATAATCATATATAATATGTATATATATATATATAATATATCCACACACATATGTATACATATATACATATATGTTTTTACAAGCTCACAATCTGCTTTCTTATTAATTCCTCCTTTATTCAGTTATCAATAATTAAATACTGCATCAATTAATATGCTGGACAAACTGAATGCTTTTCCTGCTTATACAATGTATATTTCAGAAAAAGAGATTATTTTCAATATGATGTATTCAATTTAGAATTGACTAAAAAAAACTAATAATGCTAGCTTAATTCACAAAAGGGAATTCAGGGCAGTTGAGGGAGTCTGAGGGTGTCTCTCTTTTCAAGATGTGTGTCTCTGGATTCTTAAAGCGGACCCTTTGAAGTTGGTGGATTAAATGTATGTAGAGATATACATGCATATCTATTTCTATCATACTCTTTGCAAAGCTCAAAAACGATTAGATCTGATCTCATACTCGTTGTTTTAGTCTCATCTTGGTTCTCAGGTTTTCAGGTTAATAAACTAAATATTCCTTCCTCTCCCTCCCCTTTCCTTCCCTCTCTCCCTTCTTCTTCTTCCTTCCCACCCCCAATCGTTTGTCATGAAGATTAAACAGATGCAGCCTGGCCGTGGTGGGTAGGGGGATTTTGTTTTTGTTTTGGTATATTTTTTTCTGCTTTGTGCCTGGATCTGCTGACTTAGCAGCCTTGCTTTAAACTCCTCCCCCTCTCGCTGCCCCCTTTCCCATTTCCTGGTACACTATCAGACTGGGCTCCCCAGCAGCGCTTCGAGCAGCCAGAAGCAATGACACCACGGAGTCAGTAGATGGCTGTAGAAAAGTATGTTGAACACTGTGGTGTTAGAGTAATGAGATTGAGGAAGGCCTTGACCTGACTGGATGCTGCTTTTATCTGAAGTACATTTAAAGAGATAAAGGGGGAGCCGGGCACACCGCACGTGTTCTTTCCTTTGCCATTGGACCTTCACTTTTGAGTCCCCCCCCAAAAAAAAAAAATCAAACTCGGGGCTTGTGGATGGGCAGCCCCTTTGGCCAGCCAGGGAATGGGTTGGCTGCCACTGGAGGGATCTACTTCACACAGATGTGTTTGTCTCGAGACGACTCAGAAGCCTTCCTGCCTATAAATTCCGACAGTGGGGGCTTCCCGTTAATCCCATAGCAGCCAGCTGGAATGGTGTAGCTGTAGCCTTCCTTCATTTACTTATTTATTTGGCGTCACTCTTCTTGCTATTTTCTTTCCTTCTTTCTTTCTTTTTTCCCTTCACTACCACCGTATTTGGCTGCCTCTTTAGTCGCTGGACTTGCTCATTAAACAGACACACCAAGAATTGTTACCTAAGCGAGCTTGACAGGAAAGAAAGGGCAAGGCAGAGTTAGGGAGGGGAGAAGGGAAGGAAAAGAAAGAGAGTAGGAAGAGAGAGAGAGAGAGAAAGAGAGAGAGAGAGAGAGAAAGAGAGAGAGAGAGAGAAAGAGAGAGAGAGAGAGAGAGAGAGAGAGAGAGAGAGAGAGAGAGAGAGAGAGAGAAAGAAAAGAAAAAAAAAAAAACACCAAACAAACCAAGGCAGCCTGGAGCAAGTCACTTCACACACAGAAAGAATCACTGAACTGAACCGAATGCTGTCCTTATAAACAAACAAACAAACCAGACCTTGTGTAAGAAAAAAGAAAGAAGAGAACTGGGAGGACTTGACAGGAAAAAGGCAAGATTTTTCTACCCACTGGTTTCAGTTTTCCTTCCAGATACACTTGGTGAAGTAAGGAGACTTCTGTTTGCTGACAGAGCCCTTGATTTTTCTTTCAAGATGATGATGTATTTGTGGGTAGGTAGTCTCTCTGTCTCTGTCTCTTTCTCTCTCTCCCTCTTTCTTTTTTTTTCTCCCTCTTTCTTTATTTCTCTCTCCCTCTCTCATTAATACATTGACTTTGGGGCTGTAGATTGTAGCCCAGAGTAATCGCAGGTTGTGTTATGTGCGAGGCGATTATACTGCAGGGAGAGTACGGGAGAGCTTACAGCCCATGTGGCTGCATTTCCAGTGGGAGTTTAAGCAGAACCGGTTCATTAGCATTGAGCTGCAATTTTATTTTTTTTTCAGTTACTGGGGGAAAAAAAGAAACAAACAAACAAAAGAAAAGAAAATGTTGCTGGAATGTATGGCTTTCTCTTTTCTTTAAACACTGATGATCGCGATTCAAAGAAAAAGATCTGTGGTATCCGGCTCAGGCGTGAAGCAGGCACTGCATCACTTGTGGCTGAGCAGCATTTGGCTTCATTACTCAGAGTGGACCCCCGTTTTTAGTATGGTGTGTTGTGGTGGTGGTTGTGGTTTTCAAAAGCCACAACTTATGTCTTGGTGTTTCTCTGGTAGCCTAATATTTCATTGTACTGCATTATATTTGCTTTGAGCATGTGTACTTTAAAAAAAAAAAAAAAAAAAAAACACAGACCAGTGTTGATAATGGGCACTTAAATACACTTATTCTAGCTTTAGTTGATGTAGCTTGTACCAGATTTTTATTGTTCTTACACCTTTGTGGTCAAACCTTGGCAAATTGAGGAATCAAATGAAGGCATTGGGCTGATAGTGCATGATGTCAAGGAGTCAGTTTACTAAAGCATTTAATCTGGTGATGTTGTAATTTAAAAAGAAAAAAAAAATCAGTGAGATGGCCTGTTTTAGGAGAGTGTTTGTCACTCCTTTTCAAGTATATTCATCCTGGGGAAATGATTAAATAGTTTAGTTCTGTCATTAAATGAGTGTACATTAATTTACCGCAAGCCGAAACAGGCCACCTATTCATTGGGGTTCTACTTGAGAAACATTTAGGAAATAAATATCTCCCTTTCTCACTTAATTTTGCTGCTTTTGATGTTCTACAGTACTTAAAAGTAAATCTTCGTTTTACAATCTCTGTTGTAATTTCTTTGGACTCTGTGGAAGCATTAACTTCTCTTAGCTATAGAGAAAGCATCCTTTTTTAGGCTTCTTTGTTAATCGTATCAGCTTTTTATCCTGCCTTGTTATTTCCGTCATCTTCACCAATCAACAAGCCCTATGATTTTGACTAGTTGCTTTTCTTTGCCCTTTTCATGCAACTTAAGCTTCCTTTTCATAAAAGATGCTCATGTTCATTTAAAAAATGTGTCATCTAAAGGTGGGGGGATTTCCCCCAAATATCCTAATTTGTCTCTGGTTGTATATTCATTTCATTTTCAAACTTATCTGCACCTTTAAAATCTGAATGCCATTAGAGATCCTATTAGAAATATAAACTCACAGTTTAATAGTCATACTCTGAACCATAAGCTAAATAGATTTTTCATGTGAGCACTGAGTCCTATAATCACTTCTTTTAAATTATAGAAGACTCAATTTTTCCAATTAGAATATTTCTTAATAGTGATTTTTTTACCTTTTCTTTCGAAAATGAATTGTTAGCACTTTGTCTCAGCATTCATTGCTAAAGACATACAAGTATGTTTTTTTTTAAATAAGTCCTTTTCTTTTTTATGGCTGCTTTCTGTTTAAATAAAAATAAATTATAATTCTTTGATGCTGTGGTGGGATGTAGTTACTCAGTCATACTTTTCCCTGGTGTTGTTAAGTGGTAGGGTTCATTTTATTTATGAAGTTTGCTCTCTGATCTTCTCACTTACTCAGGCATCTGCTGTTACCCTGAGCACAGGAATAAGTAGTTTATGATGGTACACTCTCTCGGGTTCTAAAAGCTTGCTGACCTGCTTTCTTAGTAATTAATCTTTGACCTTTAAAAGCCATGTCCCTCAATTTCTATTTTCTTCTTTCTGACTGATGCTTTATAGTGCTGCATGTTTTTATTAGCAGCATTTATCAAATTGAAAAATGGTTGCTACTTTCTTACACTGCACTTACATATTCTATTTACATCTTTAACTCTGCTTTTTTCGGGTTCCAAAAACTGGCATAGCCCTTAAATTGGAACAGCTGGGTGCATACTGTTTAAATAGATATGAATTAGTGAATAAGCATTAATGTTGTGAGGTTGTTTTGTTTTGTTTTGTTTTTAACACAGACTGCTGCTTCTACTGACTACTATTCTGTAAATAAAGATACTCCGTAACTGGTAGCTCAGTTTTAGTACTGATGTTCTTTTAGGAAAATGACGCTCAGTCATAATAGTTTACAAAAACACTTGCCTGTGTATTAAGATGGACATTGATATACGGCTAAAAATGAGTCTTGAAGTATTGTTAAATATTCATCTTCAGCTATTCATGATACCATATCACAAAGTAATTAAGTATGGACTCTAAATGTTCTCCAGTTCTAATAACATGATTTTTAGGACCTAAAATTATATAAAAATTGAGAATTTGTTTCGAGAATTTGAAGCATACACAGCATTTTCTAATGGTTCAAGGTCTTTTCCTTTAGAACTGACAGAGAACATGCCATTGTGGATTAACACCCATTTAAAACAGAATGTAACCCTCCTAAGACATTCCCACTGATAAAGTTTGTTCATATGTTTCATTTAAATTATTTAGTAGCAGCATTCGCTCATCATTCTCTCTTTCTCTCTGTCAAAAACACTGGGGGTTTTTCCAGAGAGGATAGACAAGTATAATGAAAAAAGATAATCTAGTTTCCTGGTAGTCTGCTAATTACAGGGGTGATTAGGGTTTCTGACCTATGATCTAAGTTCATATGTGGTGCCAGAATGACAGACTCCCAATAAGTCAATCTAGGAGAACTTTAGGAATAATGAAAATAATTTTATCAGCATTCCTTCAGCATTCACTTGATATATCTGGCTCACCCCACCCAAATTATTTCCTTAGGTGGAAAAATTCAGATGGAGGTTGATTCTTAGGAACCTAAACCGTATCTGGTGGACCAAACTATATTCATTCACAATCCCCAGAATCTACTCAAAACAGATATATGTGGGTCTTTTGTAATTTATATAAGTAGAGAACTAACTACTGCTTAAAGAAATATTAATAATGCATATATTTCCCTTCATGAGATCTTAAAAAAATACAGAATTTCTGGGATAGAAAGGGCCCTAGTAGTCTCCATGAAGCTTCCCAACTTCCTAAAAATAACCCCATTTCTTTTATTCATTTTCTCATAGGTTTAGTATGCCTATCATATTTTTTAATCACACATCTTTTCCCTTATCTAGAACATATGTATATACACATATGTGTGTACTTGGGCCTAAGACAGTTGAGGAATAAGCAACAAGTGGAAAGTTTCAACACTGAAAGATGTGTTGCTGGTATTCCTAATTGTTTGAAGCTACTTTTTAAAAATCATTCACTTCTCTACTTTTTGGCAAAGTCATAGATTTAGATCTGAAAAAGACTTTTAAAATCATGTAATCCAACCTCCCTCCCTCATTTTGGAGATGAGGAAACTGAGGTTCAGAGAGATGATTGCTCAAGTTTATATATATATATATATATATATATATATATATATATATATATATATATATATATATATATATATAAATGTTGAAGCAGAATTCAAATCTAGGTTTTCCTGATTCATGAATCCAGTATTCTGTCCACTATGTCACACTACTTTAGAGTCAATTAGGTATTTTCCCAACTGAAAGTATTACCTGCTCATTTGGTTCTATTAGAATCAACTTGAGACAAATGTGAAATAGTTGGAGTTGTACTCTCCTTTCCCCTCTCAACAGTCTTCCTATGTCCTTAAGTTCCATTGATGCTACTTTCTCCAAAACTCAGATTTAGAGGCCATAGAATACTCCAACAAGAATATTTCAGTCTGGGAGATAAGTAATCAATGATTTGGTTTCTGCATGAAGACCTCTACTAGGGAATCTACTACCTCCCAAGGTAGTCCTTTTTCCTTTTGGGTTACTCAAATTTGGGAAATATTTCCTTATATCAAAACTTATTTTTGCCTTTTCACATTTTCCTTCCACTGCTCCTGGTTTTGTACTCCTGTGTCCAAGTAGACCCAATGTAATACCTTTTCATCATTTTGGTCTTCAAATACTTTGATGTCCTCTTGGATCCCCTGAGTATTCTCTTCTCCAAGAAAAAATCTTAGTCACTTCAACTGATCCTCATGTAATCTGATTCCCCGGCTCTTTCATATCTTTATTGCCCTCCTCTGAATGTTCTTCAGCTTTTCAATCGATTGATTAACATTTATTAAGTGCCTAATATATTTCAGGCATTGTGCTAAGCATTGACAATACAAAAAGAGGCAAAAAACAGACACTCCCTTCAAGAAACTTATAATCTAATGAGAGAAACAACATACAAATAAATATTTACAAAGTAAGCTCTTTATAGGATAAATGGGAAATAATAGGATGAATCCACTAGAATTAAGAGGGGTCGGGAAAAACTTCCTTTAAAAAAGAGAATTTTAGTTGAGACTTAAACCTTTACCAATGTCTTTACCAATGACCTTCTTAAAATTGGATCCCCATAATGAAACCCAGTACTGTAATCTAACAGAATCATCACCCCCCTAGATATAACCACTCTGAATGTAGCTCAGTATTATAACTTTCTTCATTGTCAAACCTCATTACTGATTCACTTTGAGCTTCTAGTTTGCTTAAAACATCCAATTTTTCATTTACTATGTCTTACCAATCTTGCATTTTTTGAAGTTGATTTTTAAAATCTAAATATGGGACTTTACATTTCTTTCTATTACCATAATATTATTTTTATTAGATATGTTTCAGCATTTGATCCTCTCAAGATATTTCTGGATCTTAACCCTGATATCTAACAAATTAACTTCTTTGCCTTTTCATATGTAAATTTGATAAGTTAGTCAGATGAGCCTTTATCTAAATCACTGACAAAATATTAAATATCTCTGGGTCAAGCACAGATCCCTGGGTTACTACCCTAGAGATTTCTTTTCAAGCTAGCATCAAACTATTGATGATTACAAATATAGTTATTTAGACAGTTCTGACATCAGTTATCAATATCATTATCTTCACCACTTCCTATAACATAGCATGAAAGACTTTTGTCAAATGGTTTGCCCATATTCATATTATACATGCATGCATACATATACATGAATAAGGCTTTTATTGTATAGTTTCTTAATCATTGATTATTTTAGGAGTTTGAAAATAATTTTTAAAGTAAAAATGATCCATCTTGCTTAAAAAGGTTAGGAACCCCTGTTGCACTCTATAATATTTAGAATTTTGTAAAAATCATATTGCTTTGTGATCTAGTTATTTAAGTTATAAAAATAATTTGCAAAACTAGACCCTATGCTAGTTTAGAAAACCTAAAGATATTCAAAAAACCTTCTACTTTTTTGATTCTCTTATGGAGGGATCAAAGTACTCTTCTCATTATACCAATAGTTGTTAATCAATAATTAATAACTACTTGTTGATTTTTCTCCCCTTGAAGTGTACACCATATCCTGATTCATAAATTTGCCCAATTTTTCTTCCTTAATATGTATATTACCCCTGGGCTGTTATTTTTCAAGATATAGCCTAATTTTTCTTCCTTTTTACTTTGTCTTCATATTCCCAATATAGTACACAGAGATGTTTTTTTTTAAGACTTCACAGTCAACTTTTCTAAATTTCTAAGTAGTACTGATTTAGTGTCCTATTAATGCAAAGTTTTCAATGCTCCTGTCTTGGAAGATTCTAAGGCAACAGAGCAGACTACTCATCTTTGGAGACAGAACTATACTATTGACCATATGAAGGGATGAAGATCCCCAGTCTTCTCAGGAACTAATCTCACTGTAAAATTCAATCTCTTCTCCCTTGGATCTTTTACCTTTTACTTACAAATAGATTCATGTTTTCCCTATAGAAAGGAAGGAAGGAAGAGAGGGAAGGAGGAAGAAAAGAAAGAATTTATCATGACCTTCCATTCAATTGAACTGCTGTCTCTGTGCTACCTTTTACTCCCAAACTTCCTGAAAGAATGGTCTACATTTGTTTTGTTGCTACAACTTCCACAATACACTCTTTTATACTTCCTTACAATCTGTTTTCTATCCCACTTTCTTTACTAAAAATTCTCTGTCAAAGGTCAACAATGACATGCTAATCCTTCTTATCCTCCTTGACCTCTTGACTGGCTTTGACCATCCTCATCTCTTATTGATATTCTCTCCTCCCTTAAGATTACTTCTTTCATCTGGTTTCCCCCATTATGTCTAACCAGATCTTTTTTTTAACTTATTTGTCACACTCATTTAATTTTTTTATGGCCCCAACTTCATACCTCAACCCTCTTCTTTTTTTACACTCTCTCACTCACAATTTTATTAACCCCCATGATGTTGACTATTATGGCTAAACAGATGGATACTACTTTTGTATCTTCTGTCCTGATCTTTCTTTAAGGCCCCCTAAATCACATATTTCCCATTTTTATTGTAAGTGATTATTAGTCAAGTTCTAGATAAGAGATGGTAAGGACCTGAATCATAATAGCAGCTCTGGCTACTAGGAATGCCTCAGATTTGAATTATTTTTTCATCAAAACCGGCTTCTCTATCTAACTTGCTATGGAATGGAATCATCATTCTCTAAATCATTTTTCCCTACAGTATTGAACTTATCTTTGACTCTTCCCTCTCCCTCACTTTCTTTACATGATTAGTTGCTACGTAATTTATTCTTTACTGTATCTAATTGACTAATACAAACTATAACCCTTCAACATCATCAAATAATTGTGTTGTATCTCATGTTATTCTCCCCACAGCCATGTAAAATCAATACTATTGTTAATCCCATTTTACAGATGGGGAAAATGAAGTAGCGAGAGATTCAGTGACTTGTCCAAGGTCACAAACCTAGAATGTGTTTGTGCCTGTGAACTCAGGACCTCCTCACTCTAGTGCCATCTATTGTGTCACCCAGTTTTGAGTTCACTTAAACATGTCTATTTTCCTACAAATCCACCCAAGAAAATCTCCTTCACTAGAAGCTTGTTGTGAATGTTCTTTTATCATAACAAGAATCTCAATATGCTATTCAAGACAGTCAAATTGCTAAGTCCACATCTTCTGGTTCCAGCTGTACATTTTCTCCATCTCCTCCTTTCCATTTCGTCTGCTTTAGATTCACTTCAGTTCTACTTTAGTTATTATTGTTTGCTTAAACTAATTCAGTATCTTCTGAACAGATCATTTTGCATTTTTAGGTTAATCTTCACATACACAGGTAATAATGATAACACATATATGCTATCGCATGCATATACAAATGCATATGTATATACATATATATGTGTGTGCATGTGTGTATGTGCAGAACTACATATACACGTGTACATATGTATGGTTAAAATTTACAAAGTATTTCACACATTACCTCATTTGATCCTCATAACAACCCTGTGATGATATTATGTGATAGCATGTTGTTCTACTTCTGAACTTTCCTTGGTTTCCCCATTGTCTAAATACCTGTTGCCTAAAGTCCATATTCCTTAGCTTGGTACTCATGGCCCTCTACAATCTGACATGATTCTCTTTGTGCACTCTTTCTTGTATTACTAATCTTCATTTTTTTCTTTTTATAATCTTGAAACAGGGTTTATTCGCTGTTAAATACATAATGTAATACATCTAGTACTTTACCATTTCTATGGTTTTATTCCTTTTCTTTTTCATGCTTACAGTACCTTCCTCTCCACTCCCATTCTTCATTACCTGCATGAAGACTGTTTTATTTCATCTTCATCACAACACTGGATGATCTTTTTTATTTGGAATTCTCATCATGGCTTGTTGTGTGTATTTCTCAATTTAATGGTTTATCTATTATACCCACTCCCTCAGCCAAAAAGAATATAAGCAACCGCTTCTGTCTTGGTTTTTGTATTCTGAGAACAATGCCCTGAACATAGTAGGTGCTTTATAAATAGTTCCTGAAGTGACTACATATACTTTATTTTGTTTTCCTTGTAGTGCTGTTATATATATATACATGTATCTAATCTTCCCCACTATAAATTCCTTGAAGTCAGACATTGCATTCTATTTCTTGCATCTCCCTGAATGTCCAGCATATTTGATGCAAAATGTTTTAAGGGAGAAGACCTATGATTTCATTAATATAGGTATTGTTTTACAAGGAAATCCCTTTCAACCATTGAAGACCACTACTATGCTATTCATAGTCTTAGACTATTGTCTGAAGCACTTAATTAAGTAATTAGAGGAGTCCCACAGGACGTATTTATTATATGAAGGACTCAGAGAAGCTAGTTGGCTCAGTGGATAGTTTGGAGGCTTGAATCAGAAACACCCAAGTTTAAATCAGACCTTAGACACATTATTTCTGTGTCCCTGAGCAAGCCATATCCTTTTTTTGTTTGTTTCTTCACCTGTAAGTGGGGATAATGATAGCACCTACCTTGATGGATTATTGTGGGCATGAAATCAGATAATATTTGTTTAAATGTTTACCACAGTGCCTGACACACAGTAGCCTCGCTATACAAATGCCTATTCCTTCATTCTCTTCTCTCTCTCCCCCCTTTTGTTGTTAAATGGTACCCCATCATAGATCTTCCTGACTCTAGGTCCAGCACTCTGTCCACTGAGCTGTCCAGTTACCTCTTCCCAACTTCCCAGGCCAGTTCTATAGCTGTTAACCCATATTACCATTCTGCTATGCTTGTAGTAGGTACTTAATAAACAGTTGTACAGAATTGAATTTAGTTGATTTGGAATATTATCTGAAAAAGTAAAACTTATTCTGGGACTCAATCAATTAATAAAAATTTATCAAGTGTCCACTTTGCGCCAGACACTGTGCTAAGTGTTGGAGCTTTAAAAAAAAAAAGGCAAAAATGGTCCTTGCCTTCAAAAAGCTTATAATCTAATGGAAAAGGAAAGGTTTCCTTACCATATATATGCCTCTTACTTTGACAACCCTTCTCCTTTAATATCCATATTTCCAAGCTTTGCCCAAAACTGATATGAATAAAACATTTGAGGAAAATTTGGAGCTAAGTCTCTCCTCTTCTGACTTTAAAATCCCTCCAAATTCATCAGATACTCAGTTGAAGAAGAAAGCCATCCTGAACTACAGTACCCTTCTGAGTGATCAATGGGAAACTGGACCAGCTGAGAGTTATTAAACTGGGACTTGGCTTGAGATGAACATTATTTCTCTTTCCCTTTCACCTTGCAGCAGTGGCATGAACTTGTAGTCTGACTCTTCCCCAGTACACAGGTAGTTGAGAGGCAGTAGAGTAATACATTATTTTCCGCTTCACTACCCAGAAGCCATTGATGTAAATTGATCGGTACTTTTTTGTATTTTTCTGAAATTCTGTTTACATGAACATTCCTCTTTGTCTGTAAAGTAATTTGTATTATAAAGCCCATCCATTTTTCTTTCCAATCTAATAATGCTACTAAACTCATTGGATTTTTGAGTCCGAAGAATCTAGCTAAAAATATGGTTCAGCTATCTAGGATGCACATATATGCACACACATCATATTTCCTATAAGTTTAAGCACACAATAGGGGCAGCTTCACAACACAGCAAATCCTTGGATTCTGGTTTTTAGATAGGTCCCATTTTCTTTGCAAGGTGAATCTAGTTCATATTAATAAGATTAGTGAGGCAATTTAATGTGCTAGAATAAACTACAAGATTCAGAATCGAAAGGCCTGGGTTTGAATCTGAGATGTGCCTCTTGCTACTTGGGTAACCTTGATAAAGTAATTTAACCTTAACAAAGCTCAGTTTCTTTCTCTGTAAAAGAAGTAAAATGGACTAAACTATGTCTAAGATCCTTTCCAATACTAAATTTATGATCCTTTCTGGGACCAAATTCTTTACAACTAATAAGATTCATGTAGTTTTCACTTTTAGATATTAAGCATAATATTTTGTTTGTACAATCTCTTTAGCTCCAGAAAATACTTAATCTTTGGATAGATTTGAAGGGACTTTGTATTCTTCATTTCACCTTTTGCATGATATTTTAAATTTCTTATGAGCCCGTAGACAAATATGTGATCAAAGGATGAAGATTTGAAAGACATAAGCAAATCAGTTTCCATACAAACCTCAGAGAACAACAAACTGAAAAATTGATATTCAATACCAACAAGATAATTTCACAAAGAAATAGAACATTGTTTTGACAATTGAGGAACACAAAGCTTTTAGGACAAATAGAGAGAAGGATTGTATATTGTGCTTCCATTTATTAGCATAACTATATCTTAGCTAGAAATCCAATGAGATGACTGGGAGACTAAGCGAAAAATTTTTAAAAATCAGAAATAAAATTAGGAGAAATATATTAATTTAACATTTGTCATTTTAAATGGCAGTGGATTTGGTAAAAAGAAAAAAAATCAGCCGAAGTCATTGCATTAAAAAAATTCTTAGTTTTTTTCCAGCAACTTTTGACATTTTCAACTTTTTTACAAATGTGCAAATATATGTATATATATATTTGCACATTTGTGTGATAATTTAAACATGTATATATGCCATATGTATGTATTTGCATATATGCATTACGAGAGAGCAAAAGAGAATACCAGCATCATTTCACTGTTCTATTCATAATTTTCATATGTATTTATATTTCACATAGGTGGACAGATAGTTTATTTAATCTGCAAGTGGAATATTTATTTTTTGGCCATCCAGACTTTCTTCTTTAGCACCCAGACTTGATTCAAGTCTGTAGTGGAAATGAGAAGGAGGAAGAGTCAGTGTTAGAAAAGAAAGAATCCATCTGTTTGGGTATATATCTGACTATGTATGTCTATAACTCTGAATTCAGAAACCAAAAAAAATAAATTATCTGTTGAATTACTTGTCAAACTGCATTATCTTTACTCTTGTTCCTGTCTATTAACATGAACTCTAAGGAATTGGCTATATGTAATTTCTTATGGCTTCAGCATCAAAACTCCAACTCTGAGAAAATTCCAAAACAAGGAATAATAGTTGGTAAATTCACTAATTAGAGATCTTTATTATGAAAGCTAAATAATGTGTTTTAAATTATATCTATTTATAATGTATACACAGGTATATGTATATTCAGGGAATCTATGGAAATTCATAAATAAAAAAGCAAAGTATTTAAATTTTCACAGAGTAATCTGGGTCAGTAAATATTTATTAAATGCCTGCTTCATGCTAAGCATTATATTAAACTCTGGGGATGCCAAAAAAAGGAATTCTTACTCTCAAAAAGCTCAGTCTTATGGGGTAGGGGTAGACAACATGAAAAAATATACATATATAAACTCATGATGTGCAAAATAAATTGAAAATTATCAGGGTAGTAGAATCTAGGAATGGGAATCAAAAAAGTTTTCCAGTAGAGGTGAGATTTTGCTTGGCACTGGAAAGAAGCTGTGGGGTGGAGATCCAGAGAGAGGGAGAACATTACAAGCATGAGGGACAGCCAGTGAAATTTTTCAAGAGTCATGACAGTGTGCATCTTGTTCTGGATACAACAAAGAGGCCAGTGTCTTTGGATCAAAGAAAATGTGGAGGTTGGGTAAATTTAAGGTGTAAGACTGGAAATGCCCAGAGAGGACAGGTGGTAAAGGACTTTGTCAGCAAAGGACTTTATATGTGATTCTAAAAGCAATAGGGAGCCACTGAAATATGTGTATTAAGACATGATGGGGAAGATGATGACATGGCCAAATCTGTGCTTTGGGAAGATCCTACTCTAATGGAGAGAGACTTCTGACATAGAGCTCAAACAGCAAACTATTAATACAGGTATGTCATGATGAATACCTGAACCAGAATGTCAGGGGAGAGAAAGGGATATGTGTGAAATATGTTACAAAGGTGAAATCTATGGACTTTTGGTAATGGATTGAGAATATGGGTGAGATTGACAAGTAGAAGATGATTCCTGGGGTATGATCTGGGTGACTGAGTATAATAGTACCCTCATAGAAGTTGAGAAAGAAGGAGGGTTTTAGGGAAAAGATGATGAATTTGACTTTGAACTTGTTGAGTTTGCTATCCAACAGGCAATTCGAGATCAGACATTATAAGTCAACAGAAACATTGGGGCTAGAGAGGCAGATCTGAGAATAACAAACATGGAGATAATAATTGAATCTATGGAAGCTGATGAGATCACTAAGTAAAATAATATAGACAGAGAAGGAAATGTCAAAGATAAAGCCCCATGCAAAACACAAGATTAGTGAGCATGATTTGCGTGAAGATCCAGCAAAAATCTCAAAAGGAATGATCAAAAAGGTACGAGAAGAATTGTGATAGAGTAAGGTCCTGAAAACCTAGAAAGAATAGAGTATGAAGGAGAAGAGAGTGATCAACTGTGTAAAAAGGCTATAGAGATGTCCTGTAAGGGGACTGAGTTAAGGTCATTAAGTTTGGCATTGAAGAAGATATTAGTAAAATAAAAACACAATACACATATTTTGTGTTTATCACTCTAATTATTAATATATTTGAAATAATTTATATTGATGCTAATTCTCTACCATGCTACCTATTTTGCTAACATTACTTTGTATTTTGTCAGCTGACATTATTTTATATATATATATATATATGTATGTTGTATATATGTATGATACATAGTATATAATAAATACAGAATAATTTTTTTAAAAGAAGATGTTAATAACTTTGGAAAGAGCAATTTTGGTCCTTTGATGAGGTCATAAGTAACCTTTTGATAATTTAGAGAGTAAAGGGAAAAAGAGAAGGCACCTACTATTATTGACCGTTAAAGAGTTTAACTCTAGTTTAACTATAAAAGAGAGGAGAGATAAGGAACAATAATTAGCAAGAATGGATAGATCAAGTAAAGTGTTTTATTTTTTTTTAACATGAGGGAGAGATGGACAGTAGAGAAACAGGAGAGAAATGGAAGCTTAATGAAAGAGTGGGAAATCCAAACAGGGACGGGGGGAGGAGGGGGAAGAGACGGAAGGGCAATGTGCCGGAGAAGAGGAATGGAATTCCTCCTATGCACATAGAAGGGTTTATCTTGGTGAGGAGAACCACCTCATTAAGTAATACAGAGGCTGAAAGAGAAGACAACAGAAGGCATCTGGGTGATATGAGGTGAAACATAAGAGAAAAGAGGGTGATTTCTTAAATAAAATAAGTAGTAAATAACTCTATTAATTTTTCTGTCTTCTATAAATTTATTATGTATTTTGGCATTCATTTTACAAGCAAGGAAACTGAGACTAAAAGAGGTAAATGAAATATTTTGCTCTAGATCCAAGAGCGAGTAAGTAATAGATTTGGGGCTTGAACCTTTAAAGTAGTATATTCTTTCTAGCAAACAAACATCTAGTTATAGAGAGCTAATCATTCTGCCTATGGATACTATTTGAGATACCTGCAAGTATGAGATATATGGTAAGATAGATTAAGATAAATAAATCTCTTACATCAAGAGAAGGACTGGTAACAGCCATAAATATCTCAGAGCATCCTGCTAAGAATCATCAGGACTTATATTCGAATCATCAGGACTTTCACTTGTAGTGAAAAGAGAGGAGTCATGGAGTAGGGCAATCACTTCTCATTGGCCTTTACATATGAGAATGTATAGGAGTATAATTTTAAATTCTTACATCTCTCCCTCTCTTCCCTGTCTTCCCCCACCCCCAGTTAATATGCACCTAAACAAAGAGATTTTGCTACTATTCTTAAAATTATATCTGAATATGTGGGGTATTCCATAAATCTTAGTGCATTTTTGAGCCTTTAAAAGTGCATTAAGAAAAAGTTGCAAAGTACACCAAGACTCATGAAACACTGTATATTGCATACACCACATATCACTGTTGACTTTTTTCCCCTCTAGATCTATATTATAGGGACAAACCCAAAGATCAAATATATCAAAATTTGGAAACTTCATAGATTTTGTATGAACTTGTTTTGGAAGGAGAAAGGGTTTAGTGTGGGGAGCTTTGAATAAAACATGCTGCCTTGTACAACAGACTGCTTATTGAATAAACCTAGGCTTTGGGTTAGTAGCTTCAGAAATACAAAACAGTTTAATAATAAAGAGCCTTGTTAGGAATTTCAAGTATCTTCAAGGACATTTGACTTGAATGAATTCTATGGTGGAGTATTCAAGTAGAGCCAGACTGTTGTTAATCTCATATATTGAAGGGCTAATCAAATGGACAAGTGCTGCCCTTGAGAGCAGGGACACAATTAGTAAATCTAGGGCTCAGAATAGTACTGAGTGGATCCTTTGCTTAAATATACACTGTGTTTGTACATAGTCTTTATAGTCCTTTATGATATATACCATTTAAAATTGGCTTAAAATTCAACTCTGTTCTTTTCTTGGAAATTCAAGATCAAAATGGCACTTTTCTGCTTTTCCAAAAGTGAGGAAAATATACCCTCAAGTGACTCTTAGAATACGTCATTCTTTAACCTCTGAAGTTGTTGTTATGATTTTCTGAGATCTAAATTAACGTAAGCTATTAATAAACTTTGTAACAGTTAAATATGTCAAAACTGATAATGGCACCAATAAGCATAGTTGCAGGGATCTTATCAGTGAACTAGCTCAATATATGCCTTGATCAGGAATCCCTTCTATAGTATTCTTGACAGGTGGTTATCTAGCCTTCTCTGGGAGTGATGGGAAATGTACCATGTTCCAAGGGAGCCTGTTCCAATTCAAAACAACTCTCATTTAAAGGAAGATTTTTTTTTATATTGAGTCAAACTCAATTTCTACCATTGCTTCTAGTTTTGTTCTCTCAAGCTAAACAAAATTAGTCTAATTTTTTTTATTTCTTTCTTCAATTTTGGTCCATACTTATGGTTTTGTCATTGTAAGAAAACTTCCTACACTGAAACTCTATGCAATGATAGATATTGGCAACTTCTCTGCAATTTGTAGTCTTAGCATGTCCTTGGGGAACTGAAAGATTAAGTAACTTTACGTGGTCACATGATTAATATGTTGTGGAGAAAAGACTTAAATCCAGGTCTGATTCCAAAGCTGGCCTTCTGTCCATTACAACCATGGTACCATATCTAATCTTTCTTCCTCATGACAGGCCTTCAAATATTTAAAGATGATCATCATACCCCTACCTTTTTCTCTTCTTCAAGCACATTTTAGTTCTTTTGGCTGGACCTTTACTAAAGATAGAGTTTAATGGGACCATCTTTAAACCTAGCAGAGCTAATTGTTAAATTGGGGGGTTGAGCATTTACTCTTCAAATCTGTAGTAGCTATGAATAAATATAGCCATGCGACTGTATGGGATTGCCAAGAGACAGATAAAAGAAAAGAAAACCCAGGATCTAATCTTGATGGACAACAAGTAAGGTAAAGTTTTTGAGGGTGCAGAAGATGAGTTTTATTTTCCAAATCAGGTTGAAATGGACAGTGGGACACCCTGATGGAGAATTGATTAAGGAATTATTAAGAGGGTCTAGAAATCATGAAAGAGATTAGATCTGTATATGTAAATTTGAAAATCATCTATATAAAAATTATCATTGAACCCATGAAATCAAAGAAAAGAGAGAAGGGCAAATGACAATCTTGTGGGTACCTCTATACTTAGTGAGCATGACATGAATGATAAATTAGCATAAAGGAGCTGAGAAAGAATGGCTGCAAAAGGATAACTAAGAGAAAATAGCGTAATATGTTTAAACATTACATACTAATAAAATGAAAACTTTTCAAGTGTAAGGACTCTTACAACTTGTCTTTTCATTCAACATCCCGATGTATGAGGTATATCATAAATGTTCATTGAACCCAAAGGAAGAGGGATTATCCAGAAGAATATGATCCCCAATGTCAAAAGCTGCAGAGAGATGAAGGATAAAAATTAAGAAAAAGGTCTCTGATTTTCAAAGTTAAGATAACATTTAAAAACTTTGAAAGAGCAATCTTAGTGGAATAGTAGAGTTGGAAAGTAAATAACAAGATCTTGAGACATTCTAGGCATTTAATGAAAGGTAGGTAAACTATAGAAAGTTAATTTGGGAATGGCAGAGTGAAGAGAGAGCTCTTTGTTTATTTGTTTGTTTTTAAAGATAGTGAAGACTTGAGTCATTTCCTGATTTAACAGTCCCTTATCTTTTAAAAAAGAAAAAAGAAAATGTGGTTAGTCAGACATGACTTTTTCTTAATGAATACAAGCTGGCTCATACAGATCACTACTTTCCAGTCTTTCTAGAATTTTGCCTAACATTGACATCAGACTTATATGTCTGTTGTTCAAAGGAACTACCTTCTAGTTTAGAAAAAAATAGTATAGTATTTGTTCATTACCAGATTCACTATTCCCCATTATCCATGGGTCCTCAAAGAGGAGCTTTGATAGTTGTGACCAACATTGTGATGATAAACTTATTTTATATAGTTGTAATTGTCTAACCCCTGAATAAAGAAGAATCCATTGATTAAGCCTGTGTACAAAAGCTTTCCAGGTTATTAAGATCATCATAACTTGAATTTTGCTGGCATATACTTAAAGCACTCAGGGTTATCTCCATTCTACAAGAAGGCATTAAGGTAGGATTTTAGTGAGAATATAAATAAAATAATACATGAAATTGTATAACACTTTATAGTTGACAAAAACCAAGTATTTTGGGATAGTGTAAAGAATAACATATTTGAAACTAGAAGAAGTGGGTTTGAACCCCTGTTCTATCAATTTATTATTTGTGTGATCTTGAACAAGTCACCTCAGAGTTACAGATGTCAACCTCTTCATGGGTTAAATGAGTGGGTTGGGCTAGATGACCCCCAAACCCCCTTCCAGGTCTATGTCTATGATCCAAGAAATTAATTTTTTTCTGAATCTCATACGATTTTGACTATATTCTATGATGGAGATATAGTTCAGGTCATTCTTTATTTGACAGATAAGATACATGAGAATCAAAAGAAGTGACATACAGAGTTATTAATTCCCATAAAAGGAGTTCAATGTATCTTTAGCATTTACTTGAAGTTATTGTTGAGTTCAAATATGAAGGAAGTACTTTTAAAAATTTGAATCATTCTATAAATATCAATGGTTGTTATATGGTAGCACAGATTTGTTTTTTATTATGGTCTTTTATTTTTTCAAATATATGCAAAGATAGTTTTCAGCATTCATCTTTGCAAAACCTTGTGTTCCAAATTTTTTCTCCCTCTTCTTCTCCCTTCCCCCTTGCCAAGACAGCAAGCAATGTGATATAGGTTAAACCTATGCAGTTCTTCTAAACATGTTTCGACAGTCATCATCTGTGCAAGAAAAATCAGATCAAAAGAAAAAAAAAGAAAGAAAAGAAAAACAAACAAACAATAACAAAATGAAAATCCTAGCTTTGATTCATATTCAATCTCCATAATTCTCTCTCTGCATGTGGATAGCACTTTTCCATCCCAAGACTATTGGAATTACCTTGAACCACCTCATTGTTGAAAAGAAAAGAGCCAAGTCCATCACAGTTGATCATCACATAATCTTGTTATTATTGGGTACAATGTTCTCTTTGTTCTGCTCACTTAAGCATCCATCCATATACGTCTTTCCAAACTTTTCTGAAATCAGCTCGGGTAGCATAGATTTAAAACTAGAAGGAAATGTTGAGACCACCTACTCCAAACCCTTAATTTTTCAGATGAAGAGCACAAATTCAAATCCAGATCCTGAGTCCAAATCTATTTCTCTTTACACAGCACCAAGACACTGTAAGATGTCATACAAATTTCAAGTGTCTTTATTGTTATTCTATCACTGCCCAAGGTTACACAGGTAATAAATGAAAGAATCAGGCTTTGAACCCAGGACTTCTAATTCCAAATCCGCCAACATCTTCCCTGTAATATAGTGCTTGTGATTACCATCATCTGGAATAACCAATCTAATGCTTTTTCCATAACAGCGCACTATGTATCCACAAAGCACATTTGCATGTGTTATATTTTCATGTAATATAAAGAATGTTTATGTCTAATTATTTCCCCATGTTTCTAGTTGAGTAACTTGCTCCAGAGTAAACGGGGTGGTGGGGGAAAACAATCTATTTTAGAATGTAGCTGTTTGGTAAATTAATGTTCTGGAGAAATTAATTGGTGCTGAGATAAGGTACAAACATTTTAGATAATGTGCAGAAGAGAAGTTTATTGTGATTTTTAGGACATGTTCACAATTTCGCAATATGGCATTTCCCAGAAATGTTTTTTACCACCCACAATGTGTTCAGTAAGAAGTTGGTCCAGGCTGCCCAAGTGTTTCTTGTGTACAACCGTCTGTTCCCCCCTTATGTCAAATCCTGCCTATCATTCATTCATGGCTCTAGAAAACTACTCCCTCAAGTTACAATACAAACCTTCCTTGGCACTGTTCCTCATATACCTGCAGTCAGCAGTAGTTTGTGAAATGCCAGCAATTTCCCACATTTGTTTGAAGTATTATGTATTATTCATTGAGAATAGAACTAACTGTATCAATAATCAGTGGTATGATGAGAAACCAAACACCACTTTGTGGAGATAGTAGTAATAGTAATTACTGGGGATAACAATGTTTGTTCAAGGAGAAGATAGACATTAGGAGCAAAACCTTTTCACATTAAAGAATTCAGAATTCATAGTAAAAATAGATAGAGGGAAATATATATTTTGAGAGTCATATTTATACATTTATTTCAATGGTTATACATATATAAACATATACACATATGTGTTGACAAGCCTCTTAATTTGGAGGAAAATGAAGATGTTTACATTGATTCTAACACCACATTAATAATGCAATATTATATATTTCTCTGAACTCTTTTGTCCTATTAGCCCATGTCAAGAGGGAGGATGAAGTATTGGCAATGAACTTTGATATGAAATTTGCTTTTGATCTAAAAATAGACCTTAGAATTCTCTTTATCAAATGTTTTAAATAATATCCTTTAAGAACCAGTATTTTTAGATAGTTTTATAGGGTTTTAAGGGAGAATAAAATATGCCGAGATATTTATGAATCATGAGATTTAACAGGGACCAAAGTAGATCTTATTATTGATGTGCTTACTGCTTCATTAAATTCCCCTTAAGGTTTGCAGCATGGATATGGATCATTTACAATAATAATTATGCAGTGATCGATTGATTGTGTCTGACATTGGACTTGTCACCTTGAAATGCAAAATCCATCCATTTTCGACAGTATGAACATTTCCTTCTAATCTTGCACATGAGCATGCAATAGTTTGTTTTATGGAGGAAGTGCAATTTATAAAGTTTGGAGACTTAACATTAACCTTTTGCTAAAAATGAAGTATCACTTGTCATTTTGCGAAAATGAAAATCGCCCAACCAGCAATTTTTTTGAGATTAGAAAACATTGTCTAATTTCAAAAGAATTTTTCAAATCCAAATATATGTATTTCAATTGAGGGCTACAAGTACATTGCAAATGTTGGCGTTTTCAGACTTCTGCTCTTGAGAGAGTGCACATGAAGCATGGACGATAAAATTACAAGCTAGAAATCTAACTCAGCTTTTAGGACAGATTTTTCCAGCTCACATATTCAGGTACATTATAAAAATTTTCTTTTCATTCCCTTCACTACTGAATATCACAAAGACAGCATGGTACAATACAAAGAATGCTCAGTCTAAAGTCAGAAGCAATCCCAATCTCTGACATTTACTAGGTCCACGATACTGGTATATAATATATATGACCTCTCGAAGTCTTTTTTTTTTTTTTCTTATCTGTAAAATGGGAATAAAAATCCTTGAACTACCAAATTCCCAAAGTTAAAGAGTACTTCAAAATGCTTTATAAAATATGAGTTACTACTAAAAATATTTTTGCAAGTCATAGTTATCTAAGCAAAGAGCAGGTTTATTTGGTCCTTTTAAACAGGCAAGCTATGTCTGAATGGTCAGAAAAATGTAATATTATTTTCAAGACTATGTTTCTCATAAGATACCCAGATCAGTTTTGACCTCAGTATGCTATGCCCTATTGACTCTGATTGTTCTACACTGGGAAAAATATGAGAAGGATTTTTGATTTTATCAGAACTTTCCTTGTGGAAATTTCTTCCTGCAAAGCATATCTGGATCAGTAGCTTAATAGATAAGGCCTGGGAAGTTGCCAGGGGCTACAAAGAGATTAAATGACTTGCCCAAGATCATACTGGATTAGCAAAAATGCTCCTCATCCGAATTTATGTCTTTTTGAAGCCCCTGCCTCATCTTCTGCCCATAACATCATGCTACCTCCAAAAGAATAACTTCAATACATATCTACAACATGGAACTAATATTCTACATTTCAAAAAATCCCAAGTCCTCATTGTTTACATATCATGACTTTATTTTTATATTATTAATTATATTATATTAACTAGAACACCATGCTCTTTGAAGATGCTGAAAACAGAAGAATGTCTGGAATATGGAGACAGTGACACCTGTTTGTGGTCAGCATCACTTTCAGCCAGCTGTAGAGAATACAGTACTGTCTCTATGGTCAAGAATACTTCAGTTTAAATCCTGTGTCTGACATTTTCAGATCATAGGTCCTTGGACAAATCATTTAACCTCTCTCACCCTCATTTTGGAAAATGCATAATAATTTCTGTAAAATGTATCCTTTAGTATAGCTGTAAATGCAAATTAATTCATATTAATGGAGTACATTGCTAAATATAAATCAATCTTTAATTTTAATTAAATTAATCATTAATCTAACTGGTTAAAGATGTAGAAGGTATTGAGAAAATAAAGATCTCACAACAAACTAAAATCATCTTCAAACATATTAAATAATGGTCAGGAAAAATACTTTTTTTACAACCATGAAGAATATCTCTAGTCAAAATTTTTCCCTATAAAGGTGTTCCCAAGATATGTCAAAACTCAAAAAAAAAAAAAAAAACTATTAAAGGTTAAAAGTGAATAATGACTGGGACATCCTTTGATAAAATAGGAGTATCCTTTATATTCTTTCTTGTTTAGCCTTTTTTCTTTGAAGCTACAATTCTTTGGGCCTATATGACATTGCATGACCAATTCTGAAGACTTCATTTAGTATTCTAATATCTGAATAGAAACAGTTTTTCTATTTTCACATGGTGCTTTTTCTCACAAAGGAATTTACAGCTAGATATGTTATCATTTGAGTCTGAGAGATAATAAGTAGAATTACTTTTCCTATTTTTATGTAGGAAAAAATAATGTGTAGCTAAATTAAATAACTGATTCATGGTCATAGCAATGGAGGACTTTAAAGCAGGTCCTTGTGACCCTAAGTTCAGGATTCTTTTCACTGTATTATTTTATTATTGAGTAGACTAGGAAACTCATTTAATCTCAGTTTGTTTCAATTTCCTCATCTGTAAAGTGGGTTAATAATAGCACTTACTTCCCAGGGTTCTTCTGTGGAACAAATAAGAAAATATTTGTGAAGCACTATGTAAATCTTAAAGTTCGATGTAAATTCTAGCTCATATTCATAGTAATAATCATAGTGGTGATGATTCTGATAGTAGTAACAGTAAATAAGAAGTGAAGAAAGAAGAACAGGAGGACAAAGAAGAAGAGGTGTTTGCTGAAGTCCTTGTGATTCTGCGAAATCTTTGAGCCAAATTAATTATCCAGTTTATCTCCTGTTCGAGAAACCATTCACTCAACTTTGTCTGGAGCACAGAAGCATTGTTTGGTGCTGGGGATATAGTAGGAGACACAAAGATAGCAAGAGTCTCCCTTAAGGATTATAAAAGCCTCTTCATGAGTTAGAATATGGAGCCAAGTATGCACAAAGAGAGTAGAGAAAATGAACTGGGGATGGAGGTTTCTTACAGTAACTAAGAAATTGCAGTGGGATTCATCAGACACTAGAGAATCTGATATATAATAGGAGGGAACTACTAGGTGATGCAATGTTTTCGCTTCCTAACTCTGTAAAGATCTTCCCAATAAAAACTGCTTCCAGAATTATAGTTTTTCTCTACATAACAATGGTCATCAAAGAAGGGACAGAAATTCAACAGGAAAATATTTTGGAATTGGGAGAAGAAAATAGAAGAGAGGATATAAGGAGTAGGAGATAGATGAGTATGATAAAATACCTAGAAATCCATAGCATTATGTAAAAATGGTCTCAGAAATCAAGAAATGAAGAAATTTAGTGAATCCTAATTTTTTTTTTAAATTTTATTTTTTGCTGAGGCAACTGGGGTTAAGTGACTTGCCTAGGGTCACACAGCTAGGAAGTGTTAAGTGACTAAGGCCAGATTTGAACTCAAGTCCTCCTGACTTCAGGGATGATAGTGAATCCTAATTTGGAGCTATCTCTACCATCACTTAAAGAAAGAATTACAGGAAGCACTGATCATCTTAATGGAAACATGGGACCCAGAGACACAAAGGGACTGTGTAAAATCCATCAACAAATCATGTATGTGGACTGATCAAACTTCTCTTCCTTTTCCTCATCTTTTTTCTTTAACTCATATGAGACCTTATTTTTAAAAGGATTATTTATAAGTTTTTGGGACAATTAAAACGCTTTGCAATCAGAGTCCAGACTAATTTTACTAGGCTTACTACAGATTAGATCCCCATTTCTAAATATTCTTCCTCCCTGTTCTTGGTAGTTTTCTTCAAGACTCAGTTCAAATCTGCCTCCTTTTAGAAAAATCAACTTTGTTCTTTCTTTGATGGATAGGAGTGCATATTCCCATTAAAAAAGAAATATGCCTATTGTATTTAACATATACTTTAACATATTTAACATGTATTGGTCTACCTGCCTTCTGGGGGAGGGGGTGGGGAGAAGGAGGAGAAAAATTGGAACAAAAGATTTTGCAACTGTGCTGAATATATCTTATAAATAAAAAGCTAAAAGAAAGAAAAGAAAAGAAAAGAAAAACAAAAGAAATATGCCTGGGTGAATTTTCTAAATATGCAATATTTTATGGAAATAAATCTATTAATTTTATCCATATTCTTGCAAAAGGGTACGTTGTGGGAAGGTTACTCACCCCGAGCAAGAAAAGCTGAAAATTATCTAGGTAATTAATATCCTGAATAGACAATATGTCAGATTCATGTGACAGAGGAATCATGACTTTTTGTCTGATCTAAAAGAAGAAAACTGCTTTCCTAAAAGATGGTGGTCATTCCCTATATAGATGGTAACATATCCTTAGGGTAAATTTGTTAGAAAGGTATGTTTTGGTTGGGTTTTATTTTTAATACGTGGTTTACAAAATTTCCTTAATATATTTTAAAAAATTTAATAAGCTTTTACAGTACATTGAGGATGTACGTTTGCTAGTATTTACTTCTTATCTGTTAAAAAGTAATCGGCATAAAGTTAGAGTTGTTTTGTAATGATGATATCATTCGTCACACTGTCCTCAACCTATCACTTCTCAATGCAATAGGGAAGCATTGTCTCTGCTAATCAATGCTGCTTACAATACACACACGCTACTCTAAGAAGCAGATAGGTTTAAGCTTCCCTTATACACATTCGAGGTTTATTAAGTACCTGCTATGAGCAAACCCCTCTCCTAGATGTTGAGGATGAAGACAAATAAAAAAGTCTCTTTCTTTCTTCAAGAAATGAAATTCCATTGGACCTGTATATTTTCTAGTTTATCTATTTCTCTGTATCACAACCTTAATAGCAGTGGTCATAGAAGTCTGACCTTAGAAGCAAGAGGACCTTTTTTTTTTTTTTTTTTTTTTTTTTTTTTAAGTTAGTCTCTGATTCTTACTAGCTTTATAACTCTGGGCAAGTTATAATTTTTCTGAGCCTCAGTTTCCTCTTCTTAAAATAATGCTTTCTCACCCAGACTGTTTTTAGACTCCAGTGAGATGAGGTATATAAATTTCTTAATAAAATCATAAAGCATTGAAATAGATGTGAGCTATTATTACTACTCTTTACCTTTTTTCCCACTTGAATATTTGAACATCCAAGTTATTTGTTGTGTGCTTTATGGTTAGGTGTTTCCAGTCCTGGTTACTAATAATCACTATAATACTTTGCATTTATATAGCACTTTGGACTTTTGAAAATGTTTTCAAATACTTTGTCTCATTTGTTTTGATATTGAATACTTTGAACAAGTTATTAGACTTTTTCTTTGCTGGTCTCTGATAATAATACAGAGATTTATCCCACCTTCAGAAGGATGCTGTTATTATTTTCTAATACAGTAAAATATTTTTTGAGACACCAATTCATTGTTAGTGAAATTGTGAAGTGATTCAACCATTTTGTGGAACAATCTGGTATTATTCCTAAAGAGTTATTAAACTGCCTATATTCTTTGACCCAGAAATACCTCTAGTAGGTCTATTTCTAAAGATGATTAGGGAGAAAAGAAAAGAGCCTACATGTTCTAAAATATTTATAACAGTTTTCTTTGTGGTAGCGAAGAACAGGAAATTGCAAGAATGCTCATCAATTGGAGAATGACTTAACAAGCTGTGGTATATGATTGTGATGAAATACCACATTGCTATAAGAAATGATGAGCTCAGTTATCTTAGAAAAACATTGATAGACTTGCACAAATTATGAAGAGCAAAATGAACATAACCAAGTCTCTTGTATATAGTACCAGCAATATTACTGTAAGAACAAATAAGTCATTTTGACTCTTATAAATACTCAAATTAGCTACAGAGAATCTATGAAGACACTATCTACATTCAGAGAAAGAATGATAAGAATAAATATATATAGAATCATTTTATGCACATATGCATGCACACACACATATTTGTGTCTAATGGAATACATCTCTATGACAGGGGGAAAGAGGAAAAGGAAAAAAAGGGAATTTACTTGATAACATTATTATATATTTAAAACTAATAACAAGTTGTACATAACTGGCAGTTTTGTGTGTGATCATCTTTTTAGTTATACTATATTATGCAAATGTTTGTTTTACTCCATAAATTAAAAATAATTTTTTAAAAAAAGATGTCATTAAATCTCTGAATTTAAAAGTGATAAGAAAGCCTAGAATAGTGAATAGAGTGCTGGCCTTGGAGTCAGGAAGGTCTCAGCTCAAATTCCATTTCTGACACTATCTAAATCACTTTGACCATATCACTTACCTTCTGTGTTTTCTATACACACCTAAGTTATATATTAAGAATATTGGTAAGTAGAAGGAGTTCTCATGCTACTGATATCCCTTGGTATTATTGTCTTGATGGGCAGCTAGACGGCGCAGTGGATAGAGCACCAGCCCTGGATTAAGGAGGTCATGAGTTCAAATCTGATCTCAGACACTTTGACACTTCCTAGCTGTGTGGCAAGTCACTTAACCCTAATTGCCTCAGGGGAAAAAAAGCAAAAAAAAAAAGTATTGTTGTATTGATGTACATAAAAGTATATTTACCTCCCACTCTACAAAGTACCAGAGAGTTCCCAGTCATATGATTATACTAGGAAGCCTGAGAAGATAGATAGAAGCATTAATATTGTGTATTCCGTGAACCATTTTAAAGTTGGATAAAAAGAGATGTTAGAAAATGTTACTGCAGAATCAAAAGAAAATGAGTAGTCTGAATTTTTACTCTCCTATATTCTCATACTCTGAAGCGAGGATCTAGTATACCATATGTGTGGTTCCCATGGCAGTTGGCCATCCAGATAATCAAAGGGAAAGCTGTTCATAGACTTGGTACATTTGGCAAATTTCATTTTCTTACAGATGCTCTTAGACATAAATTGATGATCTCACAAAGCAAATATAATATTGTGTAAAGCCTGATATTAAGAAGCTTGATGTGATCAGATAGGGCTTCATAAAATTGAGGGAGAGTTGAATTAACTCAGACTGGAAAACTAGAAATGTAAAGCTATTCTTTATCCTCCAGGCTAATCAATGAAGATGAATATTCTACATGAACCTGATATTGCAAGTGAAACTAAGCTACAATATTTTCCATAGCATTTTCCGCATAGTTAGTAAATCATTTTTATTGTACTGTAAGAATTTACTTAGCACTTTTAATAGCCTTTGTAAGAATAATGCTTCCTTTGATTATATTACACTTTAAAATGTGTGCAGCTTGTAATGTGATGCCGCTTGGGGGGATGGAGAATGGAAGAGTAGCTGAACATGCCAGTAGCATAGACTTAGAATGCAAGTTGTTCCTTATATTTTTACCTAGGCAAAGAAATATGTCATGTCTTTTGCCTGGTCCATGACATGCAGTTGGTTGGACAGCTCATTGAGTTAGTTCATCCCTATGTATATCTGGGACAGGCACTTTAGATGAATAATAAGTCGGGATCAACATTGAATAGAGTGAAGAAGGCTGGCTATATTGAATCTGAGAAGTTTCAAAGTCCCTGCAATGTATTCAAATTACTCCCAAACATACACAAAATACTGTTTTACCAACAGTATTATGCCAGTGATTCAATTTGGTTACAAATCATATAATGTCACTATCTCTGAAAAAATGATATTACTAGTAACTTCAAGAGACAATGGAAAGACAATACCTGATAGGTAATAAAAAACTAACTTGTGAGCAAGAATATGAATATCATCCTCAGCTTCAGTTTTCTTATCTGAAAAAGAGATAATAATAGCACCCATCTCACAAAATTATTGTGATATTTAAATGAGATAATGTATGAAAAATATCTGGTAGAATTTAAGGTACGATAATAATATTAACTATTATTGATAATGGTGGTGTTAATTAACAAATATTTATAGTTAGGTCAAAATTAATGCAAATAATGGATCCCATAAAGTTGTTGCATTATTTGAATTTTTATATGACTTAGTTACATAGTTTACATATAATTTTAATGTCAAATATGATAAATTCAAATACATGGACCACTTCATAGGATTTGTTATTTTCAATAATTGGGTCCCAACTGTATTCCACCCTTGACTATATGCCAGGCATTACGCTAAGTTCTGAGAAATACAATGAAAAGCAAAAAAAAAAAAAAAATGGCCCTTATTTTCAAGGAGTTGCTTTATAATCATTAATAATATCATTCTTATATTGCTATTTAAAAAGTGTATGAATAGAAAAGGCAGGGAAGTCATAGAATAAAAGTAAGGTTTAGTAACCTGAATGGTCCACTGGTATCTTCAAAATTATAAAAGACCTAGAGAAAAAGATTTCTAACTCATTGAATAGCTCATTGTTAAAGATTTATGATAGGAACTCAGATAATATTAATACAAAATAAAAAGTTGAGGGGCTATGATCTCCAGGTTAAAGGGAAGCGCTCACATATAAGACCCCTGTTTAAGAAATCCTACCCTAAATGTATAAAGTTTTCCTACTATTTTAGTTTCACCATACAATGTGGCCTAAAGAGCTTGTTTTGTTTCTAAAGCACCCAAACTCTTAGGTTATGTCATTAATTGGACATTTATCAAAGACTTGTAGAATTTCAGAAGAAAACTAAGAGAACATTTAAAATTTAATGTCCCTATTTTACATAGGAGGAAATTTAGGCTTAGAAACTAGGTCAAATGACTCGTCAAAGATGGCCTATCTATGGAGTGCCAGGGTTGAAACCAGAGGCCAGGTTTACTCTTTCCACTTTTCTAAGGCTTCTTCTGGGTGCTCTTCCCTAGCATTTTTCACAATGACTCAAATGAAAGCTGGAAGCAGTTTTGTCAGATACTGTTTTGTGTCTCCAGTTGTGACAAACGAATAATGTTGGACTGGTGATATTTAACAACCGGGTGTCCAGAAGTAAATGATAGTCTTTTGACTTTAATCTGCATTGTTAACATTTTCTTTCATCACCTTGTTATACAATAAGGGCTTGTGTAGGTATGTCTACACTACCTAACATGTGAGGTCCCTGCTCTCCCATGAGAGTGGGTATAAGCTTCTGACTATTTGGTAGGAAAAGGCTCCATGCAGGAAAGAGACAAATCTCTCTCATCCTGGCCAAGTTTTAAAAACACCTGTCTGTTTCTGATGGGCAACCAGTAACAGGAAGACTCAACCTTGTGCCTGGTAGGGAATTGAAGGGATTTATCAAAATGATAAATCAAGCTCTGATTTGTAGCATGTAAGGACTTGGAAGCATTTGTATATGTTTATAGTGAATATTTAGCAATACACTTGCTAAATGGTATGAGTTGGCTTCTATTTACCTAGCTTTCTCATAATAGATATTTGGCACTCAATATTTTTTTTTGCTAGTTGATTTGACACATCAAAAGCTGAGATAAGATGCTGTATGAAAAGGCAGAGTATTAAGTGGAGAGAGAACCTTTACCTACAAATACAGATGACAAAACATTTTTTGATAATCTGAAACAAACGAACAAACAGAATCACATTCTTTTTTGTATGGAATTATTAATAATTATTATAAATAAGAAAAATTTTGTAGCTTAAAATCCAAAAATTTGGATAAAAAAGATAAAAATACTGTGTAAGAATGTATTTTCATTCTAAAAAAACAACTCCATATATTTATCAACTTCCAAGTCCTATTTTTGGGATGCATTTTTGTTCTCCCTTTAAGACCATACTGTCCAATCTAAATCAGTATTTAAACTACATTCAGTTTTAGGCATTGGCTCAAAGGGCCAAATGAGATTGAGGAAGCAGGCTAATGAGAAATAGAATACTATATATTCATCTTCTCTCTTTTTTCAAGTGGTTTTACTTCTGTTATTTCATCTGTTCTGAAATCCCATCTCCTCCAGCAAAGTGTTTCTGGATGGATCTGATAAGAGTTTATGGTATCCTTATCCTGACCATGATGAAAATTAAAATCTCCAAGCTTTTCTGTTTTGGCTTTGTGCCCCAGTTTGTTTCTCAGCCCCCACTATCCACTCTAAAATGTACTAGTTATATATTAATCTATTGCTTTGTACTTGGTATGCGTACATTTTGAGTTTTGTTTCTTAACTATTGTGCCCCTGAAAGGGATAAATGAGCACAGGGTTAAGCATCGAGATGTAAAGGCTACATTTATTTTTTTTTTTATTTTCATGAAAATCTGTATCTGATTTGGAATCCTGTAATACAATAGTTCTCCAAATGTGGCCTGAATACCTGAGGGTATCCAAAACTCTCTCAGGGCATCTGCAAGGGCAAAGCTATTTTCATAACAATACTAAGATGATATTTGGCTATTAAATTGCACTTTCCTTTTCCAACTACATAGCTGTATGAGGCCAGATTTTCTGCACATATTTTAAAACAGCATATCCCAATGGATTGAATGATTAAGCAGATGTAAGAATCAAGCCATCTTCCATTAAATCAGACGCAGGATTTTTGAAAATACATAAAACAATCCATTCTTCTTTTTGGAAAATATAATGATTTTTCATAAAATATCTTATTTATATGAACAAACAATTGATCTAAGGGTTGATTAATTTTATCAGTTTAAATTTCTAATATATTAGATATTAAGATAACCCATGTAAACCAAGCCATCTTGGAGTCCTTGATAATTTTTAAGCGTGTAAAGAGTGAGAACTGCCACTATAGTTTTTTTAAAAGGGTCTAACAGTAACAGAAGTAGGAGGAGGAGAGGTGTTGGGAAATGATAGTGGCACCTGTGCGCATTATGGATATAGATAGAAAATTGGATACTATATTGGGAAAAAATGTGTTTTTGTTTTTGTTTTTTTGTGGGTTTGCTTCTGACTACTATATACCAAGGATTGCGCTAAGTACTGGGAGTACAAAAAAAAGCAAAAACCCGACTGTTCTCAAGAAGCTCACATTCCAATAGAGAAGACAACATATAAAGCTACATACAAACAGGCTGCATACAGGATAGAAATAATTATGAGAGGGATAGTTCTAAAATCAAAGGAAATCTGGAAAGACTTTATATAGAAGTTAAGATTTAAACAGTTTTCAGTGAAGTTTTGGAAAGCTAGGAGGCCAAGATAAGAACTAATTCTAAGCAACAGGCAACAATTCAAACAAGCAGGCAGTTATTATTAAGGAGTTTTTCTACTTAATACTCAGCGTATGGAACTGAGTGTTCAGGGGCCCTCTGCCCAATTCCTCTATCATCAGATGATTATAGTTTTAGAGTGAGCAAGAATTTAAGATGTCCAGAAAGTTAAATGGCTTGCTCACTATCACAAAAGCATTAAGCATCAAAAATGGGATTTAAATCCAGGTCTTTTGATTCCCAAGTACTAATCTTTTTGCAATTATACTGACTTCTGGTTGAACAACTGTCTTTAGCATTCAATAATGACTGCTTTATCGAGATCAAGAATCAACTAAGGGGGCAGCTAGGTGGTACCTGAGATCAAATCTGGTCTTAGACACAACACTTCCTAGTTGTGTGAGCCTGGGCAAGACACTTAACCCTAATTCCCTCAGGGGAAGGGGGGGGGAAATCAACTAAGACAGAGCCACCCCTTTTACATAAAATTTAAGTGAAATGACTATTGTACCCTAGTCACAAATTTCTCACATCTCATACTGGCAAATGATTAGTCCCTCAGATTCCACTCGTGATATGGGAAGAACATGAGGCTTCACAGTAGAAACTTGGGTTTAGGTCCTCACTCTTCCTAATTAACTGTGCTATTTTGTGCCCTTTGAAGCATAACCAAAGGTTTGGTTTGATTAGAGACAGAATAGAAGTCAAGGAATCCTGATTTCTCCTGATATTTGTATGTTTACTGAATATATAATAATTTTTTTCTAAGAAATTCTTCTATTGGAGGTTTTACCAGTTTAAAAAAAAAGATGCATATAGACATTAGTAAGTCATAATATATTACAAGTATAGCTATGATTGAACTGTAATTAAATGTCTGTGTATTACTTATGTATTTGTGGTTTTTTCTGTTCCAGCAGTTTCAACACACACATACACATGCGAACACACACACACACACACACACACACACACACAAATCCCAATATGTAATTTGTTCATGTGGAAAAATTTAAAGGTTTTTTTTTTTTCCTAAAATCCCTGGCAAGAAGACTGATAACAGAAGTTTCTGTATGGTTTTAGGGTTAAAATATTTTTGGTTGAAATGTTCATAAAAAAGAAAAGAAAAGAAATGTCCATATAATCTCCTATATGATCATCTAGTTGTTTTACAATGATCTGTAGACAGACAATCCATTTGAGGGTTGAACATTTTAATAGAAGATAATTTGATTAGACTCCAGTAAGTTTAACATTTTTCTTCTACATTGTATTTTCTATCTCAACTCTGCAAACAGTTTACCAACCAATTTGCAGGTTTGCATATATTTGTACCTGCCTATAAAAATGCACGGGTTAGAAGGATAAAATACAGATTTCCAGGGTAGCTGAACCCAAAGGAAATAGAAAGTAGAGTCAGCGTGCTAATTAGCATAGCTCTTCATCTGCAAACTGTGAGCTTAACTTTTAATTGGATTCATAATTGATTGAGGTTGTAGTAGTAATAACAAAGCACAAAGGTGTTTATCCAAACACTGAGAAAAGTACAAAGATCTGCCCTCAAGGAGCTTACATTATATATAACAGCAATGGAGAGAGTTAGCCTATTGTTCTGTAGGACTGGATATTAAAACATCTTGCAGCTTTGTGCATGCTCTTAACCTAGCAGTATTCCCACTATGCAAACAAACTCTCTTGACTTCTTCACTATTCCCAACTTAAAATCCCAACACAATTTACTTGGAAAGATTTCTCACTTCATAAGCAAATAAATAGTCAATAAATAGTTACATTTAGGGTTTGTAGCTGATTAAGCTTACTGTACATTTCAATTTAATGAGTCCATTAAACCTTAAAACTGACCCTTTTGGAGACGAGGCTGCATTCCAATCAAGGGCTATAGAAATTGGAAAATGTGATATATACCATTTGGTGAAATGCCAGGATACCTACCTACAATTAAATGATTTCTTAAGCAACACTGCTCACTTTTAAGGTGAATGAACAGGGAGAGGGATAAGCACTAAGGATGTCTGACTAGAAAGAGCCCCCTCCCCCTCATGAATGCCCTGGATCGTGAGATTTGATTCTACAATTTTTTTTTTCCTGAAAATTCTTAAGTCAAGGATAACTTCTTTTTTCAACCCTAAAACAATGCATATCACAAAGGTTAGGGATTTGCAAGTTTTATTAGCAGAAGGTTTTAAGGAAAGTCTCTCTCTCTCTCTCTCTCTCTCTCTCTCTCTCTCTTTCTCTCTCTCTTTGTGTGTGTGTGTGTGTGTGTCTCAGTAGTTAACAACAGAGAGAATAAAAATAAAATGAAATAGGTCATCTTAGTCCATTAGAGCCCTGTATTGATGAAGACAGGGTCAAGGATCTCATCCCTTTATGAGATAGTGTTCTTTACATGAAGAAAAACTCTATTCCAGGGCCACCTCTAATCCCATCCAAACTTGTCAAAAATGCACTTTTGATCATAATGGAAGATAACTGAGAAAGTATGATGGGTGCATCTCACTCCTGGAAAAGCCACATAAAATAAACTGACAATTGAAAGATAATGGGATCTCTTTGCACAGAAGGTAATACATAGTGAATATTTACCATATAAAAATAAATGCTCTCATATCTAATTCCTTATTAGGGAACATGCATGTGCTATGCATGTATGTATTATTTCCTATTTCATGTCAGAATTCATCTTTCTGGATAATTCCCAGAGCTGAGATAAAATGAATATGAAACTTAATTATAGATTCTTTATCTTAAGATCATAGAATTAGAGATAATGTTTCCCACAGAAGTTTGGAAAATGATTTCCCTTTCCCCCCACACTCCCTACTCCCAAAGAACAACAGAAACATGTTGTCATTATCAAATCACATTGACACCATGGCATGTTGCTGAGATGTTTTTTAAATAGCATTCTCAAAGTTCAGAAGAACTAGAACTATACACAAAAGTACTTCAATTACATGTGAAAAAAATCCAGAGGTAGTAGAAACTCAGACTTACTTGGAACGGAACACATCTATTTCTTGTTTATTTGTTAATTTGGTTGGTTCTGTACTCTGGTAAAAAGCCAAGGGTTTTATATAAAATTGTATTCCTTTATTTGGTATGTTTACTGGGCTATTTATCTTGGTAGTTATTAGGTTTATAATAGAAATTTTAAAAATTCAAAAAATAATAGACTTCTCTTAGCCACTGTAGAAACATTTTGCATTCCTATTTCTACTGTACTACTCTGATTCATAAATTACTAAACTGTATTCCTGGAAAATAAATATTTCACCAGCCAGTGACAGACTTATGAGCTAATTAAAATCTGAGTCCTGAAAGAAGTAGTGCCATTAGCTCAATTCACAGAACTGTGAAGTATGCTGTTCTTCATTGACTCAGATGAAGTTTGTATAATGGAAGGGGGAGGGGGATTGGTTTATTAACAACAACATTTGGTTTGGGATGAAAGAAGCTCTATTTATGCTAAAATGTTTAAAGAAACAGACTTTCTTTTTAAGAGCCAAATAACTTGGACATTTTCTTCCATTGGCTAGTGGAGGGGGAAGCCAGAAGGAATAGATGCCATACCAATTGTATTAGGGAAATGATCTATGCTTGTTCCTATTGATAATAACCTGTTGATGCTCAGAACAGTAAGACAAGTTAAGTCAACAACACAATATAGTTTGTTTCTTTTAGAAATTAATTGAAGCAAAGTGAAACATGCTGCCCATGACTTAATTCTTCACAAAACATTTTTTTTGGCTGAAGCAATTAGGGTTAAGTGACTTGCCCAGGGTTACACAGCTAGGAAGTTCACAAATATTTTAAATATAAAATATTTGTTTCTTAAGTGCCTACCCATTGTTTTTTGGTTGGTCTGTCTTTTGAGTGTTGTCCTAAAAGGTTTATGAGCTCTCAGAATGAATGAAGAATGTATTGTTGAGGCAAAGCTCAGAAGGGTGGAGGAAAAAAGGGCCCATCAAAGAAATAAAAGCCATAATCTCTGCCCTTACAGAGTTTGTTGCCTAGTTTAGGGGGAGAACATTGCACATAAGAGAACAAAATTGTCCTTTATTGAGCAATGTTTCAACCTGATGAAGAGTCATTGAATGGAAGAAGATATACAATATTGAATGGAAGAAATCACAGAAGAAATGGTAGAAGTAAGGCTTGAGTTTTGTCTTATATAAGGTAAGGGTCAATTATTAATAAAATGACATCAGCAAAAAAACAGGAAGAGAAAGAATAAATAAGATATTTTAAGGGACCATAAATCCATTTGAAAAAGATTATACACACTTTAAGAACAAGGATCTTATGGTCTTCTTCTGTATTGTAGATAGATAAAGCAATTGATAGATACAGTATTAAAGTATTTGTTAGGTACTAACTCTGTGTCATGCACAGTTCAAAATGCTCAGGATATATAAAAATACAAGTAAGTGAGCTAACCTAAAGAAGCTTTTAGTCCAATCAAGACTGGGAGGATGAGGATGTTGACCAAAGTAATGATGGCATGGTGTGGAGATGACTGGGAGCAGACCAAAATAAAGTTGGCAAAATCATTAATAATTTGTTAACCTAAGCTGAAGGAAGCCAGTGTAGTTAAAATAAAGAGTTAATGTTACAGAATATAAAAATAAAATGCAGAGCTAGTCAAGTTAGAAATCTTGTATTCCAAACAACTTGTTATTTGGGGGATGGGGGTGTTGTTGCTGTTTTCTAATATGTTACCTTTGGTTGGTTGATTCTTCAGTAAGGATTGCCAGAATGGAAATCTATTCCACTTGCTGTAAAGAGGATGGATTAGGACAGGGATACCATTGCTATAATATACAATTGAGATGATTTCAATCTAAAGTAAGTCTAATTGCAAAAATGGGAAGAAATGCAGTGGTATGTTGAATGTTATAGAGAAATGTCTATAGGACTATGATATATATATTAGCTTAGAGAGGATTAGAAGAGAAGAGACGAGACTCTGAAAATGATCTGAGTTTATAAGACTAATAAGACTGTTATATAGGTTTTTTGTTTGTTAGTATTGATATAAGATTAGTATCTTGAGCTCTAAAGGTTTTGGGATGGGAGGTTTCAGTATAAAGCATGTCAATCAAAGGCAAGAGATAAGCAAGTCTTATAGAATTTTCATTTTCACAATCTGTTTACATGGAAGTTTAATTTTAATAGTTATATAGGCAATGATCAATGATTGGGAAAATTGCACAATTATAAAGGAGACTAAATGAGTTAAAAGAAAGGTGTGAGAGGGAGAGGTAAAGGAAGAAAAATAATTTTGTTTATTGATGCTGCAAAATTGTTATATACATACAAGGACTGGCAAAAGCAAATTGGATTTGGAGCATAAACTCACCCTCTCCTTTGGCATATGGCCAAAAAACAAAATGTTTTTATAGTGCTTACTGAGTACCAAGCATTGTTTTTAGCATTTTACAAACATTATCTCATTTAAAGCACACCACAACCCTTTTAAGTTAAATATTATAATTATTCCCTTTTATAGTTGAAGAAAATTGGGTCAAAATTGTGACTTGACCAAAGTGATACAGTGTTGGAAACTTGTTGGAAACTGGTCTGACTCTGGATCCAACACTCTATCAACTGTGCCACTTAGCAACTTTTGAAAAGAAAGCAATATGAAATATCTATTGTTCCATAAGGAAAGTCTTTTTTGAAGGTGGAGATGAGGAGAATAAAAAGGAAATAAGAGAAGGGGAAGAAAAGTAGTAATATCTAGAAGTATTAACAATAAAGGAAAAATGGGATGGGCTACCTATTTGGGAGTCAGAAATAGAAAAATTATCCTTTGTGAAATTTAACAAAATCTAAGTGGGAGATGATAATGACAATTCTGGAATTCTTTCATTAAAGAAATAGCATCTTATTCTTATAATGTATTTTTATAGTTAAATATTTTATATGCATAATCCCATTTTATCTTCATAGCAGATAGCTAAAAAAAATATCATTCTGATTTTATACACAAAGAAACTAAGACTCTGCTAGTAAATTGTGAAACTGAACCTTGAACCTATTCCTCTAATTTCTAGTCCAAGGATAGTTGAATAGATAATATATGTAACATTTTTTGCCAGGTATTCTTGAGACAACAAAGATAAATTTAAAATATTACTCAAGAAACATATGAAAAGTTGGAAAAGGAGATAAAGATTTAAAGGTGATGATCCTAAGGCTGCCTTATTTGGTAAAATCAGACCCTTGGCTAGAGATCAGAACAATTTAGTCCTAAGTGTATGGCTCTGAATAACTCAACCCCAAAGCTTTAGTTATTTCAGTTGTTTAGTTGTTTTTTAACCATGTCTGACTCTTCATGACCTCATTTGGAGTTTTCTTGGGAAAGATATTGGAGTGCTTTGCCATTTCCTTCTCTGGGTCATTTTACATATGAGGCAACTAAGGCAAACAGAGTTAAGTGATTTGCCCAGTGTAAACTGTTTGCATTTTTGTTTTTCTTCCTGGGTTATTTTTACCTTCTGAATCCAATTCTCCCTGTGCAACAAGAAAACTGTTTGGTTCGGCACACATATATTGTATCTAGGATATACTACAACATATTCAACATTTATAGGACTGCTTGCCATCTAGGGGAAGGGGTGGAGGGAGAGAGGGGAAAAATCGGAGCAGAAGTGAGTTTAAGGGATAATGTTGTAAAAAATTACCCTGGCATGGGGTCTGTCAATAAAAAGTTATTATAATAAAATTTAAAAAAAAACATATTCAAGAAAGCCAAAACCTTTTCCAGAGTTCTCCATGGTGCCCCATTTCCCAATCTCTTTTCATTTGTCAATAGTTGAAAAGTGATTGATCTCCCAAACTTGGACAACAGGCTCTGGTTCCAATTTCTTTATGTCCTATTAGTTGATAGAATGATGAGGCAAACATATATATATATATATATATATATATATATATATATATATGGATTGTTTGTAATTCTTCTGATAGAACCAATTTTGCTTTGACAGAGAAATGGAGAAAATTATTTTTGGAAGCAATACGTATCTCATAAATAGCTAGCTTTTAATAGAAATGAAGGAGGACATTGCCCTTTTTTCCCTTAAAAAAACTTCAGTTTCTTCAATAATTTCCATATTATTTCAAGAATGTTTGATATTCATATTTAACATGTGTTGGACTACTTGCCATCTAGGGGTGGGGGTAGGGGGGGAAAACTTGAAATAGAAGGTTTTACAACAGTCAGTGTTGAAGAATTACCCATGCATATGTTTTATAAATAAAAAGCTTTAACAAAAAGAATGTTTGTTATTCATAGAACCATAGAATATTAGAACTGGAAAAAATCATGGAGATGAGACAGGATTATCTGACCTCCTTATTGGAAGAGAAGAGAAACTAAGGACTACTGAGATCAAATTATTTTCCAAAAATCACACAGTTATTGGCAAAAACCTGCTGGAGAACTCATATCCTCTGCTTTCTAATGATGAAGGGGCTTGAGTTTATGCCATCCATATCATATAAAATTGGTTGATGGAACTGACTATATTTGGCCTGGAGAAATTAAGACTCGATAGGGATATGATCACAAGCTTGAAGTCCAGGACTGTCATATGACAGAGATTAGATTTGTTCTGTTTGTCTGTAAAGTGCATAAGCAGAAGCAATGGATAGAAGTTACAAAGATGCTTAACCAAAAGCAAAAAACATTTTAACAAGGAGAGCTACGTAGGAGTAGAATATTCTTCCAGAAAAAGTGACTTCCCCTTTGTTTGAAGTCTTCAAATAAATTAAAGTAGAATGACCATTTGTCAAATATGTCATAGTGGACATTTTTTTTGGTGCCTAGGTTGGACTAGATGGCTGCTGAGGTTGTTTCTAACTTAGATTTTATGATCTTATGATTCTGTGACTTCAAACTTCTTCCATCATTTCACAACATCCTTCTCAGGGTTACCTACTCCTGCCCCACCTCCAAAAACGTCTCATTAAAATGCTAGTTATAAAAACTGGACATGAAGAATCTGACCAAGATTATCTATATGGACTCTGACATCTATATTTAAGGAATTATAGAACAGAAGGAAGCTTATGTATAAAGTAACTGATAACTTAAGTAGCACAATTTATATAGAATGTGGGTCCTAGAGTCAGGAAGACTCATCTTCATGACTTCAAATCAAGTGCCCATGATCGAAAATAAAATGGTAAGGTTCATTTTCACAAAAGTATTCTCAATGTTTCCTGAACAGGATCATTTCCAAAGTAATATGTTAATATCTGTTTGTCTGTCTTTCTCTCTCTCTTTCTCTTTCTCTCTCTGTCTTTCTGTCTCTCTTTCTTTTTTTCTCTTTCTCTTTTCTCTATCCATTCTCTTTTTATCTATATCTATATATTCCATATAAGCAAAAAAAAAAGAGTAGTTTCTTGATCTACATGTATAAATTAATAAAGAGAACTACCCTATAGGATCTTCTATACTTTACAGTAATGTGTGCATTTCAAAATATTGTGATCAGTTCCCAAATATGCAGCTAAACAGATGTGGGGGGGAACCCCATTCCAAATATGAATACATGATTTGCTACTTAATATGTCAGAGTTTTTGTCAGGTTGATAACATTAGGCTCAGCAGCATTCAATTCTAAACCTTGCAATATTTGAAGTTTGATATTGTGCCTCACTAAATTTAATACATAGACCTTAGAGGAAATCACTTTAGCACTTGGCAGTTTGTTATGCTGTATAAAATTGACTGCCCTGCAAATACAATAGCGATAATAAAAATTGTGGTCAGCTGGGGGGTGGGAGAGGTGTTGTAATGCATTTTCATAGTTTCAGTAAAGGTCCAGATGAAATTTATTGAGATTTTTGCCATTTGGGTGATGATCAATAGAGCTTTGCTAATAATTTGTTGTGGGAAAATTCTCTAGGGAGATGACATTTTGCTATAAAATTTTGGAAATTCTGAGTAGACCCAGTGAGAAGTGTCACCATGAACATAGCCATCAAAAACTTCAGTATTCTTCTGTGAGAAGATTTGCTATGACAGTGATTACTTCCTCAATCATTGAAGAGGCAACACAGTCAATTATTGATAAATTCTCATATAATTTCCCCGTATAACAGACTATGAATCTTTTAATAATGTTGCTGCATTAATAAAAGTATACAATATTATTTTTTTTCTTTTAAATATATAAACTAGTCCATTTTCTCAATTGTTTCATTATGGTTTTCTTCCCCTGACCAGAAAGTGACTTTTAAAAAAAGAAATGCCAGTGTTCATTCATGTCAGGGGTGATCTGTTTAGAAATCTGCCTTGTTAAATCACTTCTTGGTTATACTGCCACAGAATATTTATATTTTGTGCTAAATTTCCAACACAGTCTCCCAAGTTAATGTTAAAAGCATATACGATGTACAGGAAGTGTTTAGGGCTATTATGGTTTTAATGTAAGCATACCTTGGGACCTGTTAAGTTGCCATGATATAGCATTTTCCTAGTTGTATTATTGTTGCTGTCAGGTTTACCTTCTTTCACTTTGATTAGCTTGGTTTCCAGGGAGACAAATAATTTGTTTTGATCTTTATAAAGTCTGATACCTCTCTTTCCCTTGTATTGTTGGCTTTTCAGAATGAGTAAAATGTGCAAAGATTAAAAGGAAGTTTGCATTTCATAGCCTTTAAACTTCCCATTCTAATGACTGTATAATGAATGCATAAAAAATGTCTCAATTAGCATCCCTAGATATTTCTCCAGATACAGCACCCTTATATACATCTTCTTTTCATATACCATTGACTAATGCAGTAACAACTGAACAAAGAAAGTTCTTAGTGTGTATTCTTTAAAGTGGAACTTTTGTTGTTGTTGCTGTTGACTGAAGAGGCTGGGGGGGAAATATCTCTACAACTTTCAGAGTTGATGGACACTCTTGATTGTTCATAGAGAAGTAGAAATTTGTCAGCACTTTTACAGTATGAACACTGGGACTAGGCACAGCAGAACAATTTATTTTCAGTGAGCATGCACAAAGTAAGATTTATGACTTTTGCAGCTCAAATGACATTTCTTACATTGTTGCCGAGCTACAGCAAATTAAAGGGATCCATGAATACTAAGGGGTGTGTTTTTGTAATGAGGGAGAAGAGACAGAGGCAATAAGAAGATAATTAAGGTAACAACTTGTGAAAAATTAAAGTGTTTCTGTCTTTCATTTTTGAATCTCTGAGCATAAACTTTGTAGTTGTTAATTTAATTGCCGCTGTTCTCTGTATCCCTGAAGAATATTAAGGATTAATCATCTGGTTCATTCCAACAAGAGATAAGGCCTAAGTGAATTGAAATTTTACCAATTTAACCCTGTCTTCCTCCTAATATGACATGATTAACATTTTTCAATTAACAACATGTAATTATTCTGAAGGCCTCATTGCACTTATTCTAGCTTTTTCTTTTTCAGGTATTTTAAATCTAGAAAAAGTAATCTACAGAAAGCAATATTAGTTCTCTTTCCTATCAGTCACATGTGTTCATCTGAATTAGAATTTTGAAACTGGCTTTTCATCTGGGAAATAAACATTTGAAATAGTTGTATTTTTTTTAACTTATGTGCAAGGTTCTCAAATGTAGCTTTGGGAAGAAACAGAAAGGAAAAAGAAAATCAAAGATAGAAAAAATATCATTTGTTACATTCAGGGGAAAAATGTGAATGTATTGAGTGAAATTCAGTTTCTCATGGACAAATATCTTCAAAGCAAGAATTCTGTAGTGCATAATATCTAATTAGAATAATTTATTTCTGTTTTAGAATCTGTTCTCTTAGAATCCATTTTGAATAGAAGCTACCATTGACTATTGAAAAGCAAATAGGACTATTTTAATGATAGTACTTTATTACTTGATTGGTGTCAGAAATCCTTGCTCAGCAGAGGGTTTTCTACAGTTATTGTGATGAAAAATGTATTACCTTGCAGTCCTGGTGGGGGTCTGCTTGAATTTAACTAGGCTACTCTTGGGATATCCATATACTCTGTCTCATCACCCAAACTATATTCCAAGCCCTTTATACCATGCAGGAGGTATAATATAATAATATATTATTATAGTTATAATTATATAATTATAATCCTGAGATTATGTTTGACCTGAAGGAGGGTAATCCATATATTGTAATGGTCATATCAGGGTAGGCCTTAAGCCCACTTATAAACGATTATTTCTTCAAAGAAAAAAAATTAGGAATTTATAAAATAATGAATATTATTAATAAATTAAATAACTCATATATTAGTAGTGACTTCAGATTTATAAAGTGCTTTCTTTATAATGCTGGTGTGTCATAGGTAGAGCAAGTATCTTGATTACCATTTTACTGATGAAACTAAAGGAAACACAGAGGGTTAATGAAAAATGAACTTCCTTGTGAGACCTCTGAAGTGTCCTATTTGGGCCAGATGATTACATATCAGTCAGTCAATTAATCTATCAACAAGCAATCAGCAACAGGCACTGTGGTAAGGCCCTGAGGAACAAGTTCCAATAAATGAAACTCAGTCTTAAAATGAGTTTTGGACTTCAGAAAAACTCTTCTCTTTCTAACAAAAATGGCATTGTTTCATTTATTGTGATTGTTCAGTAAATGAATTTAAATGGATTGGTTTAGAAAGGGCATTCTTTCAATTTCTTAATGGTTCTCCTTAGCAGAAACCTTAGAGAATATCTGACCCTATCCTCTCATTTCACAGATGACTCAGGTTAATAAGAGTAAAATGACTTTCCTAAAGCCATCCTGTTCATAAGTGGCAGAGGCAGGACTCAAAACTATATCTTTCAACTTCTAATCCAATCCTCTTTACCTTGTATCACAGTCATTTTTGATTAGACTCTTAAGGCAGTGATCACATATTATAATAGAATGAAACTTTATCAGGGTTCCTTCAATATTCAACTCAAATAGGAGTAGATAGATGATAGAGCACTGGTCTTGGAGTCAGGAAGATGGGAGTTCAAATATAGCCTCAGATACTTAGAAGCTGTATGTCCCTGGACAAGCCACTTAACTCTGCTCCATCCCCCCAAAACAAATAAATAATAAATTAACCAATACCTACATGAACTCTTTCCCGGGTCTTACCCTTCCAACTTATTATCCCTGCTACTACACCCTTCCAAAAACTAATTTGTATTCATTTTGTATATATCTGTACACACTCTTCCATCAGAGTATAAGGTTTCTGAGGTAAGGAACTATTTGACTCATCTTTACCCCCAGTGCATATCATTGCGGCTGGCATATAATAATCACTTATTAAATACTTGTTAACTGATTGAGTTCCACATAATTCCTAGCACACTACCTTATATAAAATATTTGTCATTTCTTAAATTGAATTTTCATTTTAGGAACAAGTTGATAAATCATGTAAACATTATTTGAGTGATATTGATGAGAATACAATACAGATGAAAGTCCTGTGTATAAAAAGATTAAGATCATTGGGTCATAGATTTATGACTGGAAGGAACATTAGAGGTCATCTTATCTAATAACCCTCTCACATCATAAGTTTCAGAAAGTGATAAATTGGTCGAGTTTGGTTTGAAACTTTAAATCCAGGATTCCACCCCAGATAAAGAAGACAGAACCAAGTGAATTGTTCAGACAATTACATACTTTAAGAATTTGGAGGAAATTGAAATAACTTTATCCTTTTGTTTATTGGTGAAGGGATAAGTAAGAGACATAAAGCCAGAAGGCATTCTGGGAAGTGGACAAATAGGAAAGCACAGAGAACATTCAGAGGTTGGTGGGTGAACCATTTTGGCTGGAGCAGGAAGGAGATAATTTTGATTAGATGGATTGTGGCCAGATTATAGAGGGTCTCAAAAACAAAAATGAGCAATTTGAGCTTTACCCATTAAAGGCTTAAAGCTGGGGAAGAAGTCAAGAATAGTGTTTGCCTGAGCATTAATCTGATGGCATTATCTAGAATGCACTGGAGTTAGATAACAGGCCTTTGGAGTGGTCCAGGCTGGGACTGAAGAAAGTCTGGTTAGAGTGATGACATTATAATTGTAAAAAAGGGAAAGAATGCATTTTTGCAGAAAGAGCATCCAAATCTTGGTTTTGCTACTGCTACTGGTTGTTTACTTGATGCAAATTCCTTTACCTCTGTAGGACTTAGTTTCCTCATATATAAAATAAAGATTTGGAATAAAAGATTTTTTAAGTTGTTTTGAAATTTAATTGCCTATAATTTTATGTTTGGATTCATAGGAAAAAAAACCCAACATGCCTTAGTAACTACCTCATATGAACAACACAGATAATGATTTCATAGTTTTGAATGACTTGGTTAGAATGACAACATTATTTACTGTAGTTTGAGGTATTGATAGAGAAATCAAGTTATCTTCTTGGTTCTTACTATCCCAAGACTACGTGAATAAGTTAATCTATTCTTCTTTTGTTGGATGACTCCATTGCTCTCATTCTTCAGCTGTCTATTAATCAATAATTATTTATTAAGTAACTAGTTTGTGCAAGATAATAAAGAAACAGTTACAATTACATATTTGTAATATGAAACAGTTACATTACATATTTCTATGTATCTGTCATATTATATAAGCTAATTTCATGTAGGAATTATAGCACAAATATAAATTTGCTAAATAGAAATATATACAAAATAGTTAAATATAAATGTGTTTGGGATGAGAGAATTTGAAACCTGAAGGGAAATCATAACATATCCTTCCCACTTCAGAATCTAAATGAATTTGACTAGAATATGCATTTAAAAGAAGACAAATTGGAACAGTTATTGCCAGTCTCTTCAAGTATGAGAAGTTCTTTTTAATATAGTGACAGTAATTGTACTATTAGCTCCTGTTGATTAAGAAACTATAATAAGTTGCTATGAATTTATTAATACTTTTAAACGCATTCCTATTTTTTATTCATAATAATGAGAAGCAGAGTAGTTAAAGAACTAGCCTTGGGTTCAGAAGACCTGGCTTCAAGTTTACCTTTTAAAAAATACTATTAAATGTGTGGCACTGCATAACTTTTTACAACCTTGGTCAATTTTGTAAGAATTCTAAATTGCAGAAAAGATGATGATCTGTACGGGTAGGAATTTTCCACTGGGATATTCATACTCCAGTGAAATCATTGATCCAGTATTTTAAAATTATCATAAAACTAGATATATTTGAAAAATAGTAATAGATATGTTAAAAGTATTTATTCAGCTCAGACAAGGTAACTTTACTTATTAATAGTCTCATGTAGATATAAAAACTTACTACAAAAACTGTAACTTATCTGCAATATATATGACATACAGATTAAGAACCATTGGATTTTATTATAGACCAGTGTTTTCCATCCCAAATTACTGCAGATAGATGAAATGCAATGAAAACAGAATAATAACAATAACAATGATAAAAACTAACATTTATATAGTGATCTAGGGTTTTTAAAGAGCTTTATAAATATTATGTCATTTAATCTTCACAGCAACCTTGGGTAGCAGATGCCATATTATACAATGAGGAAACTCAGGCAACATGTTAAGTGACTTACCCAAGGTTATACCTAGGTATTACAGTGATTAGATCTCTACAGAGATAGGTGAAGGTCCCTAGGCCAAGTAGCCAGTGAGTACCTCGGTCTTGCTGAATCCAAGGCCAGTGCTGTGTCCGGGTGACTTCCTAAGTAGTGGCCTGCTGGAGTCAGGAGCAGCCTGCAGGAGAGGAGAGGCCGGCTATGAGCAGGACAGTGGCCCTGCCAGAGCTAGATCAGGTGGCAGCCGAGAGGAGGGCCCCTGAGGGAGACCCTCAGACAGCTTAATCTGTTGAATGTATACACACACACACACACACACACACACACACACACACACACAGAACTTTGGTGAACTCACAGAATGTGAATTCTCTCTAGAGCTATTTAAGGTACCAATTTGTTCAGAGTTACACAGCTAGCAATGCCCTGACACACAATTTAAAATCTAAGCTATCTAAATCTATGATCCTATGATTCCTGATTCTAAGACATGAGCTTCATTTATTTATTTATTGGTATTTATTCTGCCATGCTTCTCCATATATCATGTTTGTTCATTTATTCTTCAATTAAAAATTAGGTATATTCAAAAATTTTCCCATTTGTTTCTCTTTTCACTAAAATAAGATACATGTCTATCAAGAAATTGTAATTAAAATATAACAAGGTTAGATAAAATATGGATTATAATAATAAAATTGCAAAAATTAAAGTTAATTTTTCTCTTATTGTTCTTGAAATTAAAGATATGATTGTAAGATGTGTATAATAGGAGCAGATATTAACTTCTTTGCTTTGATTTTATTATTATTAATTCGAAAAAATATTTTCACATAAGTATATGACCGAATAAAAGTAATCAAATTTTCATTGCTTTTTTGTGGAAAATTGGGTGTTCTATCTTTGATTTTTATCCCAAACTGATTTATATTGATCAAATTAAATATTCATAGGATCATAAGCTTAGAACTAGAAGGAGCATTGTAGAAGTTCCCATTTTACAAATATAATTTCCCATTTTACAGATAAGAAAACTTACTTGGGATAAGTCACATAGCTACTAATTATTTGAGATTGAATTTGAATTCAGGTCTTCCAAATTCCAAGTAGAAGAATCTATCCAAAATGTCATCTAGCAGCCTCTCTAGCCTGTGACTTCATGGACGTAAAGAATCCCCAGTCAGGAAGCTCTCAACCCAAAACAGATCAGCACATTTTCTGTAAGTTACAGTCTTAGAGGATTGCCTTAGTACTCTCAGAGCTTAAATGACTTGCTCAATATTAAGTCAGTAGGGGACAGCATCAGGACTTCAACCTAGATACTCCAGCTTCTAAGTCTCTCTTTCAATTGTACAATGTTCCATCTCCATAAATTGTTTGAAAATTCTACTGTAAGCTAGTTCTTTCTCTCCTTTCCAGAACCCAGAAAGTTTGAAATTGGAAAAAAGTAGAAATATTATTTTGATTGCTGTTTGTGGGTTTGGCTACAAAGAAGAATTATAAAGAAAATAAAAACAAGAATTATTTCAAGGCCATGGGGGCTCTGTGATCACTTAAAGATATTGTACCAGGGATGATTTTGGTGATCACATTCCTTGCAATTAGTTCATTTAGTAGCCACATACTATGTCTGCGATGCACAGAACCATTTAAGAAATGAAGACAGCCAAAAGAAATTAATATCTGGTGTCCTATCTTCCAAAGGCCCTGGGGAGAGGAAGATAAAAGGAAGGAGTTAAAAGTAAAATGAATTTAATAAACAACTCCTTTTCATTTGATCTTTGTTCATTTATTGTGAAAGAAAAGAAAAAAAGAGATTGGCTTTTGGTTTGACAATTTTAGGGTTATTTGAGGGGGAGAGATAAGTAATTGTGAGAGGACAGAGTTGCTGTCTTTGTATCTCCTTTAAAGTCTATCATAATATCTTGTTCAGAGTAAGCACTCAAAAATGTTTAAATGGATCAACATGGTTCAGGGTTTCAGATAATATCCTCTATGCAGTCAAGATCTGTCCACCCCAGAAACTGTTTTTAAGAAACTATGATATAAATGGTGTGGTTTCTGACACTTTCACCTCACTTTGGACTTCAGCTCCTAAATACTTTAGGGTACAGATGGTCCATTCCTGTGGACTATATATTTTTGAAGACTCTTTATGTGTCCTTGATGCAAGATATTGTTCCTAATTTTGGGAGAGAATATGTAAAGAGATCTGATTTTGGTTTCTTTTTTCCATCTTGTTCCATAATAGAAGGAATAAAAGGTTGTTTTTTGTTAGTTTGTTTACATGTTTGAGGGAGAGAAGTAAGGAAGTAGTTTTGAATGTGAGACTTTCCATTCTGACGGGTTCAGAATGGGGTTCTTTATTGAGTGTTCACAGTTCAGTACATTTACCAAATGAGGGAAGGGTTTGGTTTTTTGTTTTTTATATTTAATAACTGCTTATCAAATTTCTTTAAATGTAGTTAGATGAATTGATTTTAGTATGGTTTTAAAATTATCATTGGGGTTTGAAATTTTGTTTTGCTTTTTGTTTTATATGCCAAAGATACATAATATATAATGATATGACATTAGAAGAAAATATAACACAACTTCATTGAATCCTCACTTGTAACAAAGAAAAATATTTTCACTAAACTGATTAAATAACTACATCTAATATTATTTAAAGCATTCCACAGCTATAATTCAAATAAAAAAAAGAGAAGTGGGATATCAAATCCACTTTATCTCAAATTGATTATTACAATTAATTGGTACCTTTCTATATTATAGAGTTGTTTCATTTATATCAGTGTAGTTGTGGACATAGACTAGACTTCTTTTTAGAAAGGACTCAATTTCTTCAGGGCAATGATCTGTCCCAGAATTAGTTTCTTGACATTTTATTCTCTATTGATTAGTAATATCCGGTATGATAGCAAATATTACTGGCTGGCACCTGACACAATTTACTGCCACCAATATTGTAAATGTATTCTGCCGGGCATGTTAAAAATCAGAATTGAGAAAAGAGATGAGCAGAAGTTCAGGAAGTGGACTATGTTATCAAAGAAGACGGAATTTTATCATTAGTACTATCGTAATCACATCTATTGTCCTTCATATCTGTCCTTTTATATAGCATTTGACATTTGGAAAGTGTTTTCCATTTATTTTTATGTATAAAGACAGCAAATAGCACCTTTATGTCTTTTTAAGTGATCATAAAGGAAGGGAACTGAAACAGGTTTATATTTGTTGTTACTTCCTTTGTGTTTTGATGGGGAGGGGTAAGAATTGGTGGGGGATCCATCCAACTGCTTCTCAGCTCATCATATTCTCAAGGAAGAGATAGAGTCATTGCAGAAGGATGGCAATATTGAACAATCTAAGGAAATAGGTTAGGACAGGAGAATTCTGTATTAGTTGTTTTTTTAAGTGGCCCAGTAATTTTGAATGTACTTGGACTCAAGCAGAAAATTAGTCATATTGTTCCTCCCCCATATAGCAGCAAATACTCTAATAAAACTAAAAAATACTAGTTCCTTGTATTTATATAGCTCCTTTCTTTTCAAGAATGTTTTCAGTTTTCTTCAGTAAGTGTATATGTATGTGTGTGTACTTGCATATGTGTGTCCTTGACAAAGAAGAAATATCCGGGTAAATTTACTCTATTCCTCCAATGTTATCTCTTAATAGAGATTATTATTATTATCAGAAAAGTTTAAGTTATGAGGAGAAAGTCCCTGACTTCTAGAAACTTAGGCCTCTGATACTCTCCTGTTTTTTTGAGTGTTGTTAAAAATATTTCATAATCCTTATGTGGTGTCCTACCTAAATGACAGTTATCTAGGACATGGTTTAGGTTTTTGTTTTTGTTTCAGTTCTTCAGTAAATCTGATTTCATTTGGGTAAGGCCCTTCCAGTAAAGAGCTTCCTCTGGCAATGAAGATTAGTACCTACTCTGCAATTTATAATCTTGGAGGAGTGAAAGATTAAATGACTGGCCAGGGGGTCACACAGTTAGTAGATGTCAGAGACCAGACATAAATCAGCCCAACATTATAACACCCTATACTCTCAGGACATGGATTGTGTCTTTAATTTTGTTGTATCCCTTCCCATAGCATCTAGTGCCTAGCTCTTTGAGAGCTTATTAGCTTATTTGCTGTTTCTTGTTGGCCAAAGGAGTTTGTATTATAGTGGATAAAAGTGACTCAGTCCTTTTGCAGAAAACAGAGCTCTTGGTCTGTAGTCGAGGTGTTAGTGCTTCATATTTTATATGATTAATTCAGAATGCTTCATATTTAAAAGAGGGGAAGATTCCAGTTCCAGAGTTCCAGCTGTACTGGTGTCATTGTAGCCAGGCCCTTCCCTCTCCATTTTTATACTCCTTTCTCACCACCAACATCAGAGAAAATAAATATTTTCCTGCATCACTTTGCTCTAAATCAATAGCAAATCAAGCAACAGAAAAGGAGTCTTTTTGGCTCAAGAAGGTGATTTCTGAAGGTTGCTATTTAACAACATTGGGTTAGTATGTCCCTGGGGAGCTCCCTGTAACACAAATATAAGGACCAGGTTGTCTTTGACTACCCAAAGGGCTTACCCCCCAGGAATGGAGTCCCTCTGGAAAGGATCAAGTTTGTTTGTTATAAGTGAATTAATCCTATTACTATTCAGACCCCTGAGCTGGAACTATGTGTGTCCAGTTTGTCCATTCTAAGCAGATTTTGGTTTTAGGTTACTATCAGGTTCAGAAAGAGTACTTGGGATTTCTGCATTAGAAAAGATCAGACCTGGTCATCCCTGTTCGTTCTCTCTCTCTCTCTCTCTCTCTCTCTCTCTCTCTCTCTCCTGCCATCCTCCTTTCTTCACCCACGTGCACCTCCCAAATGTGACGCAAAGGCTAACAAACTGCTTTATTCAGACAAGCTCTTTCTGTGCTCCTCTCTTTTGCTGACCACGTGAGGACTGTGTGTAAACCTTCTGACCTTAGTTTCTTTTAGAGAAAAAGAGGAGGCAGCTTCTTAATACCTGAGACAATAAGGGATATAAAAATAAATAAATGCTTTGATTCATTGGGTAGTTTTTGTTTCTCAAAGTGATTGTGCTTTTTTGCTGCAGAATTAAAAAAAAATTAAACCTATATTCATGCTAAATCTCCATCTCTCTTCTAAAATCTCTTCACCCTCCCACACAGCAGCTTTTCTGGCTCCCATCTTTTCAGTAGGTTCTTAGAAGTCCCTCACTCAGACTTAGTAACTTACAGCAGCAGCAGCAACAATCTTCTTGGTTCTATCACCATTTGACAGCTACTCCTTTCTTCCTTTCCTACTATGTAACCGCTCACCCCATCTGCTCTGCTACAGTTTGATTACCTGGCTAGGGGCTAAAAGTGCTGTGATTAAAACTTCTTACTCCCCAAATCCCCCAACAATTCCATAGAAGCAAAGGGGGGGAAATCTGAAAAGGAGTCTTGAATATTTAACGTGCTTAGTTCTGAAAATCATTGCCTGACATACCCTAGAACATGTTCTGTTGTTCTTAGCCTATAGTCCCCCTTCTTCCCTCTTGCCTCACGGTAGTTGAGATTCACTCTAGTAACTGCAAATGTCATTGCAAGGAATTGAAATTCTGAGTTTCCCTGGCACTAAAAATGATAGCTCTGCTGGTTTGCAATATATCTCGCCTTTGAAAATGTACTTGCTGTAATGTTCTATCCCGGGTGAAGGAGGAAAGGGAATTGCAGTGTTATACCTTAGATGAACTAGCTGGATCTCTCTCTCTCTCTCTCTTATCATGTGTATCCCTTTTTGTGTGTCTCTCTGTCTCTTCATTCTTCCCTCCCTCCATTTCTCTCCCTGCCCCGTCCCTCTCCATCTGTCCTTTTCTAGCTGTCTCTGTGTCCTTCTGTGTGTGTATCTGTCTGTCTTAACCAGATGCTGCACATTTGCCCCTGTGCTCCACCATATTCTTCCTGACCCTGCCTAATGAAGATAGACCAGAGCATTCAGATACTTACAAAAGACTTAGTTTCTAGTTCAGAGGAATTTCTAAATGTACCTCCTTAAGCTCTCTGGGCTTTTCTATAAAACAAAGAAACAGCAGTAAGTGTACATCTGTGATTTAAACTTGTTCCTCATTTTTTCAGTTGTGAAGAAGGCAGACAGTCTGAAAAGAGCAATCCCTTTATCACAAGATTGGCTCAGATTTATATTTGCATTCCAGTGTGTCATGAAACTTCCAATTGTGTGAAAGCCTGCCCTAAGATTTCCACTGCAATGGGTAAACTATATATTATACACAACAAATTATACTATTAATACTGGAGCCAAGAACCATAAAGTGGATATTGTTGCAGCCAAGAGCTCTGCTGTATGTTTTGCTCTTGCTTAATCTCTTTCCCTCTATCTTGCCATCAGAGCAGTTGTTCTGAGTGATTATGTGGTTTGTTTCTCTGGAGAAATCTGATCAAACAGTGTGCGGGTTTGACAGGGAACAAGAGAGACTGTGGGGTCAGTGACTTGTTATAGGACTTCAGAACCAGGGAAACTATTATAGGAACAAGTTAGTTTTGGAAGTTTGACTTGGTGTGGAGGGATTTAGAGTATTTTTCCAAGCTGTTTTCAAGGGTAACTCTAAAATAGAGAGATCAGAGTAATAATGGAATCAGAAGAGGACAATGACAATGCATAGCCATGAGAGTTTGTGTGTTAGAAAAGAACTTGCCTGAGCAGAGATGAAGCAAGATACTTAGTCTCAGTTGGCTCCCCAAGGTTGTTCAGCTGTTTGAATCATGTCTTGTTCTCTATGACCCCATTTGGGATTTTCTTGGCAGAGATAATAGAGTAGTTTGCCATTTTCTTCGCCAGCTCATTTCACAGATGGGAAACTGAGGCAAACAGGATTAAGTCACTTGCCCAGGGTCACTTAGTAATCGAGTATCTGTATCTAAGTTGGATTTGAACTCAGGGAGATAATTCTTCTTGACTCCAGGTCCATTGTTATGGTACCACCGAGCTGCCCCAGCACCTGCAGATCCTCAGAACAAAAGCTAATGAAGGAAGGAAACTTAAAAACTCTTCCTCCACAGTCCCCTTGCTGAGAGAACTCACTCATCTCTACACAGTGACTTTTATTTCTAATTCACTGACAATAGGACACATTTCTTTTTTTGTTCAGTGGAAAATTTAGTTCCATGCTCGGTAGCATAATGCTTTGTGTATATAAGGCACTCAATAAATATTAGTTGGATATATTGTTCTAATCAGTCTTAGATCTTGAATTTTATTGGAAAATTTGTAGGAAAAGAGAATCATAGGATTTAGAACTAGAATGTGAACCTTAGCAGTCCCCTGGTCTAATTCTTATCATTTTCCACCTGAGGAAACTGAGTCTGAAAGAAAAGAGAGCAATTTAAACAAAGCTACCAGACAGTAAAATGGCAGAACCAAGATTCAAAAAAGTTCTTCTTCATTCAAATTTAGGGCTATTTTTATTGCTCTAGGGAGAGAAATTATAGTGAATAGAGAGAGAAATAAAGAGAATGAAGAAAAATGCTGAAAATTGGCAAATATATATGTTATAGTCTCATGAAGCTATGAACAGAGAAAGGCACAGTCATTAAATAAACATTTTCATTTAAAGATGTAAAGACTATGCATGATATAAATGGCCTTTTGATTAAATATTTGGGAACCACAGTCTTTATAGAAATTATCTGCTTGAGGACAAAAAAATCCACACCTTTTTTTCCTTAATAATGTTGTACTTCATTTTAATACAGTTCATTTCCATCTTGGTTTACATGGCATAAGAACTCTGTCTACCATTTATATTCTACTGTGTGGTAGTTGCTCTTTGTTGATAATGAAATCCATTAAGGGTCAGATTATTTTTTCTCCTTGGCTTGAGTTCAAGTTTTCTCCAATCTTCCACTGAAATGAGAGTGATTTGCTTGTATAAAAACCACATTCAAAAATTATTTAAGTTCTTCAGAGTCTGGTTGTTAGGCAAACCATCCTGAATAAGCATTTGTTGCTAAATAACTATGAGTGAGGTGATGTGAGCCTTATAAACACATAAATATTAACAAAACTACAAGAAGACAGATTGCAGTAAGTTTCTAAGCAATAATACAACAGGATTACCTGGAATTTCCATTTTTCAAAAATTATTCTCTAAAGGATATCTGTGCCCTTGCACTGGTGATGAGAATTCAGTTGCATCATTCAAATGATAATTTATAATATGTGAGCTCTATAATTTGACATGCTTAAATAATCTCAAAATAGGAAGATAGTGTTTGAACAGATAGGTTTTGAGGCCTTTAAGTCACCCCCCACAAACAGTGATAGAACTTAAATACCACATCCTTAATTCCTAGAATGGGAGTATGTTTATGATAGTTTAAGTCCATAGGTCAATTTATTAAGCTTTTTATCCATTCTCCTCCATGTAGAACATCTATCAGCAGACTCAGCCTGTATAAACTCATTCCAGTCACATCCTTTTAAGTGTCATGATTTTTGTCCATGGCACAATCTTGGATCAACCTCTTCAGTACTTTAATATTAATGTTTATTTTTTCACAACCCAACACCTCTTAGCCATTAGTGCTCTTGGTCCTCTTTCTCACTTGTCTGCGTGATTATAATAGCCACCCTACAAATCTTCATTAGTAATTTTATTTCCTCTTCTGATCTGCCCTTCACTCCACTGATAGGCTAATCTTCCATATGACTTAATCATATGACTCCCCTATTTTAAAATATTCTGAGTTTCCTTATTGTTTGCATAGTAATTTTTAAACTCCTTTCCTTGCCATATCAAGTGATCCCAATATAAGAACAATTCACTTTTCTCAGCTTACTTTGTATTCTCCCTTCATGTACTCTGTGGTCTAATCAAAGCAGACTACTTGGTAGCCCCCTATCAAGCTCTACAATTTCTTGCCATTTGCCTTTGCTCATGATGCTTCTTCTACCTAGGATATTCCTTCTTTCCATCTCTATAAATTTCTATAAATCTTTTTAAAAAAAAATCAAATATTCTCTTGTCCTTTAAGTATTCCCTGTTCATCTCTTTTATTTGTAAATTTCAAACTATTTCTCTGTTCTTTCCAATCCATTCTCTGCAGAGTTTCCAATTTGATAAACCTCAAATATAAGTTTATCCTTAACACTCCTATGTTCTAAAGTCTCGGTGACCATCTTTTGCCTCTAACATAAAATATAATATTTGAGGCTGACATTTAAAACCCTTCACAAATTGGCTCTATCTTTCTGGGCTAATTTCACACCACATGTTAATACATTCTGTGTTCTAGCCACATTGTCTATTTGCTATTTCTTTTACAAGACACCCCATCTTAAGGTTTCATGAATTTGCAAAGGCTGCCCCATTGCTTAGAATATTCCCCTTCCTCATCTACAATTCATGGAATCCCTGTCTCCTTTTAAAAACATATCCCAAGTGCCATATGTAGAGTAGGCCTTTTCTTACTCTCTTAGTTGTTATCCCTCCACACCATCCCTGAAATGACTTTGGCTTTACCTTGCATATGTGATATAGATATACATCCATACATTTACCCTGCATATAGTTATATCCCATATGCAAGGTAAATGTATGTATATATTTTTGCCAAGTAGAATGTAAGCTATTTGAGAGTGCAAACTGTGCTTATTTTTGTTTTTCTTATAATTAAAAAATTAGTAGGGTTAGAGATGGTATGAGGTGAAGAAAGGGAATGACACTAAAAAGCCTATGGACAAAATCTCAGTGAAATAAGGACCCTCGGTCATCTGTTTCATATATAAGAAAAAAGGTATGGTTGAGATCAATGAAAGAAAGCAAAAGATTTGGAATAGTTCCTTTGAGTAATGAAATAAGGAATCAATGTAATATAGGATTATAAGTAACTGGGAAAGGTTCAAATGAGATAATATATCACAAATTTGTAGTGGGTAAAAGTGGGCATGTTTTATTTTATTTGTTTTCTTCAATGAGGAAAGAATAAAAGGAAAGAAAGTGGATTGTAAAGTTCCCCAGGTAGATGAATTGCATATTGGTGAAAGGTCAGGAGAGTAAGGAATTCTATTTTAGTGGTTAGTGAAACAACACAGTGTCAAACCATGTGGTCAAAGCTGTATGGCAAATGAAGCCAGAGCAAAGAAATTGTGCTGGAAGAATGGAGAGATGTCAAATAATCAGAAATTGGCCTAATAGCCAAAAATAGATTTATTATGAATAAGGAAATGGTAGAGGGGAAAGATAAAAATCAGATTGGAGTTTCAAAATTTCTATTGTGAATTTTCAAGAGATTTTGAGATCTAAGATTTGATCATGCAAATATATATTGAATCACAATTTTAAAAAAAGATTTTTGGAGTTGAATAGGTCTTAAGGAATTGGATGTTCCTGTTAGACTGGCCTTCATGAGATATCTCACATGCAACTCTGCATCTCTTGCCTCCATACCTTTGATTCACTCCATTTTGTATAACTTCATATATGCCTTCTTCATGGGGACTGGGACGGTAGGAAGGGAGGAAGGGTAAACAGATGTAAAAAAAATTATATATAACTGGGAAAAATAAAATGTTAGATTGAATTCACTCATTCTTAAATACTCTCTCAACTAGAATCCCTAATTTGCTACAAAGTTCCACTTAAAAACCACTTCTTCCTGAGGCTTTTCCTAATTTGCTCTGATTTAAGTTTCACCCCCACCAAATTACCTTGCATTTTTTGTGGATGTATATTTTATATCTAATTGGAAGTAAACTTGTCTCTGTGTTCAGATGTAAGCCTCCTGCAGACAGCTAGAATGGAATTTTATATCATTATCCCTAGGTCCTAGCACAGTTCTTTTTAGTTGCTAATAAATGTTGATGAGTCAATTTATTGAAAAAATTTGCTGCTTGTACCTAAAGTAATGGGCCTTGGTTTAAGGAAATGTCATTTCAAAATGAAGCAAACTAATATGTCAGATTACTAACTAGGAGCTTGAATTTTTCTAGCTTATTATTCCTTAGTATTAGATCTGGTATATGGAGCTTCCTGGCTTTGAGCAAGAAACTTCCAATGGACTACATATGGGAGAGGGAGGGAGCTTTTCACCCTTGAGAGGACCTGAAAGTCTTCCCACAACTTTGCTCAAATGTTCAGACAAAGCTGATCAGGCTATTTGTTATCTCCAGATAATAATAATTCTAAATGAATAAATAAAGGATTGTTTGGACTTAATTTTTTTTTCTTTTGCTGGTAACATTCTGTTTTTATAATTTGCAAAAGAAAACCCAATAGTGTGCACTTGAGCATGTGTGGATTATTAATAATTTACCCCATCTATTGGTGCTCATTAATTTTAGTAGCTGAGAAAAGTTAGTTAATGATGTGCCTGCTGCACCATGTTATAATTATGGCGGCAGTGCCCCTATTATTAGGGTTGAGTAGGTGTTCCCATTAGAAACCTTAATTTTAGAGTTGATTATCTTAGCTCTTTTAAATTACATTGGACCACATCTTGGCAAACACATTTGGAAAGTAGAAGTACTGCTTTCCCAAATTACTTTATGGTGGCACAAGATTTTCCATTTTTAAGTGATGAAAACCAGGAAGTATTTACTGTTTTAAAAAGCATTTGGTCAAATCTTCAATCAGTCAACAAGCATTTGTTAAGCATTTAATATGTACTAGGTATTATGCTGAATGCTAGTATACAAATTTTAAAAAAGAAAGAAGGAAAAAGAGAAAAAAGGAAGGAAAGATTGAGTTTGAAATTAAAAGGAAGGAAGGAAGGAAGGAAGGAAGGAAGGAAGGAAGGAAGGAAGGAAGGAAGGAAGGAAGGAAGGAAGGAAGGAAAGAAGAAAAGAAGGAAGGAAGGAAAGAAGGAAGGAAGGAAGGAAGGAAGGAAGGAAGGAAGGAAGGAAGGAAGGAAGGAAGGAAGAAAAAAGAAAAATTGTATTTTTCTCTCAAGGAGCTCACATTTTAGTGGGGGGGAACAATATGCAAATAATTATATACATATAAGTTATGTATAGTATAATGGAAGATAATGTTGTAGGCAAGGAACTAGCATTGGGCTGGAAGGGAAACATTGATATAAGGCCACCTATAGAAAATTGGATTTGAACTGAATATTAAAAGAATTTAGAGAAGCTAGGAGGGTGAGTGCTCCAGGCTTGGTCAAAATCAAAATGCAAAGGCACAAAGATGGGAGATGAGTATTTTATGTGAGACACAATGAGCAAGTCAGTGTAGTAGCTCACAGTGAGTAGCTCAACTCACTACAGTGTAATAGCTAAGAATGCATGGTAGAGAGTAAAGAATGAGAAGATTGAAAAGGTAATAAGTAGCCAGGTAATGAAAGAATTTTTATATTTCATCCCAGAAGTAATCAGCAAAACCACATGCACCTCTATGCAAAGGAAAGGACTTTTTACTACCCAGAGAGCACAATTCCCAATCAGAATAATGTATTAAAAAAAAAAAAAAAACTTTGCTTGTCAACAAGTGGGAAAAGTTTGCATTTTCTTTCCTTAGCCCCAAGGGTAAACTCAGATTATACCTAAATTGATTTACTGTAATCTAAGAAGAATGTTTTAAAGCAAACCAAGGACACCCCAATCTCATGGAATCCCACAGTTAGAAAACAGTAGAGACCAATTTGTCCAGGATGGCTGGACAAATGTCTAACAAGTGGTTAGACAGTTTTTTTCTTGAAATAAAGTGGAACTTACTTTGTCTGGAAGCATCAGCCCTTTCTATTTTTGGATAACTAATTATTAGGAAATTTTTCTTTATGTAGAAACTGTCTTTCAATGTCTTCTGCTCATTGTTCCTAGTTCTGTCCTCTGGGCCTAAGCAGTAATCTGGTACCTCTTAAATAAAGCAGCCCTTCAAATACTTGAAGATAGTGACAATAGCCTCTCCTAAATCTTCTATACACTATGCTAAGCCCCTCCAGTTCCTTCAACTGCTCCTTGTTTAATACATAGCTCTCAAACTATTTAATTAGTGGTCTGATGTTTTCATAATGCTAATCTCATAACAGTCTTTTGAGGCAGATAGTGTTTTCTGTCTCCTGAAGATGAAGAAACTAAATGTCTTTGATATTATATATGCTCTCACAAGGAATAAAATCAAACTTAAGTCTCAATGTCCAAAGTCTGCATTATCCAATTCATGCTTTTTCTATGCTATTTTCTTTCAGCATCTTAGTCACAGTTTCAAATGTCTTTTTAAAAAATTCAGAGCAATTAAAGTTTATTGTCTTCTTTATGGAATAAGAAAAGACAAATAAAAAATGCATAAACTGTCCCATCTACCCATCTACCCTCAAAATTAAGCAGTATTTTTATCCAAAAAAAGAAAAAAATGAAGTGTTATTTTTCACTCTAACCTTAGTCTCATACTATATAGTTACCTTTTAACTGTAAATTGATTATAAATTATTTATGAATCTGAAACTCAGATGAAATAGAAAAGGTGTTCACACTGATTATCTAGAGATTAAAAACCCTCCAGTGTAATTCACCTGGGGAACAGCACAAGCTCCCCTGAAATGTTTTGCCAAAGTGAAGACTTAGAAGGATTGAAACTTTAGCCACAAGAAGTCGTCTCCAACTTTTAAAATCTCTCTTTCAACACAGGGCAACTATTTCAAATCCTGTTACTTGAAGGTTTGATCTTTCTTCTTAGACTTTTTTAAATGAAGTTGCCCCTAATGTCAGGATCTCTCACTAAGCATTAGAGGTACCATGTTGTTTCATTGTCAGTGACCTCTCATTAATGCCAACAGAAAGTATTAGCAGGGTAGGGAAGGAGAGAACTCATTCAGAGTGGAAATTACAGGGAAGAAATTAAGGAAGTACGATCCATTAGACCTATGGTCAACCCCCCAAATGGTTATTGATCAATAAGTTGTATAAAGTTCTATAACAAATGGAGAATGACCTAAATGTGATCATATTACAAAAAAAGTCAGTGCCAATAAGGAAAGTATATAATATCAGAATATTTCATTTAAAGATGCTCTTGATCAATACAGCCTGAGTAACAGAAAAGAGATCTGTAAAATATAGACTGTTCTAGTGAAAGGTAACATGGCAAAATAAAACACCAATCAAAAAATCAAATGACTTGAGCTCAGGTCTTTATTCAGATACTTCCTAGATGTATTGTCATGGACAGCTCACTTAATGCCTATGAGTCTCAGTTGCCACATATGAAAAAATGGGTTTATTAATAACTGTGCTGTCTCTTTCCCTCCATTCCTCTCTGGGTTATTATGCTATTCTCTACCTCGTTTCCAATCCAGCAAAATGCTCAACTAGCTTTTCTCAGACAAAAATTCTTCATTCTCTAAACATTGCCACCATACTTTGCTGCCTCCTTCTCTTTATTCCCCTGTTAACCTCTTCTTTCATTGGGGAGGAGCACAAACCAGCCTTCCTTGCTAATAAAGGGCATCCTCTAGTTGAATCCTTCAATTCTCCAACTGAATCCTCCAGTTGAAATTATTTCTCACAAATCAAAGTGTGATGACTTATGATAATAGAATCACACATTTGATCAATTAATTATATAATTGGCACTGTAAACAACCTAGAGGAAATGTTTCTTGGATATAAGTGCAAGCCAGGTAAAACTAAATCAAAAGTGTACGTTGTACATTTTAAAATATTCATATTAATTTTAACATTTTAATTTTCATTTAATTTTAATATCAATTAATATGGGCCATAGATTTAGAGTATCACAGAGTACAAGCCAGACCTCTAATTTTGCATATAAAAACATTGGGACCCAGAAGGCTAACTTACTGACCGTAGTCGCAGAGCTAGTAAAATAATAGCTTTGGGGTTTGATCCAGGTGCTCTGACAGCCAACAGCAAACAGAAACAAAAGTAGAGTTTTCCTTCATGTTAGTGTTTTCTTTGAGAAAAGGATGTCGAGCATTTCTGTGACTAGAGGTTTGAGAAAAGACCAGAGAAGAATAGGTTCAGGAGGAGGCAGAGGACTCGTATTGCCTTTTAATAACATGTCATTGCAACTAACATATAACCCCTGTCACAATAAGCCTGCTTTACCTGAAAGACATGAAGGAACATTCACAGTGAGTTCTCAGATTCTACTCTATTCTTGTTGATTATACCACTAAATATTCAGTGGCTTCAGTGCCATTAAGCACCTGTAAGTGAAATGACATGGACAGTAGTATTCTCATCAGGATAGGTTAATGGAAGGAAACCCATCTGACCATCTATTCAGCCTTCGTCTTGTATGTTGAAAAGCCTGTCCTCATGCATATGCACTACGTGACAATTGTCTGTTGTGAAGGAGACTGGGCTTTGGAAATGGGAAACTGGACCATATGCTTCTTTATTAAATGAATTCATAGCACCAACTCTATCACAAAAAACATGTGTAGTACAAGATACCATTTCAATTTGAAAATGAATTTAGGGTAAATAGAAGGTTGCAGCCCATGTACAATGTAGTTAGGATATAGTGTTGCTATGGAATCAAAAGAAATTTTATGCAAACGGTTAGATACAATTCTGTTTCAGAATGTTTGTACTTTGTGTTTGGTTAGGGGCTGACAGAACTGTTCAGAATTTGAATGAACACAAACTGCAGGGGCTCAAAGCACTTAGTGCTGAACTCAATCACATGTGGATTTATGAGCACTAGATTTGCAAATGCAGCATTTCTACCTTGAGATCCCAGATGTACACTTTATGGAGTTGATATTTGTTAAGTGGGTGATTTTGTTTATAATCATACCTGGACATTAAACTCAAAAGATAATCAGAGCCAGAAGCTATCTTAGAGATTTCATCTGGCCCATCTTATAGACGAAGAAACTGAGACACAGAAAAGTGATGATTTGCTTGAGTTGCCTATATTAATTAGAATGCCATGTTAAATTGTAAGCTTCTTGAGGGCAGGGTTGTTCTTTGCTTTCTCTTATATAATATGCTTAGCATATTATCTGACATATAGTAGATGCTTAATAAACTATTTATTAATTGATAATCCCTTTTTTTAAAAGTTTCATTTCTGTTTTTTGTTCTTATACAATAATCACTTTCCCCTAACCACCATGTATTGTAGCAGAAAAAACATTTAAGCACAATCAAAATTGACTCAGCCATTTTATCTTGTACATATTTCATTCACTTTCAGAGTCTCCCACTTTTCTCCTAGAGAGGGGAGAGAGTGTTTTATGAATAGTTTCCTGATTCTGGGGTTGGACAAGATGGCTAACAAATGCTTTATTGTCTTTGATTTTGATTTTTCTTTACATTATTGTTAAGTGTACTGTGCATATTCAGCCTTCATGATCTACACATACCATAATTTGTTTATCCATTCTTTGATTGATGGCCACCTCTTTTACTTCCAATTTTATTTTGGATTTGATGCTGCAAAAATGCTATTAAGCTTCATATTTTTCAAAGAATAATCTTTTGTTCTTCACTGTAGTCTTATGTTCTGGGAGGCTATTAACTTACCAAGGTCAGTAAGGGGTACAACTAAGCCCGGAATCTAAGTGTCTTAACTCTCAATTCTTTCTATTAACTAATAATGTTAAAGTCCTATGTATTAGGTAAGCACGGATGCAGATGGAGCTTAAGGGTCCAGAGCCATAAATTAACTGTAGAGAAGGAGGCAGAAAAGGGGAACTGGATGGAAAAGGAGGGGGGAGGACAAGAAGTTATAATCTTAGTCTAAATGACAGCATCCAAAAATCAAAGTATCCTGGTGGGGAGACTGTACTGAAAATGTATAAAGTTGATGAGTCTTTGGTCTCTTGCTCTGATATCAGTTGTAGCCATGAGACTGGTCTGTATCATCACTGGCCATTTTATGTTCTCATTAAAAACCTCTACGTGGCAGTTATGGGACTTGATGATTTTTGTTGGCTGATACAGTCTGTGAGAGAATGTCCTGAGTACTGTGTTACTTTAACCTTTAGAAAAGTCCATGTTATGGTTATTTGTCTGTTCCTGCTCACTGCTCCCAAGGTAGATTGCCCAGGGTGTGAAAAGAAGGCCAAGGAATCACCAGACACTCAGTGTATGATAACGCTTTAATAAGACTCATTGTCAGGTATCCACATAAGATTTTTCCAAGTACATGAAGCAGTTCTAATAGTGAATTATTGCCATGGAAAAGGAAGTGTAGAGTTACTATAGAAAAAGAAATTGTAGTACATCCCGCCACTACCCTTCAAATGAAAATAAGAATGAGGCTGAACTTACATCTGATTAAGTGGCGACTTGTAGCTTTTATTGCAGTTGCCTGAATGTTCATGAAAAACAATTATTTAGTATTATGATTCACACAATAAATATTTTTTCAGTATTCCCTTTTCTCTAATGAAAAGGCACAATCTTTCTGAGATGACATGGAATAAATGGATAGGATGCTGTATTTGAGTTTTGTTAGAACTAAATTTGACTCCCTTCTCTAATACTTAATAATATTGTCTTGGACAAATCTTTTTGTTGAGCCATTTTTCTTCATCTTTGAATATGAATATAGTTATTCCTATAGAAACTACTTCACAGGCTTGTTGTGAGGTCAAACAAGATAAAGGTTATAAAGCACTTAACACCTTTTAAAGGGCTAGATAGCATCAGCCATTATTATCATCCCCTTAACCCAACAAATATTTTTTAATAGTAATTCTGTTCTTATTTATGACCAAAGAAGAACTAGAAAGCATTATGAAAAGCAAAATGGACAACTTTGATTACATTAAATTAAAAAGGTTTTGCACAAACAAAACCAATAGAAAGAAGATTAAAAGGGAAATACAAAGCTGGGGAAAAAAATCTTTACAGCCAGTGTTTCTGATAAAGGTCTCATTTCTAAAATATATAAAGAACCATGTCAAATTTATAAGAATACAAGTCTTTACCCAATTGATAAATGATCAAAGGATATAAACAGAAATTTTCAAATGGCAAAATTAAAGCCATCTATAATTATATGAAAAATGATCTAAATCACTATTGATTAGAGAAAAGCAAATTAAAACAATTCTGAGGTACCACCTCACACCTCTCAGATTGGCTAAGATGACAGGAAAAGATAATGATAAATGTTGGCAAAGATGGGGGAAAACTGAGACACTGATGCATTGTTGGTGGATTTGTGAAATGATCCAAGCATTCTTCAGAACAATTTGGAATTATGCCCAAAGGGCTATAAAACTATGCTTCCCCTTTGACCCAGCAATTCCATTAATGGATCTATCTTCCAAAGAAATCTTTAAAAAGGGAAAAAAGGACCAATATGTGCAAAAATGTTTGTAGCAACTGTTTTTGTGGTAGCAAAGAATTGGAAAATGAGTAGGTGCTCATCAGCTGGGGAATAGCTGAATAAGTTATGGTGTATGAAAGTAATGGAATATTATTGTTCTATAAAAAATGATGAACAAGCTGGTTTTAGAAAGCTCTGGAAATATTTACATGAATTGATGCTGAGCAAAACAAACAGAACCAGAAATGCATTGTGCACAATAGCAGTAAAAATGTGCTATGATCAACTATGAAAGATTTGGTTCTTCTCAGTGGTTCAGTAATCCAAAGTAATCCCAAAAGACTTTGGATAGAACATGCCATCTGCATCCAGAAAAAGAACTAAGGAGATGAATATAAATCTATGTTCACTTCTTTTTTCTGTTTTTTTTTATCTCTCCCATAGTTTTTCCCTTTGACTCTGGTTTTTCTCTCCCAACATGATTTATAAAGTAGTATGTATTGAAAATAAATACATTTTTTAAAATTTAAAAATAGTAATTCTGTTCTTCTCCAGTAAATGAAATAAATATTTTTTCTCTGAGCTCTTTATTTATTATAATTCTTTTGTTCTGTAATTCTTTTCTTTTTATTAGAAAAATCGGTCAATTTCTTATTCATGCTATTTTTGTACTTCTGGATGATCTTCCTACCTAACTCATTCCCACAAATTCATATTCACAGTTTCCTTCAAGATCTAACTCATTCTTTCCATTTCCTGAAGTCTTATAGGACTAATTCTATCTGATGATCATTCTCTTGGTCTGTATTCTCTCAGTTCTATATTTGTATAATGCTATTATTTACTAATACATTAGGGGAAGAGTTCAAGAAATATTCTATAATTAAAAAGAAAAATTGATTCAAGGTATAGTAAAAATAATTAAGTCACAAGGATTTCTTCAAAACTTACTACACAATACACATACTGTGCAAAATTCTGTGACTGAAGAAATAAACAAAAAGAAAAATGATACCTGTATTTAAATAGTACAAATACAAAAGTAAATTCAAAAAAAAAAAAAAAAAAGAAAGATGAGAAGGAGAGACAGTACACATGTTGGGGCATGGTGAGAAAGGATGTTGAGGAATTGAAGAGTAGATCCTGGAAAGGAACAAAGAAATAAACATGGCTAGTTTAGGCACTTGCTTAAAATGGAAAAACTGGCTAATCAAAGCAAGAAGCCATAAGGGTGAAGGAATATCCCAAGGTGATATTATTGCTGGAAAATGATGGTAGAGGCATCATATAGGGTGAGAAGGAAGCTGAGTCATAGAGAAAAAAATAAGAGAGTCCTAAAAGGAATGATGCATGAGTCAGTGGACCTCTGAAACTATTACCAAAATATTCCCAGTATAATTCTATTCTACCCCAAAGACAGAACTTTAGAAGGCTTAGTGAAAATAGTTGAAAGCAATGGTTAGACACACACATTTCCACTTTCAGCAAACATGCTCAATAGAAAATACTTTAAGATATCCTTGTCAAGCTTCAGAGGAGCTCTTTTACTGTTAAAATAATGTGTGGAGAAAATAATATTTTGTTAGGTCAAAATTGTTAGAGAGGGTAATAGATAAGAGAAGTTCAGAAAACATAAAGAAAAAATACAGGACATACTGTATTTGAGAGTGATTATTAAATATTTAATTTGGTTCTCTGGTTATTTTATATGTTTACATTTTTCCACTGTCCTCTTTTGAGCTCCTTGAAAGCAAATACTATTTAATAAGTGCTTACTTAATTTGTGTGAGATGAATAAATTAATAAATAATTACATTCAATAGGATCATTAAAAAAAAAGTCAAAAGGGGGAGACTGTAGTAGAATCCCTGGTGTATGGCCCAGGTGGCATGGGGAGGGAAAAGAGGATGGGAATAAATTTTTATATAGTACCTTGTATGGATCAGGCACTTTATAAGAACTTTGGCTACAAATGTAATCTCATCTTAGTCAAGGGGCATTTCTGTTAAAATATACTGTTTCTAAGATGTTTTTCCAAATATGTCAATAGTGAATCTGTTAATTTCTGTTGCATTCTATCACAGTGCACATTTGTGTGAAGTTCTAAAGAGATAGATAGTTGTCAACTCATTAAGGATTTAATATATTTCTACTGTGTACACAGAATGCAAAGGAATATGTTATAATCTCTTCAGGGATATATTGATACCTAAAATAAGTTGCTTACCCCTTCTGTTACTTATCGATTATAAGACCCAAATCTACCTCTTAAAACCTCTCAGTTTCCGTAGCAATTCCCTCAGGTGCATTTTTTGAGTGATTATGGACTGTATTCAGGACTTGTGAAGAGAGTTTTCCATACTTAGAATTCCCTACACTAACAAATAACAGATCTTTCCAAGATGTGGATAATGGGCCCCTCATATATTGCCAATTCATAAGTGAAATTTTAAAAGGAATTTTTTCTCTATCTTTGCTTCGCAAGTTTGAATTAAATAAAATTTATAGAACTAGATGGCAGTCAAGTTAATATTTACAAATTCTACAGTTTTTTTGAAGATCTTGCAAGATGAAGTTATGTTTTAATGCGGTCTTGTTTTTCACTAAAGTACACATTCTCCAGAAATCAGAAAAAAAACCATATTATCTATGAAAAGATAAAGGACACTACTATCAGGAAAAAATTAACATGAAATATTTGCCTAACTAGATCACTTATGAGTATAAGAAATCCTTCCTAACCTAAATATCTGAGCTGGCATATGAAATACTGTAAGTCCTAGAAATCCTTAATTCAGTTCACCAAACATTCATTTAATTCCTACTCTGAACAATTTGGACATGAGCAGAAGTACTCTAGTGAAAGCGTCTAAGTTCAAATCCTGGACTTAGCTTACCTGTATGATCTTGGACAAATCATTTAATTTGTCTTAGTCTCAGTTTGCTCAATTATAAAATGGAAATGTTGGACAAGATGATCTCTAAGGATCTTTCCTTTATAAGTCTATGATCCTATGATAAAATACCATACAAGACAATGATAACAGCAAAGAAGCATAATTACCTTACCTGACCTCAGGGATTTTATGTTCCAGCAGGGAGGGGACACCATGTAGACAGAAAAGTATAATAAAAGATAGAATGTCAGACAAAGAGAGAGAATTTCACACACAAACACACACACACACACACACTAACACACACACACATATTAAGAAAATACTTTCAGCTGGACACATCATCAGGATAGGGGCAGATAGTGCTTCAACTAAGCTGTGAAAGAAGGATTTTCAAAAAAACAAAGAAAAGTTAGAAATATATATGTGGGTTCAGAGTATAGCCTGCCTAAATGCTGATAAGATGAGAGATTGGACACTGAGTAACAGTCATTGATCTAGGTTGCCTAAAATGTAGAGTGTGCAAAGGGGAGTGATATGAAATAAGATTGGTAAGCCAAGTACAAATCACCTGGTAAAAACCTATTCCACTTCTCAAAAAAAGTATCACTGATTTTCCTATATGCTCATATCTGTTATCCATAATAAATTTAAAGCAGAACATGGAAAATTCATTTAAAAGAGGCAAGAAAATCTCTGAGGTGACTCATCCCAGATTTCTATGTCTATGAAGATCAGAGGAAATCGAGAGTGGAGCCATACCAAGATAATGAAGTGAATACAGATATTTACACTTGAGAATTGTCCTTTTTTATTGATGCAATCTCTTGGCCTTTTGTTCCTGAAACAGAGTAATTCTTAAGTTGTTTTTTTTGTTTTTGTTTTTGTTTTTTTTGCTTCCTTTCAGTTCCTCAATGAAAAGTTTCTTAACAAAGTAGAATGGACTTCTTTGGGAGGCAGTGAGTGGGTTTCCCATGAGCGGAGATGTTTTTCATTGGAAGTTAGATGACCACTTGTTTGGAATATGGTGGAGGAGATTCCAACTCATCTAATTGTCATATTCTGTGATTCTATGAAAAATGAGTCCACTTCTTCACTGCCATTCCCCAGATATTTCTAGATGAAATTAAATTTCCCCAATCCAAATACATGTCTATAAGACAATTCTAATCTCCCTCTTCTTTAATTTGATAACCATACGTGTCATAACATTTCTGCTAAATACCATGGGATGTGGTGGATGGATAAGAATTTCTTTCAAGAAATCTCTTCCTTCAGTGCTTGCAGTCTGGTGGAATTAAGCATGAAGCCCAAGGACAGAGGAATTTGAATGTCAGGCTTCATAGTTTGTATTTACTTTGGTTTGTAGTGGGGCAACGATTGAAGTTTTATGTCAAGAAAGTCATAAAATCCAAATTATCCTTCAATAATTTTATTTTGTGTGTAGAATTAGTTGGAAGGGAGGAAACACAAAGGGGAGAAGGGCCCTTTAGGAAGGTACTGAAGAATTCCAAAGAGGAGGTAATGAGGGATTAAATAAAATGGTATGAATGGGAGAATTGATTCAATATATAGGGAGATATAATTAACAGGACTTGACAACTGAGTTCAGGGATTTAGAGACAAGTTAGGGAGAAGGACCTAAAGATGAAATGGAGGTTTCTCAGTGAGGGAGTTGGATGGATAAAGTTCTGGACTTGAATTGAAGAACAATTGAGTTCAGGTAATACCTTAGATATTTAAAAACTGTGTAACTATAGCTAAATCACTTGACCTCCTTCAATTTTATTTTTCTCATCTGTAAAAAATGAGAGGATTTGACTCAGTGATCTCAAAAGTCCCTTTCAGTTCTAAATCTATGATCCTATGACTTACATGCAAATTTGACAATGTTTTTTAGGGAAATGCCCCAGGATGAAAATAAGAACCAAAGATTCCAGGAACTCGAGTCTTTCAATAAATGGAGGATAGAGAAAGAGAAGAACTTTGTACTCTGAGATGAAATATGCTAGTAAAGGTCCAATATATGTAAGGTATGATAAAATGTAAATATAAAGTTGGGAGAACCTTTGTAAACTTTAATGGAAAAGTCCTAGAATACCCAGTCCATGCAAATTTATCAGAAAATCACCTCTCAATCTTTTCCTTCTTACTTTTCTGGGAAGAAGCATGAGCATTTTAGTTATCCCTCAGGTCATCAGGCCAGTACCACATTGCTCTGTAGAGAAGTCCATTTCAGATGGTGACCAGAGAACTCGATAGCAGAGTATCCTTACTGATCATCAATCCTCTCTGATCATGATTGAAACTGTAAATGACTTGCCTCAAAATCCATGCTGGTAAAAGACAGAATCTGAGCTCAAATCCAAGTACACTGACTTCCAATACACTGCACTTCTATTTCCCTCCTAAAAGAGGGGAGGGAGGAAGTAAAACTCAAAAGCTATCCATTTTGCTTATTCTTAGCAGCTCTGATAAAAGGTTTGGTGGAAATCTGATTTGGGGATTATCTACGGATTTGATTTATCTCTGCTCTACTAGCTGCCTTTTCCACTGCTAATTGAGAGTCAGGTGTACTATAATTAAAGCAATGCTTTCAACTAACAGTGGATTTAGCAAAAACTACTCTTCAGTTTTTGTACCTTTAGAATGGACAGCAATTTAAAGTGCACTGTTTACTAGCACTTATGAAAAGAAGAGTTGGATGGACTTGATTGATACGACTCTTTAGTAATTTTGATTTCAAAGGCAGAAAATAGAGTTATATTCTGGGAAATAACTTTGTTTTGTTTTGTTTTTCTTTTATTAGTCACTTCAAAGGATTTCTTCCCTAGGTTGTCTACCTGATATGTGTGAATGTGTATTTTAATGTTTTGATAACTACATTTCACTCTAATTGGTATCCTTTGTAATTCTGTGGAGTTTTTTATGTATTTTTAAAACATTATCTGAGAAATGGTCCACAGACTTCACCAGCCTGCCCAAAGGGTCCTTGACACAAATAAAGCTAAAGAACCTCTCATGTGAAGGCTTCCCAAACTACGATCTTGTGGCAATAATAATGACAGAACTATCCAAAGATTTTCAAATGTATTATTCTTTCCAGTCTTAAGTTGAGAAAGTAGATCTGATTCAGTGGTAATGATAAATAGATGACTATTACTGCAACATGTCATACTTTGCATGGGTCAGGAAGTTGGGGGGGATGAGTGTAGAATTGCTTTTCCCTTCAAATAGGCTAATAGATCTCAGGGCTTCCAAAGCTGAGTTTTCTAGACAGTGAACCAGTAAAAACTTATTTGTTCCAGGAATGGAGCTAGCTACATGGGTTTTCCCACTGACACTGACATTTACTGTAACGAGTGTGTGTATGTATTTCTCTCACAGCTGCAGCAAGATGCTCACTGGAGAATTCAATTCTTGCCAGAGAGCCCCCTCCAGGCTCAAATGTACAGTTCAGGGAAGCCTGTGCTTTTCACTTCAGCTGATAATAGAAGGATAATAAAAATGATATTTTGTAGTTATTTTTTCTAGTAATTCAAAAACATTCCGTTATTCCCAGACTTCCTTCCTTCCTTCTTTTCTTCCTTATTTCTCTCTCTCTCCTTCCTTCCTTCCCTTCTTCTTTCTTTCTTCCTTTCTTGTGTTCTTTCCTTCCTTGTGTTCTTTTCTTCTTTTTTCATTCCTTCCTTCTTTGTTTCTTATTTTTCTCTATTAATCTGTCTCTGTCACTATTTTTCTGTGTCTGTCTTTCTCCATCTCTCTCCCTCTTTCTCTCTCTTTCTTCTCTCTATGTCTCTCTCTGTCTCTATATCTCTCTCTTTGTGTCTCTCTGTATCTATTTCTTTTTCTTGCTGTTTCATACTACTGTGACATCAGAAGAAACAAATTCTATTTATCTTCATCATGTAGATGAAGAAACTGAGAGACAGAGGTTAAGTGCTTTAAATAGAATTAAAAACCAAATCTTCTGATTTATTGTCTCTTAAAATGTAAAGCTGAATTTATACTTAATTCCTCTGATAGAAATAGATATTTCAAAGCTTGAAGAAGGCTCCAGAAATTATCTGACATAGCTCATGGGACTCAGCATTGTAAAGTCAGAAGAGTTCTGGACTAGAAATCAGGAAAACTGACTATCCATCTATGTGACCTCTGGGAAGTGTCTTTACTTTTCAGCCTTCCCTGTCCTCTAATAGTTTACAATCTGAGATCTTGTCCCAGTGAATATTATGGTTAAGGATAGACAAAGACTGAAATTCATTCATTAGAAACTATCACAGTTGTTTCAGTGGGTTGAAAAAGAAACAAAAAGAAAGACTATAATCTTTAAACTACTAACCTATATAGGAGCATTACTGCTATTCTGAGTGACAACTTTGCTTCTGGCAGGCTGGAACAAGAGTCCTGAGTATCACTACTTATTGTGTGTGTGTGTGTGTGTGTGTGTGTTTTAAGATAGAAAGCATTTTATGAATTCTCTCCACTTCTTCACCCTAAAAATTTTGTCAGTAGATTGTGTCCACTGACAGAAAAGAAAACCTTCTTCCACACACCCCCTGCCCCTGGTTTTTGTTTGCATTTCCAAGATGTGAGTGTCATTAGAAGGCAATCAAAAGATGAAATCTTTCTGCCCCCCTAAAATAGGAGTATTTTTATTTTACTGTTCAATTTTACATGAAGCAGATTTTTTCCCTTGCAAAAAGAAAAACAAAATCCCTTACAGCATCAGCTACATTTAAGAAATTAAATGAAGGAAAATAGTTTGCTATATGTTCAATCAATCAGAATTAAAGTTCACTTAAAAGTGACAGCTTTTCTATGAGCAACACACTTTTGTATGAACACTACAAACACGTAAATTATACCCCCAGCAAAGTTAGATTTTGTTTGGAAGCAGATTGAACCTGCTGGGTGGGTTTCTGAACTTTTAAGTGCTAAATTGGCAGAAGACTAGATATCTTCAATCCCATACAGTAGACAAACTTTCATCCCATATGGTAGACAAACTCTTTGACAGTGAGCTAGGGGGCAGAATTGACTAAGAAAGGTTGATCTAGCAAGTCTGAATCCTCTGAAGAGCAAATTACTTTTTGAATGATAGAAAATGCAACACTTCATCACTGCAGATTTTTCTTAAGGCTGCTAACCAAACAACTTTAGGTTTGTTCTTTTGAAAACCTTTTAAAAATGTATATTAATTAGCTAATAATCACATATTTTGATAGAATAACAATTAAATTCTACATTTAATAGCAGTCTGATGCCCTGGAGAAGAAGATTAGATTTGAATGAAAATTAGACTCAAATTCTGATTGCATTACTATGTAATCTTAGAAAAATCACCTAATCACATTCAATTGTTCAGTTATTTTTCAGTCATGTCCAACTCTTCATCATTTCATTTGGACTTTTCTTGGTGATACTAGAGAAATAATCTGCCCTATT